>NC_045703.1:37635537-38235537 GCF_009834535.1 Camelus ferus | reverse complement strand
AAATGTCAAATTCTGCTCCTCCATATAAATATGGCTGTCCTTAAATTGAGAAAACATGAAGAGGGACTGTAGGGACTACCAACCTGCCTCTCTACCTAAATCTTATATCATAAACTTTGCTTTTTCTCATTAATATGAATTAAATGAATTAATTCACTAATGTGAATTAAATGTTTGTGGTCCTAGCCGTGGCCAGCTAGTTCAGTTACTTACAAGATCCCATCTCTTCTCTCCTCTTCAAAACACAGCTCTAATTCTCCCCTCTCTCTTCTGTATCATCAATGTTTACCTCTCTGATGAATCATCCTAATTTAGTATAAAAACATTTTTCCCATATTTAAAACAAACAAAAATAAAACACCTTTTCTCATTCCAAGTCTCCTCATATTTCACTTTTTCCTTTTACCGCAAAACTCCTGAAAAATTTGCCTGGACTTGCTCTCTTCGGATTTAATCCCACATTGTGTATTCCACCTACTAAAATCAGGATTTAGACTCCACTGCTCCATCAAAACTGTTTAATATGGTTACTGATGACCTCCACATTGCTAAATCCTGCAGCTGTTAATCATTCCTTCTGGGTCTTTCAGCAGTTTTTGTCTTAAATTAATGCTTTTTTCTTCTTCACCTACATACTCATTCTCTTGGTGACCTCATCTAGTCTAAGACTTTAAATATAATTTATGTGATCACATCTCCCAAATTCACATTTCTAGCCTGGATTTTGACGCTGAATTACAGATTTGGTTTTTAACTTCCTGTTCTACTTTCACCTGAAGGTCTATTAGGTATCTCACACGTAACATATTCACAGCTGACTTTCAGATGTCTCCCTTCATGCCTGTTCTATTTACTATCTTCTCATCTTAATGGAAACTCTGTCCTTCCTGTTGTGAGCCCCAGATCCTCCTCTTTCACACTTCTCTTTATTCACAAGTCATACTCAATTATGACTAAAAACTTAGGACTAGTTTTAGATTCAACATCTGTGCAGAATCTGATCAGCTCTTAACAACTCTGTTATCCATGTCACTACTCCCTCTCACTTGGATTACTCAAAAGACTTCTAACTTCTCTGTCATCTGCCCTTGCTCTCATAAATTAAAGGCCAAGGTGGTGGCCAAAATGACCTTGTTGGAACTTCGAAAACAGATGGAAATCTGAAATAGATTACATCTTTCTTCTGCTCAAAGCCCTCCAAGGGTTTCTATCTCATTTGGAGTGAAAGCAAATTCTTTACAGTGTTCTCCAAGGATCTATATTATCTGTCCATCATCTCTCTGATCTCATCTCTTAACAATCTCCTCTATGCTCATTCTGTCTTAAATCATAAACACAGAAGGTTGGTGCTTGCCTCAGAGCCTTCCCAATTTGTACTGATTCTTCCTGGCATATTCTTCTGCCAAATAAACATTTGGCCCATTCTCTCAAAATCTCAAATTTTTACTCAAATGCCAGTTACTCTAAGCTGCTTCCCTTATCACTATAATTAAAATCACAACTTTTCAATTTCTTTTTCCCTTCCTGGAATTATTTTCCTTGATAGTAATTAACATCATGTGATATGCTGTAGTAAATGGAAATTATCTGAACAAATTTTTATATATGAAAGAAGAAAATGTGTATTTTGATTATTAGTATAATCTTAGAAAATTATAATCTCAGAACTATGTCTTGACTAAAATGAATACAGATAGGGAGATGGCTGGACATAGAAGGTGGTTGAATACAAACTGGAAAAAGGAGTTAAACTTGGATTAAGGGAAGCTAGAAGGATTTAAATGCATTTAGTAGTCACTAAGGCACAATTATATTTTGGAGGAAATACATATTTTGGAGAAATAAAGAAGTAAACCTTTATAATATGCTACTTTAGGAATATGAACACTTACATCCACTAACATATCAATAACTACAAAATGATATAATACGTCATCTTTCCAGAAGTCATTTACAGAAAATATTGGAAATGGACTAGTGGCTATATCTGAGCTATTTTTATGAACTAGTGTGACAGAGACTGTTTGAGAAAGAGGCTTTCTGACATTCTTCAAGTCATACCCCAGTTGAAGAAAATGATAGAATAATTTAATTCTGATGGTGACAAAGACAGGGAGCAGGGTTTTCACCTCAGAGTGTAGAACAGCCCTACAGAATCACCTACAATTCATTTTGCACTTAGTTCCTCACATGTGAGTTATTCCACACGTTGGGCTGATCGACTCTCCAGAGGAGTGGAAAGCCCACCACAAATTCTGTAAGCACAGCGCCATGGTTAGCACCACCCATCCTTGACGGGATCTGTTCTGTAGATGTCAGCAGAACCCGTTTTCATAACTTACCTGTGTATTTCTTCACGTTTTTATAGAATGGCAACTTGCTTTTTCTTACCAACTTGCCTATGTTATTCTGTTGAATTGTAGCCATGACTTCTGCAAAGGGTAAATCATCTTTGAGTAGCTGATATATATTTATATACATCTATGTTTCAGTAAAGTGAACTTGAGGGAATGGAGTAGGTGATGAGGGGACTGAGGCTCTTACAGCAGGCATCCTTCCCTGGGACTTGGACTTTATGTTACTCATATAGCCAGGAAGCAGGTCTTTAAAAAAATCATAATGCAAGTAATTATAGACTATTGTAATTGAAGGAATTTTAGCGATCACCTTCTCCAGCATTTCCCTTGAGTTCCAGAGATGTGGAATGATGTTCAAGGTCAGTGATGATTCATTCAGGTGCTTAAAAAGCAATTCTGAAAAACAATGGTTTATTTTCATTTAGACCTCATTTTTTTTCTAACCCTAACAGATCTGCCCTTGAGATCCGTAAAGCTTTTTCTGGAAAGATTTGATATAATTTTGTAGTGTCAGAATATATAGTGGGTATGAAAAAGCAGAATGTTCAAATTTAAGGGACTGGTTTATTGTATGAGTCTGCTATTGGAATAGCAAACCATCCCAAATCTTAGTGGCTTGCCACAGTAATCATTTGTTTTCATTATATGTACATCTGTGGGTCAACTGGGGCAAATGTGCTTCAACAAGGGGCCCAGGTGGCCTTTTGGGGAGTATACTGGACTGATCTATACATCTCCTCATTCTCTTTGGACCAGAAGCTATCATGTGAGACTGAGCAGGACTCTTGGGCCCTCCTGGACACAAAAGCCCTTCCTTGTCCCTCATTTCTTGTTTGTAGGAAAAAGGTTTCAGCCTCCTAGATGGTTCCTGAGTTCCAACAGGCAGGTTCAAACAGTTACTAATTAGAGGAGTGAGGGACTAAAGAAACAAAGGAAAGCAGTTAAGAAACAATAGTGCAGCGATAGGGGCAGGGTCCTGGAGCCTCCCTGCTGTGCACAGGGACATGCATAGCAATCGGATATATATCTCTTGAGTTCTTCTACAGGAACTAAAGCTCCCACCCCCCAGGTAAAGGAGGGTAACTTCGGGCTGAGCACAAGCACATGTACCACAGACTGTTTGGAAGCAGAAGGCTGATGTTTGAGATTCCTGGAACACCCCCCCTTTACCTCACCACCAACCAGAGGGAGGTCACACACCCTGCATACCTCTCCCCAAATTTTGTCTATAAAAACTCTTCACCAAAAACCTTTGGGGATTTCGGGTTTCTAAGCAAGAGCTATCCTTTCTCCTCACTTGACCCTTGCAATAAAACTTCTCTGCTCTCAATTCCGACGTTTCAGTTTGGCCTCACTGTGCACTGGGCACATGAACTTGAGTTCGCCAACAGAGGCACACAATCTTCCTATGGACATACTTCTTACTTCATTACATTTTTTTCTCTTTCTCTTATTATGCAATTTAGTTTAATTTTATAGCGAAAATAAATGGATTTATAATGTAATTTTAGAAAATGCATGCCCATCATGTCTACTGGAAGACTACTGATTGGGTGTAAATTTTTGGAAATCTACAAGTTTTCACATCATGTTGAAGGGATATTTTAACTTCTACTAAATGTGTCTTTTATTCAATATTTAACAAGAAATAATGCCTATTCCTTAAGCCCTCATTTCTTCCAAATTGATTACTTTATCTTTTTTTTTTTTCCCTGAAGAAACTTACCCCTGGCTTTGCCTACCCTCATTCCTCATCTAGTTTTCTCAGAAAGCCTTTAACTACATGGGTTACAGAATTAATAAGGCCATAATTGTATTAAGCCTTCACACAGAAGGAAAAAATCTATTCCACAGCTGCAGTTTGCATACCAAGACCCAATTCTTTGCACTAATCACCCACACTTTTGCTTGTAAAACATGAGTGGCTTAATCTTAACACAAATCCATCAAAACAACCACAAAAGCACAACTTCCACTGAAAACAGATTAAAACTGTCACCTATAGAACCAATCTGTTATTTCTATGATCGTCTCTTGCAACCTGTAATGGAAATCTACCTCACTCTAAATGCAGGAGTAATTTTCTACATGAACCTTGGAGCATAGTAAAAAGGGTTTGTGGTGGATACTGTCAATGCTCTGCACATATACCCTTGAATCCCTAGAACATTTTTCATCCACAATGCACAATGGGGCTTCCATTTAAAAAGCCAACATCAGTATTTTTTCTCAGGCTGCTAGAAATCACTTTACTTTTGCCCCCAGAGAACCAAATTTGCCTGGAAATTTACATTCCTTTTAATTAAAAGGGCAGCTTTTAACTAGCACTTGAGAGGCCTAGGAATGTAATCCACACCTTTCCCCCCTCTGGGCTGACAATTTGGAGGTGAGATCTGCAGTGTTTCCACAGCCTTTCTGTCAAATTGAGCCAGAAAGGGTTAACTTGAACAGGACCCATTGACAGTGATAATGCAACCTTACTTGCCCCCTTCCCTTCCTGGTCCTCCTTCCCTGTTCCTCTACCAGAAATACGCCCTCAAAATCCATTCTCCGGTGTGCTCTGCTGTCCTTCCCGTCACTGAGGGGTCAGCTCTTTCAGCCAGGAATTCCTTTATTCTTTCAGGAAGGCCTGTCTTCCCCAAGTGGTCTGGCTGCAACTTGACCTATTTATTAGCTGAATAGCCAGAAGAGGATATCAGATCTTGAGGAAAAAAATGATCAGTTTGCAAGGCATCTACCTCAGCTGACTCTTTTGTATGACCCTCAGACTTACCTTATCCTTGCTAGCCAGTTTATTCTAGCAACCAAGAGAGTTCTGGGGTTCAGTGTTCTTTAGTGGGTCTACTCAGATGTCCCTAGTCCAAGTCTTACTCCTTCCCTATTTGGCCTGTGATTTTAGCATTGGAGACTTGCTGAAGCTCTGAATTTGGCCCTTTTTGTAATTCTGTTGCCCTAATCACCAAACTTATGCTTGACATTGTTGATCCAATCATAACAGTTGTAATTAGGATGATTCTTTAAAACTTAGAAAAAGTAATGGTTCATATTAAGAGTGAAGCAGTGTTAGATGAGGGAAATTAAGAGGTACAAACTTCAGGCTACAAAATAAATAAGTCACAAGGATGAAATGTATAGCATGGGAAATCAGTCAATAATAATGTAATATCTTTGCACGATGACAGATGGAAACTAGACTTAACCTGGTGATTCTTTTGCAATGTGTAGGAATATAGAATCACTGTGTCGTGTACCAGGAATTAACACAGTGTTGTAGCTCAGTTATATGTTCCAAACAAACAAACTAATAGAAAAAGAGATCAGATTTCTGGTTATCAGACGTGGGGGATGGGAGGAGTGGGCATTGGATTAAGGTGGTTAAAAGCTACAAACTTCCAGTTATGTTAAACAAGTACTAGGGATGTAAGGTACAACATAATTAATATAATTAACACTGCTGTATGTTATACATGAAAGTTGTTGAGAGGAAATTCTAAGAGTTTTCATCACAAGGAAAAATATTTTTTTCTTTTTTAAAATTTTATATCTATATGAAATAATGGATATTCACTAAACTTACTGCAGTAATCATTTTATGATGTATGTAAGTCAAGTTACTGTGCTGTACACCTTAAACTTATACAATGCTGTATGTCAATTGTATCTCAGTCAAACTGGAAGAAACAAAAAACAAGTTAAGCACTGTTGCCAGAAATGCCCTAGCAGAATGTTGTGGAAAGGATACTAAGGTGGCCTAGGAGAGATGCTTTTCTAGATGGGTCAGTTATGAAAAACCCAATAACCTCAACCTTCTCCCTCAGTTTTTTGGGTTTTTTCCCCCCCTAATAGGGGTCAGAAGACAGTACCTTCACTAAGATCATAAGGGTTATTTTGATGGGGCTAGGCGGAGGGCACTGGCATTGTACTGAAGCTCAGTGTGAGCCGTCCTCTACGGATAAGGGTTAATGATCGAGGTTGCATTTATGAAACTGGGCTCTCTGATAATAACAAAATTCTAGAATAGCAGAGACTAGGCATCAAACTCTCAGGGAAAAGGGCTAGTGAATTACTATAATCCAAACATTTACCTCTATGTAGTTCCAAGAAACAGAGCTCATACATTAAAAGGGAAGCTGAATGTGGATTAGGAAGGACCTGATAATGCAATGGTAAGTGTGTAAAGTAGTGATTCCTCCAATCTTTCCTCCAAAGGACTCTATGGTCATTTACCCAGTTTGCTGTTTTAGATGTAGTGTCTTTACTAGAACACATCAGCAGGACCTCTGGCTCTTGGTATGCAAATTGATCTACAAATGTATGTTCTCTTTAATAAATATTCATTAAGATAAAGAATCAATGGTTTGAATTCATGTAGAGTAGAGAACTACACATATTTATAGACTACTTGATATTACACTTTTATTTGTCCTCATTCTTTTCCAAGTCCCAATTCCCCTCCTCCCTACTGTTTTTCTTTTGAGAACACATAATATTTCACTTTAATATGAATATTCATCTCAAAATCTGTTTCTGAGGAACCCAGCTTAAAACAGGTGCCACTTCATTTGGGCCTTTTAACAAATTGACCTGAATCTATTTTAAAGAAGTTGGGACAGTGATGAATAAGTGAAAAATGAAAAAGAATAAACATTTCTCCATGTCACAGGATATTTCTGCTCACACACAATGTATTCATTGTGTGTGAGTGTGTTTTTTTTAATAATGGAACATTCATGCTTTAGTTCTTATCCACATAGAATGTCTCTAAATATAGTCCCCAGGAACCAAGGAAATAGCTCCTGGTGTACTGTATCTTAGAGTTGAGGGAGACTTTCTTTTCCTACTTGTATGCAAACAAAGAAACAAACAAGTAAAATTAAACTGTGAGTTATTTTAGGAAGGACAAAATTCCCTAATTTAAACTCAGGGCCACCACTGCTTCACGAGTGAGCTGGAAGCCCCCCTCGGGCGCTGCAGGGCTCACCCAGCTTCACTTGTTGGTGCGGACTCAGCTCTCTGAGGAGCGTTTACTCTGGTGTCAAAGACAAAAGACAAAAACACAGCTGGGGGAAATGGCAATGGCATCTCTGTGACCCACAGCCATCATTACTTTATGTGAGCAGGACCTCGATAGTCCATTAAAAGTCAGCCGAGTGCCTCAAAACAGCCTGAATGCCTTCAGCAGAATCTTGAGCAATGGCTGCAGGCCAATAACCCAGTAAACGTAAGTGAGGCCCCTTTTCCCTCCTCGTTATTTCCTTTCTTTGCATTCCCTTCACATACCCCCAGAGATACCTTATTTCCTTTCATTTGAGCTAGCAGAAGAGATTCCAGAGGAAGACAAAGGGCTGTGCAGATCGGCTTGCTACAGAAAATTGTCTGTCTTATTTAGAGGCCTTTATAAAAAGATAGTTATACCCAACTTTTTCTATACAAGTATATAGTTCAGAATTGTCTTCTTCCTCCCTCAAATACTAATATTTTGCATATTATTACTGGTATTAACTGAAACCACTTAGCTGGGTGGTTGGTGAGTGAGTATTAGAATAAGGTAGACGTTTTACTCTTTTCTGGAAGTTCAGGAACAAAATGGGGTTGCAGTCATTTTTACAAACTAAAGGAAGCTGTAAAGACTGGACATTATCACATTGTGCCTGAATGTACTCTTGGTATTTTGTAATTCAGGAACAAAATGGGGTTGCAGTCATTTTTACAAACTAAAGGAAGCTGTAAAGACTGGACATTATCACATTGTGCCTGAATGTACTCTTGGTATTTTGTAATGACTTTGCTATAATCCAAAGAATGTTTTTCAAAAGAGAAGGCATGCTTCTTTCTTTACCTTTTGCTTTATCAGCTTCTTATGATCCTGCAGATCCAGGTGTACTCAGACCTTCACATCCTTGTTCATAGAATTTGTGGATACATTTCTACTAAATCAGACCTCAAGCTTATATAAAAGGGCTCGTGTGCTACTTTTGTGACTTGATGGTTTCTTTTTGGTTCAGAAGTAAAATGTGAAGATTTATCTGGACAACAATGGCAGTGGTAAATCCACATGAAAGCCATTTCATCCTTTTTCTTATAAAGAATCATTTTCTCACAAAAAAGAAAATCCCAGTATATTTCCAGCCTTGATGCACAAATGAATTTGGGTCACACTTCGTATTTACTTGTGTTCAGAAATATGAAATACTGGTAATTGGGCATGTGGTTTTCTTTGACAGTAGTAATTCTAGCTTCCTAGGAACTGTTTGCAACTATTTTACGCCACTGTGAAACTTAGAGAGATTTCATGCTTTTCTCTATTACTTTTGAGGATAATGGTCAGCCAAGGAAAAGTAAAAAACAAACGAAAAACCCTTTATTGGTTGCTGATACAACTTCAGCTACTGCATTTGTCTGACTAAGCATTCATTGTATTGGAACACAAGAAAGAAAGCAACTTCTAATATTTAATCAAGAGGTACTAAAATATTTTGATTTTGCATCATGTGATGTTTGCATTCATAGTTTAGATTTTGCTTATAAAAGACTAGTCCTCTGCATACATTACCTTATTCTTATAACCTTGTGTGGAAAGCAGTTACATCCCTATATCAGAAGTATTTGTGGAAGGCATGCTGATCAGTCTAGAAGTGCAAACAAGAAAGAGGCAAAGCATGTGACTGACTCAGCGTCCCTCTCCCCTAAGCAATGCCCTGCTTCTGCATGGAGCAGAGTATCTGCCTCCACCACCAAACGAGCAAAAACATCCAAGCAAAAACTCGTCTTTGTTTTCCTTGCAGATTGCACAATTTATCTCCAATAACACACACATTCATCGTCACCAAAGCTCAGTGGAATAATTATGAATACTCACTGAATAGACCATGCAAAGCCATATGCTGTGGTAGAAAGAATGTGGAAGAGATACTGAAAACTGGCACAAATAATAAGACTGCAAAATCAGCCACTTACAGTTGAGCAGCATTTAAAAATCATGTATGCGATGAGAGTGGCCTCCAGCTGTAAATAGACTCCTGGATTTCCAGGAGGCAGAATTAGTGTGATAGGAAAGGATAGGAACTCTAACATTTCTGTTGCAAGTCACAGAATTTTTAAAAAAGAAGTTATTATAGGGAAATGTTAATATAAGTTATGGCACTTTTTATATATCACTGAATCTCCTTTAATCTGCAATGCTGAAGAATTTTTAAAAATCAGGAGTCTGAGGATGCAGTGGAGAAAAGCAAAATAGATCTTACTTAATTGCACAGGCGTTAAGAAGTGCTGGCAAGCCACTGCAGGTAACAGTAAAAAGATAATCAATTTGCTTTGAATTTTGCAGTTTACCAAACACTTTTCTACTTACATCCTCACTTGACTTTTTAATAGTTGTTGTAAGATACTATTATCCCCTTTCTACTGATGATAACATAGATTCACAGTGTTTACATGATTTGTTCAAGGTTACAAATATGTAAGTGGCAAAACTGGGCAGGACTCCTATCTCCTGATGTTTATGAAGATTTGGCAAATGCACGTAGATCAGATATAAAAAGAAGTGAAGACTGTCAGAATCACAGGCCTGTATTCAATGCAAATCAAAACAAGCTAAAAGGAGATGGTTGAGGACGGTTTATAACATGCTAGAGAGAAAACACAAATTTCCAAGATAAAATATTGGGATTAGTGGCCCAGAGAATCAGATACCATGGAAGGGAACGTCTACATCCCGAAGCAGGGCCATTGTTAGGAGGCTTGTTTTCCATGTCAATTCATTAAAAAAATTACAATTTTCAATTGCCATCAATCTTTCTTAATTAAAAAAAATCTGATGTCTTTCAGAGTTTTAAACCAACTTATTTTAAAATAAATCAGAGTTTAGGAAATCTCTTAGTTTCTGAGACACTTGTGCTATCTGTTTTTTATCACTATCCCTCCAATTTCATTGCACTTTTCACCATCTAACTTATCTACGATTATCTGTTATCTGTTCCTGTTATCTGTTACAACCATGATGTAAGCACCACAAAGGTAAGAAATTTGTCTTTTTATTTTTTTTTAATTACTGCTGCAGCTTCAACACCTAGAAGTATGCCTGGTGGGAAGTAGGAACTCATTATGTGTTAACTTGAAATTATTAATGAGTAAATAATTGGTTGAATTGTGATTTCCCCCATCTCTTTTACTAGCTCCTTCTCCTTCTTCAGTTCCTTTACTATGGAAGTTCTAAAACACTTAATTGAACTTTACTGTCAGGATTTGCTTTCTCATTTTGTTTAATCAATGTTAATTCATGATTAATTCTACTGCATTTTATTTGCAGTATCTTTTCCATTCCCACTGCCTACTGTTAGTCAAAGTACATGCCACATGATAGCAAAGTCCTTATTTCTTTTCCTAACTTTAAATCTCTCTAATTATTCAGTGCAGCCTGCAATTTATTTTCACATGACTATTTCTAGTATGCCATTTGAGTCAACACACTCCATTTTTTTTTCAGGAATGACTATTGGTTTCTGATTCTTATCAGATGATTATGATTATGAAGAAGGAGCATGCCATGTCCAATTCCCCAGCCAACATGCAATCCTTAAAACATCAGTTAACTTTATTGATTTATCAACATAAGGATAAGGATTTTATCAGAATCAGAGAAGGAACACTAACCAGGGGCAGATTCAGGATAAATAAATCCTATTCCCCTCCACCCTCAAAACTCAAAACAGAAATATATATAGCTTTTGGTGGCATTATTCACCCAATATTGGGTCTTACCAGCACTGAAAACTTCAGTTATTCTGTGACCACATGAAGCTTACATCATTTAAGGACTCTTACTTCTTATAAAAAGTAAGTTCTAGCAAGGTCCAATCTATGGGATTTTCCCAGGTTTAGTGAATAATATATCTGCCTTCAGCCTTCCCACTTTGTGGAAATTATATTTTTCTATAGTTCATTTCTCAACTCTGCTCTAACACCCTTAAATCTTAATGGTTCTTATACTGAGTCTTTTCCCAGTAAACCCATTTCCACAATGTCTATTACACTGGTAGGCCATATATCTAGGTATCATCACTCCTGAAGGAAATGGGGCAGCACAGCCTGTTGGTTAAGTACAGACTCTTGAGTGAGGCTGTTCCATGACTTAGGAGCTATGTGACCGTGGGCACACCTCACAGCTCTCACCCCCATTTTCTCTGTCTATAAAATGGGGATGATAATGGCATCTGCATTACAACACATTTGTATTCTTTTTAATTGAGCATTAATCATTGTGGTCAATAGTAATGAATTCTCTGATACTTTTTATATTATGCATCCCTTTCCATTATCATATAATATTTCTTCTATCAGACATAATTTCAGAGTATACCATCATCAAAGATCACTTTCTGACCATGATGAAGCAATTCAAAAATAAAACCATTCCAAAAACATGTTTAGACACAAAGTAGGGACAAATCACTGAAATGACTAATCATGTTCTCCTGGCTCACATAAGAGAATTCTTTTACGAGATGCTTTCTTTAGCTTCACTCTGTTTCTTTCACCTCCTAGATTTAAAAAAAAAAAAAGAGAGAGAGAGAGAAAGAAAAAAGAAAAATCCCAACCATAAAACTTTTCCCCCTTTTCTACCACTACTCGATCCACAGGAAAACCACATTTCAACAAAACACCTATGACAAACCTCTAAAACTTCTAACATAAGCCTAACCCTATAATAAGCCCCTTCTAAAACCAAACCAAAACAAAACCCTGTTGTTTACATGCCCCTGGTTCCATGTAGTGTGCAGTCATCCTTGTTGCAAGAAATCATAAGCGCAACTTAGTTTGACTACAAATATGGCTCTGATAGTCTTTGTCTGATGGGTAGCAATTAGTTTGAAAAAGAAATTAGATTCTCTTTTTCTTATCATGCTATGATCCTGTATAAATAAACTGAACACCAATTTTAACACAACCTCTCTATAGTGAAGTTTCTCAAGTAGAAAATTATGTGAAGATAGAAATCCAGCACATATATTTTAAAAGTGTTATTCTAAGATTAAATAACAATAAAGAGAACACACTTTACATTGGAACCAGGCTCTTTCTTGATGCAGAATCACACAGGGAAAATTGGCATAATAAGAGGGACAGAATTTTCTCAGCCCCACTCATCCACTTCACAAGTAAAATCTCAGTTCAGCTTTTGCCTTGAATGTGAAGGACCAACCCATCCCCTTGGATTTTCAGTTGTCTTTGGCGGTCCTTGATCACCCTTATTGATTAGAGAGGTGCCACCAATTGGGTTAATTATCTACATTCTATCAGTCAGAAGAAGGTAAATGGTGCCACATCCCACTAACTACAAATTCCCCCACCAAACCTTCCTCAAAAACTCAGTGTCATCAAGGCTTCTGTCAGCTGGTCTCCAAGAAATACTCTTAGCTCAAGACTCTCTCCTATTATAGCTTTCTGGCTTTCTTAAAACCTAACCATAGGAGTCATGGTTGTCACGCCAAACCTATTTCTGATACCATTTGAAGTATGTCAGGTAATTCTGAGTTAATAAGTAGAGGCAATACTTACGCCTATCCCTTGATTTTCAGCATCTCATCTGATTCACCTGGGATGGAAAAATCTTATCAAAAGTGTGGTAGCCACACAAGACAAAAATATATGCGCAGTATCTTAAAAATGCTTCTTGGTCCCTAGACTCTGATAAGGTCACACAGTTGAAAGCTAAATCTCATGTGTTACTGCTATTTTATACTCATAAATAATATCAACAGTCCTGAATTATCTTATACTAACCACCTTCCATTTGAGGGAATATATACAAACATTAGACTCACATTATCATCAGAAAGACAAAACAAGGAAGATTCAGTGGACTAGTGACCTTGAAAAACAAATTTCTGTTATCCTGAAAAGCCACTTGCATGAGGATCCTTATTACATAGCACAAATTTGCACCATTCTGTTCCCCATTTAAAACCTTAACTAAACAATTGCTGGCCATATAGCAATAACCTACTTAATAATTCATTGACTAAGTAACCACATTCTTTTTCTGGTGAATGTCAGATGTATCTGAATGAGCAATTAATCTAAGAATTTTGAGAAAACCTAGGTAAATACTATTTTTTAAAAGCAAAGTAAAAATTAACTTATGTATTTAACTTTTTTAAATAACAGGTAAGTACATTCTGTTCTATGTATATTGACATAATAGCTTTTCCCCCTCTCTCCCTTTAAAAAAAAGACAAAATGAAACACTTCTAGGTAAAAAAGAAAATTGTAAAAAGTATATACTCATATTTTTAATTAACTTTCTTAACAAACACTAACATACCAATGTGGCAAGAAAGTAAGGAACAGCTTTAGAGACCAAAAAATGACAAGAAAGTACAAATGCAAAGCACTAAATGAAGTTTGAAGTGCACTGTAGCTTTTTGTCCGTGTGATCTTGGGGGCTTGGAGCAGAGGTCTTCAAACTGCATTGTATGCTCCCAGGCCACACTAGGACTTTCCGGTGGATATGGCCACAGACAGCAGCTTTAAACAAATTAGTTTTCACATTTACTTCTATCATATTTTTGACTAAAATTCATCTGCCTAAGAATCTGCCTGTGGTCAAAGTTTGCAGCAGTGTTGCTGTTTCTAGTTTTCCCTCCTATCCTACCTAATTCCTCCCCTCCGGAAAAAAGCTAAAAATCGAAATTTTAGCCCATCTGAGCATTACTGCATTACATTGTCTATGTAAAAACAACAAAAACAAACAAAAACTTCTGAAGTGGCTTTTAGAAAGGAAGAAAAAAGAGAAGGAAAAAGGAAAGAAAAAGAAAATAAAGGTTAGATGCAAAAAAACCCACAAATATTTTACAAGGACAATTCAAAATAATCTTCTCTGCATAGTCTCTGTAATCAAAGAACTGCCTCAGCTACTTATTTTGCATGATTGCAAATAGAAGTTAAATTTTTTCTACTTTTTTGACATATCGAAGTTATATCTTTGATTCCAAAAACATTTACCAGAGGTAAGTTAGCTTAAACATTTATTGAAGCTTTTAAGGGGAACATATTCATTACATTTTGGCAATAGATGATTGGACACTGAAAAAGTCATACGCATTATTTTTTACTTGGATGCTTATCTGCTCACTATCTCCAGGTAAATAATTATATGCCCAATTATTTGTGAATTTCATGTACTTATTTGTTTTATATTAATCTACTTGGAATATGTTGAGAATTCTACTGTGAATAATGTACTTAAAAATTACTGGTTCCTTTTTTGAAAGCCCTGAATTTATTGGTAGCCCACCTACTCTCTCTTCATTTGCTGTTAATTTCCATTGAACCTGCTTTATTCTAGCAGTAAGTCACATTCATTTATGAGTACATGAATTTTAAGAAACTATCCATCTCATTAAGTAATACATTTCCAGTAAAATTTTATTTTCCATGTTTTAATCAATTGTGTACTATTAATAATTGTATAGTACTTTAACACAAAGGAACCTCGTTAACATTTAGAGCTTCACAGGAATTGAAAAATCAATTTCAATTTACAAATATAATTTAGTTGAAGAGAAATATGATAGAGCCACAAAAAATTCATGCATAAAATATAGCATAATAGAATAAATGTCTTGTGTAGGAAATGCCATGTAAATATGAGCTGATGAAGGCAGGCACCTGGTTGACTGAAAATAATCCAAGGTACTCATGCAGGACTGCTTGGTTCATGCACTAAAATGGATTATTTCCTTCTTTTCTCAGGAGAGACTGTATCAGAAATGAGTTTCCAATGGGACCAGTGGCTTTTTCACCCTTAGGGGGGTCTACACTTTCCCACTGGCTTCAAGATTTCCACGTGATGAGTAAGTGGTATTCTGTAGCGGGGGGGAGGGTGGTGTGTGTGTGTGTGTGTGTGTGTGTGTGTGTGTGTGTGTGTGTGTGTGTGTGTGTGTGTGTTTGTAAAATGCTATCACTCAAATCCAGACTTGCAGGTGTGCAAGATATTCATGTGACTCTTCACTGATAAGATTGCTCTCACATTTTTCATAGCTATAAATAGAAAAATAGAAGAGAATGTCCAGCCATACACTCTGTCCTCTCAATGGGGCAATGGGAGCACAGGAGCTCATGTTTCTCCATTGCTGACTTTGGCCTTGTTAGCTCCCCCCAAATAAAATCTATTGCTAACCTGCACCAAAGTTGTCAGACTAAACATGGGACCACCTTAGCATAGAAAACAATGTGAGATTTATGAATGTTAAAATCTAACATCACAATTTTTTTTTTGCAGATAATAGGGGTATTAACTCACTCACATTCTACTGAACACATTCAAAAGAGTGAAGTAACCAGTTTTGTTCTGAAATTTCAATATTAAAACACAAGAGATTGTTAACTTTGAAACCATTTAAAATTTAGATTGAAATTTTTAGATATCATGGATCTATAGCTTATCAAAATTCTTTTAGGAGGTATGGAAACAAAAGTAAATCTTGATGATCAATGATGCAGATACTTAATTTTAACTGACCATGCAAGACAGGAGGCATGGATATGGGAGGTTTATAAACAGAAACCTGCAGAAAGCCAGAACCATGAAGGACCATATGTTCAGTGAAAAGATGAATCAGAGCAAAACAGGTGCCAACAAAGAAGGCTCTAAGGTAACTTGCCTGAGTTTTCATGGTGTATGTAAAGAGTTTATCCTCTCTCTCTCGTAACCACAGTCTACCTCTCATGTAGTTCTGGGACTTGAAGCATGCTACCAGTGTGATCCCCAAATCTTTAAGCTGAGTACACTGCTGAAAGTGGTTCCGGGTATGCGGCACTCTAGGCACCCAGGCAGAAGCAAAGGGAAACACTCTTTAGAGGAGCATATTTTAAAACCAGTCTTAAATAATTTTCTCTTATGAATCTCTAATGAATGTGGGCTTCAATTGAAGACACTGTGAGGTTTTTTAAATTCTTTTTAAAATTTTTAAAAAATTCTTATAATTGAATTTTCAGAAAGAGATAAGAGAAGAAGCATAAGGAAGTGGCAATATCCAAAGAGATAACTCTAAGAATGTTCTAGAATTGACAAGAGACATGTATTGTCAAATTCAGGAAGCCCACCGTTTCTCAAGCAGGAATTTAAAAAATAATGAAGGAGAAAAGAAACAAATAATTTCTTGTCTAAAGATATTATTGTGAAACTGAAGAATATCAAAGACAGATAGAAAATATTGTAAGCTGCCAGAAAGAGAAGATAGACAAAATACAAAGAAATGACAGACTGACAGTTGACTTATTAACAGCAATGCTGGATACCAAAAAGTAGAGTAAAAGTTTCAAAGACTGAGAGAATTTAACTATTTACTAATCATTGTATTATCAACTAAACTGCATTTCAGGAATACAGCCTAAAAACCTGAGGAAGCTGACTACAAACAGAATTGACTAAAGAAACGTGTAAGCAAGAAACCCTTGTACACTGTTGGTGGGAATGTAAATTGGTACAACCTCTATGGAAAACAGTTTGGATGTTCCTCAACAAGTTAAACATAGAACTACCATATGATCCAGCAATTCTACTTCTGGGTATTTTTCCAAAGGAAATGAAAACAGTAATTTTAAAAGATATATGCACCTCTATATTCATTGCAGCATTATTCACAATAGCCAAGATATGGAAGCAACTTAAATATCCATTGATAGATCAATGGATAAAGAAGATGTGGTTTATATGTACAATGAAATATTGCTTCATCGATAAAAAATAATGAAATCTTGTAATTCGGGACAACATAGATGGGCCCAGACACTGCCCTCAATTTCTTGCCACATGGGCTTCTACAACATTGCAGTTTTCTTCTTCAAAGCATGCAAGCTAAAAAGGCAATAGAGTCAGCTAGCAAGATGGATGCTGCAACCTATTATAACATAAAGAAGTGACATTCTATCACTTTTGCCACATTGTACTTGTCAGAAGCAAGTCAGTAGGCCAGCACACACTCAGGAGGAGGGGCATATGCAAGAATGTGAATATTGTAAGCAGGGATCTTTGAAAGTTGTCTTAATATATGCTTACCACATAAACTATACTTACCAGACATATAAAGGAGTAGGGAAACATGGCCAAAAAAGAGGAAAGAAATCAGTCCATCAAAACCAACCCACGGCAAACCCTGTAGCAGAGAATGACATTAAACCAGACATTATAACTATATTATATAGGTTCAGAAATTCAGGTAGTGTGAAGGAGGATATTAAAAAGACCAAATCAAAACTTCAAGAGAAGAAAACTGCAAGCTCTAAGATGAAAAATACATTGAATGGGACTAATGACAGACTAGGCAATACAAAAGAAAAGTTTAGTCCCTTTTAAGACATAACTGTCAGCAGTATCCAGAATGAAATGTAGACATAAAAAAATCTGAAAAAAAAATTAACAAAGCACCAGTAAGCTGTGAGATGAAAAAAAATGGATGGGAATTTTTTCAAATGTGACAAAAATTCTGTATCCACAGATCTGAGACTCTCAGCAAACTTCAACCAAGCACAAGAAATATTTTTGAAAAACTACAATAAGGCACATCACAATCAAATTGTTAAAAAAGAGTAAATACACTATATGTGCAGAGTAACAAAGATGAGTATGACAATAGATTTCTTGTCAAAAGCAAGAAGTATGTGGAAAAGACAGTAGAGCAACATGTTTAAGTTACTGAAAGATAAAAGCTATCAATCTTCAATTTTATAACTAACAGAACTCTTTCAGAAATTATGCTGATACAAAACATTTTACAGGAACACAAAAGCTAGACTTTATAATATACATAATAGTAAAATGTATGGCAAAAAAGCAAAATTACTGGGAGAAGAGAAAGGAAAGTATACTTTTTGAGATTCTTATGCTACATATGATGTGATATACGATCACTTGGAGGTAGACCTTAGTTAAATTTAAGATGTATGTTGTAATCCTATGTTGGCATATCCAGTCTACGTGATTTTTCAAATAATGTGTTATTAAATTACCACTATACCCTTCTTTACTCACTACCTACAACTTTGTTCATGCTATGACAGCATAGCTAAGTAGTTGTGACAGAGCCTGTAGGACTGGAAAATGAGCATGTATTTACTGTTTGGTCCTTTACAAAAAAAGTTTGTGATCACAGCTGTAAACACTAAATCAGCTACTAAAACAACAAAACAAAGAATTAAAAGTAATAAATCAACAAAGGAGATAAAATAGAATTTTTTTAAAGTTTGTTTTAATCCAAAATGAGGCATAAAAATATTAAAAAGGCAGCAAAGGTTGTACAAATAGAAAACAAGAGCAAGACGGTAGAGTTAAATATTAAGTCAGTAATCATATTAAATGTAAATGTTGTAGACTCATGCTTCCAACCAAAGTGGAGCTATAGAGATCATGTTTATTTTACTGCTTGAAACAAAAAAATGATCAAAATTCATGAAACAATAGATTGTTAGACATTGGATAGTAAACAAAGGAAAGGAAGCAAAGGAGGTGAGTCCTATGACTGCTACAGCTTATTGTTTAGAGAGACTTTCCAAGTGGGAACCCAGAGAAAGAAAACTAAAACAGAGCCTGGCAGATTACAGAGCTAAAAGTCCTAAGAGACCAAAGTGAAGAGTTAACAGGACAGAGTATCAGCTCCTAGAATTAACTGAGTTTGGTAAGGCTGCAGCATCGAAGATCAATACACAGAAGTCAGTCGTATTTTTATATTATAGCAGTGAGCACTCAGAAACTGAATTAAAAAATACTATAAATACAAGAAAATATGAAATAAATGGGGATAAATTTGAAAAAAAAGATGTGCAAGGCGTGCTCACTGAAAAGCATAGATATAACAGAGAGAAATTAAATAAGACTTAAATAAAGGGAGAGATGCACCATGCTCAGAGGTCAAAAAACTCAATATTATTAAGATGTTAACTTTCTCACAACTGACCTATAGATTAATGCAATTCTAATCTGAATTCTAATATGGGCATTTTTTTCAAATTATGGGCATTTTTGAAAAATAACTGACAAGCTGATTTTAAAATTTACATTGAAACGTGAAAGTCATGGGTACCTAAAAACTTTGAAAAAATGAACAATGTTGGAAGACAAAAAAATGAAAAAAAAACACTACCTTATTTCAACACTTAGAAACCTGTGGTAATAAAAATTGTGTGGGTGGTATATTAAATAAAATCAATAGAACAGAATAGAGCCAAGAAATAAACCTATATATAAAAGTCAGTTGATTTTTGACAAAGGTATGAAATTGATTCAATGGGAAAAACAATCCAGTCAAATGACGTTGGAACAAATTTAGAAGATTTTGTACAAAAACAAAACAAAACAAAACTTCCACAGTTACCTCATTCACACATTTATAGAAATTGACTCAAAATGAATCATGGGCCACCATGTAAGATTAAAAACTATAAAATTTCTAGGAGAAAATACAAGAACAAATCTTAGAAACTTTAGGCTTAGGAAAAGATTTCTTAAATATATACCAAAAAAACAGGATATATAAAAGAAAAATTCAATAGACTGTTTATCAAAATTTAATTATTTTGCTCTTCAAAAGAGACCACTAAGAAAATTGTGAATCACTCTATTATACACCTGTAAGTTATATAATACTGTACATCAGCTATACTTCAATTTAAAAAAAAAAAAGACCACTAAGAAAATGAAAGATAAGCCACAGCCCAGAATAAAATGCAAAACTCACATATGACATAGGACTTGAATCAGGAATATGTGAAGAGGTCTTATAATTGAGCAATTAGAAAACAAACACAATAAAAATAAATAGGCATAGGATTTGAGGAGGTGTTTCACCAAATAAATTATATGGAAGGTGCTATGGACTGAACTGTATCCCCACCAAATTCGTACATTGAAGCCTTAACTCCCAGTATGGCTGTGTCTGGAATAAGGAAATAATTAGCATTAAATTAGGTCATAAAAATGAAGCCCTGATCTATTAAGATTACTGTCTTTATTGTAATAAGAAATACCAGAGATCTTACTCTCTCCTTGCCATGTGAGGACACAGCAAGAAGGCAATTTTCTGAAGCCAAGAAGAGAACTCTCACTGGAAACCAAATCAGCTGGCATCTTGATCTTGGACTTCCCAGCCCCCAGAACTATGAGAAAGAAATTTCTGTTGTTTAAGCCACCCAATCTATGATATCTTGCTATGGCAACCCAAGCAGACCAAGATAGAAGGAAAATGAGCACATCAAGACAGGTGTAACATCATTTGTCATTAGGGAAATGAAAATTAAAGTTGCCAGAGATATCAGTACACACACCACAATGTCTAAAATTAAAAACATTGACCTCACCAAGTGTAAAATGGTTGCGGAGCAACTAGAACTTTTACTCACTGTTGGTATAAATATAAAATTCTACATCCACTTTGGAAAACAGCTTGGAAATTGTTTAAAATGTTGAACATATAATCCAACTATGCTTCTCAGGAATTTACCCCAAAGAAATTGTATGTCCTAACAGAGACTTAAACATGAATGTTTACAGCAGATTTATTTTCAATTGTGAAAACCTGGAAACAACCCAGATGTTCATTAGCTAGACAACTGATAAACAAATTGTATATTTTTCCAGTGGAATACTACTCAACAGTGAAAAGTAATGAACACCTGCAATTAGCAAGAATAAATCACAAAAGAATTATACTGAGTGAAAGAAAGCAGATAAAAAAACAGCACACATGACAAAAAAGAGTACACATGCATAATTCAATTTATACATATTTCTGAAAAATGCAGATGGTGTGGATGGGGAAGGGAAGATAGAGGGCAGTAAGGAGCAAATATAAAATGGTAAAGAGAAATTTTGGTGGGTGACATGGTGTAGATGTCAGTGATGTATACATATGTTAAAATTTAGCAACACAAATAATTTAAGTATGTCTAATTTACTATATATCAATTATACATAAAGCTGTAAAAAAAATCAAACTAAGAACAAAAATGCCTGCTTAAAAACCATGACAAAATCTAAATCTTGCTTACCCCCAAATAACTTTCAGTAATATTTGGGAACATGTAGCATCCTGTGAATATCATTTAACATAAATACATTTTTAAAGGTTCCTTTAGTTGAGTATTATGTGCACAATTCCAATCTACCTGTTTAATATTTATTGTCTTTAACTTCTCAACAAGCCCTACATAGGTGTACAAGTATTCTCCACCAGCAGTATATTAATAAGGATACAGGAGAAAAATAAGTTAATTAATTTGCCAAGGATTTTAAGTGACAAATTCTAATCTATGCCAGACGTACTCCATAGTCTGACTATTAACCATTTTACAATAATCTAATAATACCAGTTTGAAAATTATAGTACCTGAGCCAACAGCATCAGCTTCATCCAGGAATTTGTTTTAAATCAAATTATCAGATCCCCACTCTAACTTACTGAATTAGAAAATATCGAATTGGGCTCAACTCAATACTTTTTTCAGTAAAATCTAATTTACATGAATTTTAAAAGATAAATTTTATATTTAAAATATATTATAGAAATTATATTTTACATAAATGCGATTTATATATATAATTTTTGTATACATAAATTTCAGTTTTATTGAGGTATAATTGACAAAAATAAGATATTTAAAGTGTACAATGTGATGGTTTAATATATATTGTAAAAAGATTCCCCCATCGAGTTAACACATCCACCACTGCACATATTTACCATTTTAAAAAATTTTGGTGAGAACATTTAAGTTTTATTTTCAGCAAATTTTAATTATACAATGCAGGGGTATCAACTGTAGTCACCACTGTGTACATTAGATCCTTAGACTTTATTCATCTGATAACTGAGAGTTTCTGTACTGTGACCAGCCTCTCCCTATTTCCCCCATTCCTCCAGCCTCTGATAACCACTTTACCACTTTTTTGTTCTCTGTTTCTCTGTTCAACTTCCTTTTAAAAATATTCCATAAATAAGTGAGATCATGCAGTATTTGTTTTTATCTAGCTTTTTTCACTTAGCATAAAGCCCTCCAGGTTCATCCATGTTGTTGCAAATGACAGAATTCCTTTCTTTTTTAAGACTGAAGAATATTCCATTGTATGTGTGTGTGTGTGATGTTTTCTTGATCCATTCATCTGTTAATGAATATGTATATTGCTTCCATCTGTTGGCTATTGTGGATAATGACGCAGTGAACATGAGAGTGCAGATATCTATTTGAGATAATGGTTTTGTTTCCTTTGGCTGTATATCTAGAAGTGGGATTGCTGGACCATATGATTGTTCTATTTTTAGTTTCATGAGGACCCTCCATACAGTTTTCCACAGTGGCTGGCTGTACCAGTTTACACTCCCACCAATAGTATACAGGTTCCTTTTTCCTCACATCCTTGCCAGCATTTGTTATCCCTTGTTTTCTCAAAGAACTGAAACCATAAAACTCCCAGAAGAAAAAAAAGATTAGTCTTGGCGATGACTTTTTTAATTTGACACCCAAAGTAAAGGCAACAAAAGCAAAATAAACAAGTAGGTCTATGTCAGACTAAATAACTTCTGTTCAGCAAAGGAGACCATCAACAAAATGAAAAGGCAAGCTATAGAATGGGAGAAAATTTTTGCAACCCACGTATTACAGATGGTCAATGAGTACATGAAAAGGTGCTCAGTATCACTACTCAGCAGGGAAATGCAGATCAAAACTACAATGAGAGACCACCTTACATTGTTAAATGTCTGTTATCAAAAAGACTAGTGATTTATATAAAGTTTATATTATTATATTAAATATATATGAGTTGAACCTCAAGTAACTGTTGAACTTAAATGTTTCTTAATAAGTTACATTGTTTCAAAAAACTAAAGTTAACAAAATATTAAATATATTACATAATTAAAACATTATCATTTTAATATTTACATATACATTTGCTAGTATAAAAATTATAAATTCAGCAAAGTTAAATTTCTTCATTACCTCCTTCTTTCCTAATCTTTGTTAGTTACATTATTATCACATTGCTATTATTTATATATTCAGGGTTTTTTTTAATTATTTCCCATAACTGTTTTTTAGTTCTATATTTCATGATTTGTTACTAATCATATCTTTATATGTTAGTGTCTCCTGAACTGTATATTCATTTTTATGCCCCTATTTTATCCTGCAGTTTATTATTATTATTTTTAAAAGAACTTTCTATTGGTGCCCTATTTTGAATTATAAAAATCAGAGACAAGGACCTACTGTGTAGCACAGCAAACTGTATTCAGTATCTTGAAATAACCTATAATGGAAAAGAATCTGAAAAAAAAAATATATGTCTGAATCCCTTTGTTGTACACCTGAAACTAACACAACATTGTGAATCAACTATACTTCAATAAAAATAAATAAATAAAATACATGAGGAGCAAATCATAAAAGAAAATCATTGAGTGATTGTCTCTTCTCTTGGTATTAGGAATAAAAGTTCTTAGGACACTTTCCTGACATCATTGTTTTAAGACTAAGTACTGATACAGCAAAGACCTAAGTCAACTTACCCAATTTTCCTATGTACACGGTTTGCTTTTACTGCAGTATTGTCTTTATTTGCACTGGAAATACAGCTTTGCTATAGTAAGTTTGACTGTGTTGTCAGTTGAATAGGTTGTAAATTTAAAAATTTAGCAATTCATTGCTAGCTTCCTTCTGTCAACTCAACCTCTCCTGCTATTCTGAAAATGGAACTGAGTGTCCTACATTCCTGTCACTCATAGTGTGGTTCTTGAATAAGAATATCAACATCACATGGGAATTTGTTAGAAATGCAGAGTATCAGGCCCTACCTCAGACTTACTGAATCAGAATCTGCATTCTAATTGGATCTCCAGTTTATCCTTATGCACATTAAATTTGAGGACCATTGGTCTAAGTGCACTCTCATTTGATCTTTTCACTGCCTCCTGAAATCGAGGTTCCCAGATGCCAGCCAGGGACAAATCTTACAAGCCGCCTTTCTAAGGATGGCAGTCTTAGGCCTGCTATGTTAAATCTTTCCTGCACATAATCCAAACCAAAGAACTTGAAAAATCAATGATTTAATCAGTGGATTTTACTTGTAAGGGCATGTGTGTATTAATATGTTTCTACTCTAAGTCAATTTTATTAATTGAAAAAATTTTGAACTTAAGGTATGTTAAATGTTACTACTTTACTACACTCAAAATTTTTCTTTTGGCCAATGGAGGAGTACAAAGATAAAGGCAAGTTAAAAATGGCAGATATTCAAAAGTGTGTTTATCTTTTTATGGTAATTTGATGTTATTTTTGTACTTATAGTGGAATTTTTAGTATTAGTTCTAGAATTTGCAGTTTCCAAACGAAATCAGAAATCTTCAAGGACTTCCAACTCAGAGAAACCTTGATAGTATTCAGCATCCATATCTTGTCCTTCCCCCAAATTTTCTCTGATCCATATTATATGATAGAGAATGCATACTTTTGAATATGAGGTTATTTATATCTACCTATGATAGTTACCATATGCTTCATGAAATATTTCTTTGCATATTATTATTATTTTTCCCAAGTGATTACTAAAATTCTACAAATTTGGATATATTTCCCCTCCCCAATCTCACCAGCTACCCTAAGTACAAAATGTTTCCATCTTGTTTCTCCAGAGTATGGGTTCCTAGGAAAGTCTTGGAATGCTTAAATGTCTTCACATGTAATTCTGCTTACACTTCCCAGGCCAGATAGTTATATCATCACCTTAAATGAGAAAAATGGTAATGTTTAAGTATTGTCTATTTCATTCAGAGAATTACTTTGTGGGGAGAAGTACAATTCCTCTTAAAGTGGTAGATAAAAACAAAGGTGGCCTGAAATTCTACAGCTGCAAGGAAATGAGTTCTGCTGCATGAGCTCAGAAAAGGACCTCAAGCCTCAGATGAGACCTCAGTCCCCTGCTGACAACGTGATTGACTGCAGCCTTGAGAGACCCTGAGCAGAGGACCCAGCTAAGACTTGCTGGACTCCCTACCCACAGAAACTGGGAAATAATAAATGAGTGTTGTTTTAAGCTCAAAACAACAATAACAAAAAACAGAAAGCGTGGCATGTATCAGTCAGTCAATAACAATCACTGAGCTTTAGAAAATGAAACAAGGAGAAAGAAAAACCTATTAAAATAGATGAAAATACATAAATTACCCAGAAGTAATTGAACAAACTATGTATGCAAGTAGTTTTGGAATTCAGTCAAATACTATTTTTTTTAAACAGTTGTTAAGTATTTGCATAACCAGAATTAGATGGATGTTGGGGCAGCCTTGTAGAAGTGTATAATGTTTAAGCATCTTCTTAAGGGAATTTATTTTTCCAGAAAATTTTGCATTGTAGAAGCACAGAAATATCTATAGCCTTTTAAATCAGGGACTGCTAACTTATTGACAGTAAGTCAACGTCAAAGATTTTTTCTTTGTCATTAATCACTTTGGGGATGGCTGAAGGCCATTAAAATAGTCACATTTTAAATCCCTAGTAGATTTCCTAATTACCTCTGCTCTCTCAATTGCTGCAGTTTTAAAACATATTGTAGTACCTTCACTTTTACAGCCCTATCATAAAACAGTGTCCACGTCTAAAATGCAGAAGTGAAGGAGTAGACATTTTATGTTTCAGAGAAGCTAAAGATTCCATATTAAAAATTACTTGAACCTATCACGTAATTTCCAAATAACTTGTTACACAATTCCAGCAAATGTCATGTCATGGGACTATCTTGTATTTTTAAGTTACAATAATGCAGATGGCAGGTTGAATGTTAAATGAGAGAAATTTCCAGTCACCATAAGCAGTGTGAACTTCCACTGTAATTTACAGTCGTACAACTGAGCCATTTGAATTGGATCTTTTGAATTAATGCTACAGCTATCTTATTACGTGGTGTCAATGTGACAGGCTATCATTTGTCTCAATAAGTTGTTGGCAATTATGACTGACAAGCAGAGTAGAATAAAGCTAGAAACAGAAATATCTAATAAACAAGGACTACTACTTACGAAAATAATTGTGTACTTTTCAGTTTCCAGTAACCTAAGGACTAGAAGAACAGACACAAGACCCTGGTGAGTAAGAAGTTCATCATAAAAGCTGTCATTTTGTTATTGCATCTGGAGGCACAGCCAATTTTTTCAATGACAGTATCGCTATGTAATATGAAATGTTGTATAATAAAAGTAATAAATCGCTCTGTTGTCTTTGTATCACCGGGTCACTTAGCAAGAAATAAAACCAGAGAAGCCTAAGTAAAGAGTAGAAGCCATATTGTTCCAAAGGTCAGAATAATCTCCTTCATTCTCTTTTTAAATTGCTCATATAAAAATAAAGTTGATTTGTATTACTGTCATAAACTTTTCTTAAAGAAGAGATTAAAGCCATGCTGAGGCTGCTTGTTTGAGCATATGCAATGCTTTGCTTAAAATACAAATATTTTATTTCTCATCATTACCTGTGGTGTTTCCTCCTTCTGAAGATGGCTTTGAAAAGGCTAGTAGCCCAAAAATCAGTGTAGCATTTTCATTATTAACTCTTCAAAACATACTTAGAGCTATTAATCATTTACAGAAAAATTTTGAAGCCTAAATTTTGTGCATCTCAAATTTCGTAATAGATTATATTAAATAATATTAAAAATTAATTTTCAATGATTATCAGTTATGCAAATGAGTATAATAAAGTCTTTGTGAAACTTATAATAGTTCTTTAATAAAAGTTGTTTAATATCTACCTTCCCAATAGATTACAAGTTTTATGAGTGCAGAACAGTGTGCCCTTCTTCACCACAATATGCTCACTGCATGACATTGTATGACAGTGTCTATTAAATATGTCCTCAATAAATATTTATTGAATTACTTAATAAGGAAATAGTTACACTTTTTTGAAGCCTCGTTTATGAGGAAGCTGACCACTCAGCTCCATCTCTTGATTCTTAGACCATGCATTGCACGTTATTGGACAGAGAATTATAATATAATTACTGATTTACAATGTGCAGAAATTATACACAGTTGGATAATTGCCAAGAATCCACAAGGTAAATTCACACAAGCTTCACTAATGGTGGAAGATGTGATACAGCATGAAAAAGAAAGTGCAGGTAAACACAGAATTTTTGAAAAACTAACTTCCAAGCACAGCGCCCTAGGTCCTTTGCACAGAATGCACTTCGTCTTGGGATTATGAACTACCAAGATACATACAAGTTATTTTGTTCTCAGGAAAGTCAAGGTATGAGCTTACTGAGGGGTGTTTGTACCCCACTGGTCTGTATAACAAGTTAGATGCAGACTCATCCTTCAGTAAATTTTTAATAAACATGTAAATAAGCTAGTACAAAGTGCTAGGGGACTTTCAGACTTTAAACAGATCGTTATAAATCACCAGCTGCGACACTTCATCCTTATTTTGTCCAACGGTCAGTACCATGGCTCCAGACATCCCTGGAGATAAGCACAGATCCAGTAAGGACCAGCTTCCTTGCACCAAGTGGAGAGCACATCCTGAAGGAGAGCTTCCCAGAGCGTCATCTTCAAGCATTACTTCACAGGCACCTTCAAAAGTCTGTTTCGTTACCCACATAGTCTGGCAGTTTCTGGGTTGTGTAGTATTTAATAGGACCATTGGGTCCCGTGGTCATAAGTGCACACTGTACTTCATTTGCTATAAAATAGATGTGTGCTCCCTTGGTCCAGGTGGTTTTATATGTGCTCCATTTCAGTGAATCAAACACTCTGTAAGTTCTCAAATAGAGTGCCAATTTACCAGTCTTTAAATTATTCTCAGATAAATTTGACTAGAGTTTTTCTTCTTTTCAAATCTGTAGTCACGTATTTAGATACATTTTTTGTTTTGTCTTACTGGTCATTAATCTTGCTTATGTATACAGATCTTACTCATTTAATGCCAGGAGAAAAAATTTTATTTCTCTTATTTATAGAATTCTATTACAATGTTCCTTACTGAGGGACGTTTTCAGATTCATTTAGTGAGAAAAGTTTCATTTCCAATATATGGCCTACTTTCTCAACAGAAACCGTGTAAGTATATTCTTTGATTTCTTAATTAATTATTGAGAAGTAAGATGTAAGTTTTTCTTGATTCATCTGTGCCAGGACTGTCTCTCTAACCTATGTCAGGCATCTCTCCACCTCCCTCATTTAGCTTTAGCCACACTGGAAATGCCAGCGTGCTCCTATTCCACGGGCTTTGCACTTGCTCTTGCTCCAGCTGGAACGTTCTTCCCTCATATGTTTGCCTAACTTGGTCCCTCATTTCATTCAGGCCTCTGCTGAAATATCCCCTTCTTAGAGAGCCTTCCTGACAATCCTGTCTGAGATAGCACACTGCCATCACTCCGCAACCCTACAGAGCAGGTTCAACAAGGAAAAATGATGACTCAGGTGGGGTCTGGAGGAGATCAGGCGCAGGCTTCTGAAGTCCTTCCCCTTAGGGTGTCATACAAGACATACATATTCCTCTAGCAATGACCTGGAACAACACATGTGAGGTGTTTCTGTCCAGGGAAGCCAGCTTGAGCCTCGGAGTCCAGGCTTCATGTGGAGGGCTGTGCAGGCACTGAGCACTGTGTAAGCAGCCGGCCGTGACTACTGAATTCCAGACCCAGAAGGAAAGCAGGTGTCCACCATATATCATATTGTTTCCACAAACTAGCTAGACAAGCTGGTACCGGATGTTTCAGTGCCACAGGCATTGAGAAATAACCTTACCAGTTGGTAGCATGGCGAATTTTCCAAAGGCTAAGTTCCCAGGGCCAGCCAAGGGTCACCCACACAAGCAAGCCCTCCTGAAGACAGGAGAGGCGAGCAACAGCAGGTCTGCTGCACTGACTCTTCGCTGGTGATTAACTTTATCACCACCTGACCTCCTGTACACGGATTAGGTTATTAGTTTAAATGTCTACCCCTCCCACTAGATTATAAACTCCATGAGGACGGGGACTTTGTCTCTTTTGCTTGATGCCATATCTCTTATGCTTCAGATACTTTGGATAGTGACTGGTATAGAGGAGTCATTTCAAAGTATTCATTCAATGCAGAAAGGAAGGAACACTCATTGACCTCTGCCTGGTAGGATATGTAATGTGAAAGATGAAAACGGGATAAAAGTATCACAGGAGAAGGACTGGTTGGGAGTAATGTTTTTATAGGTATTTGGAAATGAGATATGAGTACATGTGACTCATTTTGCTCCAAAAAAATGAAGTGAAAATTCAGTGCCAGAAAATAACCTAAATGTTTGAGTCAGAGAGAAAGAAAGAACAGACAGCCCACTGGCAGAGACAGGTTTATTTTGAGAAACCAGAGTAGGTGACAATAATGAAGTGCTAGAAAATGTAAGGTGATTTTTGAAGAAGAAAAGGGAACAGCTGTGCACCGTCTTTTCTGAGATGGGAAAACGGGCTTTAATTGTGAGTTAAATTCATATATGACATAAGAAAGATGGTTAGGCATGTCAGGGAGCTAAAGTACTTATAGAGAGAGGCTTGAAATCTTTATAGAAAAGATCACTTTTTATCCTGAGGTCTTTAGCTCTTTAGATTTTACCACATTATAGGGTAGACTAATTGATTCTTTTCAAGGCCTCTTCAGATCATAGGATTACTGCTAAAACAGTCCCATCCCATCCTCCAGCAGTAGCTGCATACATGATAAATATGTAATATGATAAATATCTAGTATTTATCATATAGGCATAAAAAGCATAAAATGCATATTTTCTCATATTTTGACATAAAAACAATTAAAAAATTTTGCAGTCTTTGCTTTTTCAAAATCTGATATTAACTTATTCTTACTGAAACAATATTATGATGTGTTTAAGGATGTGAGGTGTAAATGATGGAAGAAACTGACTGATGTAAAATAAGGATGGGATAAAGAAAAATAATATGCATCTCCCAGGAAGTCATATAATTAAAAAATAAGAAATTCTAAATTGCAAACATTGGAAGAAAATAACCTTTGTAAGATTGTAGTTGAAAAATAGGATGCATGCTGTTGTATGGGTAATTCACATATGCTCCATAAACATTACTGGTATTGCTACATATTTTTTTTATTTTGTAAAGGTAATCTCAATGAAGTTTTACTGAGAACTGTTTGAAATAATCTACACTTAAGATGACAATTTAAAAAGACACATTTTAAGGTACCTTAAGAGTGTTGAGATTTTGTTATCTACATGTGTGGGTTCCTCTAAAAGTTAACTAAAAACAAAACAAAAACTCTGTAAACCTTTGACAAAAGCATGCATTAGAGGTGATAAAAAGCAAAAAACCCTGAGCTGTTTTGAAGACATCCCTAATCTCTAAACACAATGAAGCAGAACAAATGAACTTTCAGCCTTTTCTTGGAAAGAATGATCAGTGATAAGCAACACATCACAGCAAATACCTCAGTAAGAGTACAGACAACGCACGTCCCCTGCAGCCTGCAAACATTCACTCCTCAGCACTCTCAACCCATTATACCTCCTGTTTCACTCCCTTTAGTCACAAACACAATTTAGACTCTTTTCTTTAAAAATAATCCAGAGTCTAGGAAAACACGAAGAGAATAAAAATAGATTCCTCAGACTAACAGAATAAAAACTTCTCTTTATCCTCTCCAAGGCTGTATATTTTATAAAGACAGTGGTAATTAGGATTGGTGATGAGTTCTTTTTGTATACATCTGTCTCTCAAACGTCAAACTAGTTGAAAGTGCTGATTGATAAAGATACAAAAAGGTGTCATGCATTTTTTTTATGCTGCCAAGCTCATTAAACTCTGTGGGCCACAAGGACCAGTCCTGTGGGGTCCTTCTGGGGATAAAAAGTAGTCAAGAAAAATGACTAGACTAACTGGACAAAGTCACTGCATGGATTCGCATGCTCCAGAGCATTAAAAACACTATTGGGCTGCTTATGAGAATAATGGTTTGCCTCCTGGCCTGATTCCAATGAGGATAATTAAATTCTGCATTCCTAAAATCGCTCTCTGCTTCCAGCTTGGAGAAGTCATTCCTTTCCTATTATGTACTGCTGTCCTAGGCTCTGAAACCCTAGCTGTTGTTCAGCCCAGAGATAACTGCATTTCAGTGGTGGGTAAAGTATTACGCTTCCTATGCTACACAGTAAAACACTTTCATATGAGAATTTTTATCATCAGTTTGCATCATTAATATAGATATTTTGTTCTATTTTCTGGAATGATATAGTTCAAACTGTGTATTTACTACATGCTGAGGAAATAAAAATTAGCCAAAGTAGCAACATGGCAAATATTTATAACTGTCAAATATATTTGATATAACTAAACTAAGTTATATGAAGAGTCATATCAAATATAAATCATTTCCCCTAAGGATTTAATATATTAATCAATTTTTTTTGATAGGAGTGCTTAGTATCAGACATCACTGGTGTAGCATCCAGTTCACAATGGCATCCATGTTTTCTTCCTTAGTCCAAACCAAGACTGATTTCAAGAGAGAAATAAGTTCCCCTCCAGCAGGCCTCTTTCTCATTTCTATTTAGAGCAGAAACTATCATGAAGCAAAGTTAAAGCAAATGAGCAGTGAGAAGGATCTGGAAAGTCTGTTTCTTTGTGCTTGCATTAAGCAGTTCCTTTTATTAGCACCTTGTCTGCCACTCAGCCTCCTATTGCTATATGTCTGTATCTAGTTATCATGCTTCCCTGCCTGAAATGCTTGGCATTATTGAGAATGAAGCGAAGGTCTGAACATTCTAGCATCACTCAATTGATTGACCAGATGCATCTTATTAGAATGTTTGGCAGGTACATGATGAAGCTTTGGTGGGAACAGTGGTATCTGAGAAGGCCAGCCACCTAAGTAACAGAACAACTTCTCCCACCTCCCCCACATTTCTCTTCCCAAACAAGAGGTGCAGTGAACAGACCACTAACATGTCCACCTCCTGCTGGAAGGAAATACTGAGTATCCAGTTTGGGACTAACAAAAATGGTGCAAAGTTTGGTTTATGTAAGTGTATTAAATGGAAGCTCTGTGATTACACCTGCTATTCTCCCAAGAGTATTACCCTCATGCTATTGCAAGTCTGGTAAAGTCATCATGGCATGAAATTACACCATGTTCTTAATTCCACAAATGTATGTGTTGTCTAGTCTCAATTCCATTTTGCTTTGAAATTCAGTTTCATCTAAATCATAGGTTAAAGGGGACGATCAAAAGCAGGCTTATTATATTTCTAAGTTTCCAACAAGGTTAATGAAGTTCAACACTTCAGTTCAATCTGAAAATTAAGGAACAAATGTGATTATTGTAGTTTCAGACAGCAGGGAAAAATATTATAATACCCACATCCTGTGAACAAACACATGCTAATTTTATGACATTCCTTTAAAAAGTTTAATATACTTTTATTTACTGCCTACTCTCTAGGGACAAAGCAGTCTTGAATGTAAAATGCCTTGTAGAATAAGTCGCACGTTCTAAAGAAATTTATTCAGAATAGCAAATAATTGTACTCTGATACTTTTATTCAAATAAATGTCTAATGGGGTCTCTGGGGATATCTACTTTCTTACATTTATGCTCAAAATATATTTGCACTTAATATAACTGATTTTTTAAAGATTAGAAAATTCATGTACATATTGTTAGTGTTTCACAATATGAATTGGCAATAAGCAAGAACAGCTTATACTCAAATTTCACCAATGCTTTATGGACAACTTTATAACTAGTAGGATTCAGAAAGGTATTCATTAAAACTATCCATCACATTCAAAATCCTTATGATGGATTTACACAGTGCTGATTTCCAGAGCAAAGAAATCACAGAGGAAATAAGCATTTCACATGCTCTAGTTATCAGCTGCACAAAGGTCCTAAAGATCATGGTCTTGTAAGTAAAACACAAGCAGGTGCTCTCCTATCATGAGTTCAGTTCCTGCCCATCTCTATGTCAACAGGATAATAGAATTTTCATTATGAGTCTCTAACAACTATTATAAATGAACCAGAATTTGGAACCACAATGATAAAGTTTTTTCACAAGTTCTACCTAAATTGGTGCCACAATCAACAGATACCCTATTTTATTCTCACTGGTATAATATAGCAGAATGAGACAGGAATTCAAAAGGCCAACCATATTGTTTCTTGATTTTTTAGAAACTTTACTGACTTTTTGAGTAATGTGGATGCCCAGTAAGTTTTTTAACTTATGTGATTTATCAGATAAAACATTGGTGGTCAGTTTTGTTCATGTGATCTTGGAGAAATATTATTTTTGCTAAAACTTATTACCATTTTATTTTCCTAAAAACAACTCTAATATAGTCTGAAATGTTTACAAACAATATAATGTGATGTTTGGTGATCAGCTTCTAAACAATACGGGGGGGATAAGTGGGTGGCAGGTAGGTGGGACACATCCAGCCATAGACTGATGTTTGTTGGGTCCAAGAAAGTTTTTTATACTTTTCTGTCCACTCATATATGTCTGAAATTCTCCTCAATAACAATTAAAAAAAAATACTATCTTCTACCCTAGAGGTTGCAAAATGGTGGTCCCACGATGGACCAGTCAGCCAACATATGACCCATACAGTGTTTGAAAACTGGGAAAACCCATATCATAATAACAGTTCACAGATTTTCTTGAAAACTCTGAGGTGGCAACACTGGGTCAGTATCCTCTCCTAATAAACACTTCAATAGTGCAGCGAGCAGCTGCTTCCTGTAGGAAAGGATGATGCCTTGGGTCTGACTGACATCACTTATGTACTTTGCCTCCCTGGCTCTTTTAACCATTTGATATTGTTTAAATTAGGGAAAGGTTTTCACTTTCTTGCTGAAATATGCTGCTACTGAGAACCATTCAGTTATTTATTATGAAGAATCTGGGCTTAATGATGCCATCTTTTTATTCCCAAGAAAATCTGGAAACAGATTGAATGCAATTTCCCACTTTACAAATACTGTCTGGGTCAAATATCAGTCACAAAAGTGACTTATACCTCAGAATAGTTTCCAACGTGCTTAGAGGCCTAGCCAAATCATTTTGATTGTCTAGGAAACGGCTAAAAATTAAAAAACAATGGAGAGTACTCAGAAGATCTTCTAGGTCCTGAAATACAAAAGAGAAAATCCTTCTTCCTTACCATCCAAGATTTACATGGTGGGCATGTGAGCTTTTCTATCAGTTATTTACTCATTGAGGATTTGTTGTAATTGAAGAGTTTTACACCTGAGCTGAAATGTTAATCTTGCTATGCTCCAGTCAAAATCTGATCAGATACTCTGATTACAGTGATATAATCACACACATATACACGTAACATGCACACACCTTAATGCATATTAAAATATATCTTCCATTTCAAGAAACTGTAAATCAAGCATATAAAAGTGAAAGGAGAAGAAAGAAATATACCAGTGTTGCAGTGAACAGAGGAAAAGAAGAAAAATGAGTTACGGATGTCATTATATATCATTTATGTTTAAAAGAACTTTTTGTAACATGAATATTCAATTTACAAAGCCTTGTTATAAATCAGCCATCATCAGTGAGAGATTTATCTTGCTTGCCTGTGCGGTATCATAACTCATTGCTTTATGGGAAGAAAACCATAGAGTAAATTGCTAAATTCATTAAAAACTTATATATTACTGTCTAGGAAAAGACCAATTGATTGAAAACTGCTAAGTCAATTCCTCTACATAGAAATACTTTAATGAGCTTTTATTAAAATAGGTATTTCAGATGCAGTTAAAGAGATAAAATTATGCCAGGTCAGGTTAACAATTTGTTACAGTTCCCAGCATAACTTTTTGGGAGTTCAACATAAATAAAATGTTCTCTAAAATCTGGAGGTAGGGATTTTTATCCCATCCAGGCTGAGGGACTTCTACCACTGAGGCGGTGGGTGCAGACAAGGAATTTTAGCACCAACACCGTACTCCACGCTCACAACATTTGGATTCAGCCTAATTACAATGTACTTTAAGTTTCATCCACTGGCCTTTTGGGTTCAGGGAAACCCATTAATAACTTGATTAGGAGGAGAGTGAAAGAAGTACAGGGTAAGTTTCTATGTATTCATTCAAAGAAATGAATAAAATATCACACGTGGAAACTAGCCCTCCCAGTTTACACTGTACAAATGGCACTTACAGGGAGGTTTGTAGCTATTTGAATGTCATAAGTATCCTGAACAGACTTTTTAAAAAATATCTGTTCACTTCATAACAGCTAGTCTCCTCTTCTAGACTACTAAGAACATTAAAAATTTACTTAGATTGTAGTACAAGTGATTGTTTATGTTTAGTTGGACTTAACTCACTAATACCTGTGGGCTATGACTACCTTTACTGCTGCTGAAACCTAGGAATTGGGAAAAGACAACTGAAAATGTAACTTCCAGCATTAAATTAATAAAATATGACTTTGTATGTAGCAAAGGTTATAAGGAGGCACATGCTCTTTTTGATAACAAGGTAAGGTTACCTTAGTAGATGTATACGACTCTGTTAGGTGCATCTTCTAAGAGCAACTGGGAAGCAATTAACGTTTCATTATGACATACTAGTTTCAAAGCTGGAATTTTTTTTCCCATGCTAACTCTCACACTTTGAAGATGGTGTTTTTCATCAGAACCATTAAGAAATCAGCTGCTACTTGAATCTTCCTAACAATGCTTATGAATTTTCTCGTAGAGTTTATCTGCTCAAGCCAATGACAGGTGCCTGAAACATGTTCAGTGGGTATCAGGGTCAACAGATGTATTTATGGTTTTTAATTTAATTAGAGACATAGCATATTTAATTCTCCTGACTTTCTCCCTCCTCCTCAGAAAAGAGCAGCAGACAATTTCAATGGGCCAAAGAGAAGGATCGCATTACACTGTTTATGGTCCTCATACATTTTCTGTTACTTTATTTTATAATTTTGCTCCAAATGATGGTTATACAATTTTTTGGCCCCATCTCTCATGGAAGATACTGTTTTGAAGTGATTTTGTTTTTTTAAATGCAAGGCTAACAGTAATATTGCTGGGCAGCCCACAGCACTGAACTGAGAAGACATTAACTCTGCCCCTTACATTTAAAATGGACCTGAAAATTCAGTGTCACTGAGTGTCAGGTACAAGGTATAGTAGGCTGTGGGCATTTGGATCACCTCATATTCTATCTGTTCTAAAACATTCCATTTACTCTCAGGATACATTAGTCAGAATATCTTTCGATGCCCCCAAATGTTTTCCCCACCGTTGGTCCCTAAACTTCCTGCATTATTGCCCATGCATTGGCTCTTCACACCTTTCTAATCCCTGTGCCTAAAGCCCCACAAGATTCATTTCTTATAACAAATTCTTCTCTATCCTAACTCCCTATATAGTGATATTTCTTCAAATTAATACACTCTCTCATATTAAAAAATATAAAATGTGGGGCTCATTACAGGCATAAAACCCCATATCTCTGGATATCCCTGGAGTAAACCCCTATTCCTCCATAGACCCAAGAAAAGTGAGAGTCCAGAGAATATTTTTTTCATTAAAATTTACCAAAAATCTATTTGTTGGTGGGGAGATGCTGGACTAGATATTGGGAAAATGCCTAGAAATACAACTTGTTTACAGATAAGATATAAAAGAAACTTTCTTCTTGTAATTTACTTGACCATTTTCAACACTGCCTTCCACTTCTCAGATGTTTCTGTTTAGGCTTCTTAAGAGGGGAGGTCAGCATTATGAAGACAGAATGATGGCTATCTCATGCTCTCCTCTAAACTTACTCAAAGACTGCAAACTGCTGAAGAATGAGGTCAGTGGCTTCCTCATGCTTGTGTCTTTATCACCGAGCACAATGCTGTGCATCTGTCAAGCATCAATCAAATGTGAGTTGAATTGATGGCTAGAAGAACGAATGAGTGAACTGAAATAAATGAACTGTCCATGTTCCAGGACTGGAGACTGGGTTTGGTTTTCCCAAAGATTGCAATGTCTACCAAGACATGGATAAATAATGGTTGGCCAAGTATTGCCATTTCAGTATGTCACTTTAAAATAAATATATTTTATGTTTTATATCAAGGATATGTTTCTAATAAACCCTCTTACATTCCAGTATGATCTGATTTACTCCTGAGATAAATAGAAAGGGCTAGAGATGAAACTAGTGAATAATGTCTAATAGTATGCCAGATGTGGTCATTTTCTGTCCTGAGAACCTCACTGCAATGTTGAGAATCCCTGCCTAGGGGATGAGCTCTTAGAATAAAAAATTCATTCACTCCTACAAGTAAGTGATGGAACAGTGACTCAGAGAGGCAGCAGGAGAGGGGAGGAAAGAAGGGAGAGAAGTGCCTGACTGTGGGTGGAGAAATATTCCTGAGTCTCACATTATATACCACTAACTGAAAACCTTCCCTTCCAACCTGTAAGACTAATCAAAGCAGGTAGGGAGACTATTCTAAAGAACAGAAAATGATTCTGCTGGTGAGCCACATTTTACTTTCTTGTTTTCAGGGAGGATTTCAAGGCAGCTGCCGTACACAGCTCATTTAACTCTGGAATTCTCTTGCTTCTGCTCGGCTTTCTTTAGCTTGGTTCACTTTTATTCCTTGTTATGGTTGGACTGTGTTTGTTGCCAAAAGATATTGTGAAGGCTTAACCTCAACTACCTCAGAATGTGAACCTAATTGGGACATAGAGTCTCTATAGAAGTGATCAAATGAAAACGAGACCATTAAAATGGGCCTAATTCAGTACGACCAGCGTTTTCATAAAAAGGGGAAATCTGGACACAGACACACACAGAGGGAAGTCAGTGTGAGGAGCCACAGGGAAAAGATGGCCATGTGACGAGGGTGATGCGTTCACAAGCCAAAGAATGCCAAAGGTTGCCTGCAAACACCAGGAGCCAGAAGAGGCAAGGAAGGTTTCTCCTGGCCCAGCTGACACCTTGATTTCAGACTTCTAGTCTCCAGACTGAGAAACAGTAAATATCTGTTATTTTAAGCCATCTGTTACTTTTGGTACTTGACCCAGCAGCCCTAGGAAACTAGTGCATTCCAGTCTCATCCTAAATGCCACTTCTTCTGGTACGTATTCCTGACAACATTCCCCCAGATAATGGGCCTACACTGTCCTCTCGGGCGCCATACTTACACGTGGTGTGTAGTAGACACTCAGTCATTATGAACTGAATGAGTGAATAAATCACTGAAAAGAAGGATAACTGGTTAGTTCTTGGAGAAGCTGGGAATCCTTGTGGAAAACACTTGTGTGTTAAGGCTTATCCCTATCAGTCATTTCCAAGAAGTGAAGGACTGTGTAGCACTTGAAGTAAAATGTCCTGTATCATTAAATTAAACCATCATTTTAATAGTTACTTCCTACCATCTATATTTTAATTAAAAACAGAAGTAATTATATTGCTATCATTCAGCATGGAGACTAATTTTAGGAGGAGGAATTTGTTGATGGGGAGAGGTATTACAAATTTTACTTTAAAATATTTCAAGGAAATAAGTCACAGAATGTGGAAAGATGTTTCCTGAAAACTAAAAATGTAGATATTATTCATATTTTCTGGTAGCATATCAAATGGATTTTTTGGAAATGTTGAGTATTAAGTCTTAAAGAGTCAGTTTTCTAAATCATAATCAAATAGTCCTGTAGACTCACCCAAGCCCTTTCAGGAAAAAAAAAAAGTAGTATCATACTGTGAAACCACATCTGAACTTGTGTTTACTCAAGACTGTCCCCATTTTCCTTACGAGGAACTGAGGAACAAAGAGCTTGAGAGATTTACTCAGGGAACAGGTCAGTGAGGAACTCAGGGCCATCCAAAGCATTCACGCTTTCCATTTCCTCTTCTAAGAGTGCCATGCCCTGTACACATCCTAATAATAGACAGGAACTTCATGTCCTAAACCCTCCACTTTACATGAGGCAAATCAATTATTCCACTCAAAAGAAATCAGGAAAGAAAATTATTTTTGAGGGACTAAAGAGCAATCATTAATTGCTAATATGTCCTGACTGCATCCACCTGTCTGTCTCTGGCTGTTCCTGGGGTCTAAGATGCCATCATTGCTCACGTGACTTTCCATACTAAACATCTGCCTGACCGGCCTGCTCTCACTTTTGTCCCCACACCTGGCCACCCTCCATCCCAAGCCCACTGAAGTTTCACACAGCAGCGAGTATTCTTTCTAAAAATCTCAATTTGATCATGTGAATGTCTTGCTTAAAACCATTAAAATCCTTCCTAATATTTTTGGGATAACGATCAAAACCCTTAACCTGACTTTCAAAGCCTGAATGACGCCTCATCCCTCCCCGTACATACTGGAAACTTCCCCCGTGCAGGTCTCCACTGACCAGTCTCAGGCGCTCTGTATTCTCTGAGCGGCAAGTTCAGCCTTGCGGCCTCAGAGGGGAGAGGAAGTCCTTCCTACCTGAAACGCTGCTCTGGTCAACTCATTTCTTCCTGTGCCCTCTCCACTTAGTTAGCTTTCACCTATTTTTATATGGTCTTTTCTTAAATGTTGTTTCTCAGAAAAGTTTTTCTTGCTCTTTGAAAACATTGGTTCGGCCCCTGATTTTCTTTCACAGCACTCATCGCTCTCAGTTATAATTATATTTTATTGATGTGATCAGTTAGTATCTGTTCCTGCCATGGGACTGTCATCTCCCTGAGGGTAAGCACCAGGGCTGTTCTGCTCACCGATTAAACCCCCAGCAACTTACAGGTGCCAGACTTGATAAGTACACATGAATCAACAAGCAGAAGGGAAGACAGCATGAATTAGTTGGTGATTTTCATATTGGTATTATTCTCAACCATGGTTCCTGGAGGCCACTGCAGGAGAGTCACCAGACATGTGGGCTGGAGTCCAGATGTCCAGGCCCGTGGGTAGTCTAGCACAGGGCCTTGTATCACAGAAGCGATTCCGGTGCACCAACTGCTTTGTGGGATCACTCAGCTAAGCAATGTTTCCAACAGGAACCACGTGTGAAACTGCATAAATTCCAAATTAAATCTCTTTACAGAAGAGTAAGTATATGGTTACCCAAGCAACCTCTATAAACAGATGAAGAATTATTAAATGTAATGTAAAAATAATGTACAAATGAATCAAATAGGACTTATTTACTTGGAGAAGATCACAAATTAGTAAATTAAATAGATTTATAATCAGACAGATTACAATTCATTGAAATATATTTTTCAGTGTATCAGGATGCAACCTTAAGTCCTGATTAGAAAGTGTAAAGGGAAAACTATGGGGTGTTAGGACCCCAATTTGAGTTGAGTCTTAAGAGATGAGTAGTAATAGAGGAAAGTGATTTCCAGAACACAAAATAGTCCGAAGTTATCGAATTATGAGAGAGCATGGCTGCTTCAAACACTGAGTCAGAATGCTTGAGAGATCAGTTTGTAAAGGGCATCATAAGCCAAACCAAAGAACTTAGATGACAATTTTAATCAATATAGTAACATTTACAAAGACAATGACACTGCCTTTTAGGACTTTGTGATGAACAAACAGATCTCTTAGCTGATTTCACAAGCTGAGTTATTTTTCCTGCCAACTCTGAGACAAGTCACTATGGAAGTTAAAAAATATTATATTTGCCAACAAGAACATTTTTATTACTGTGTATATGCAACTGAAAGCTCCAGTCTTCTAAATTCTTTTTGTGAAATGTCATGTTGGAATTTAAATTGATATTTAAAGATATCTATACAGAAGTATGCCCTGAATTCTTCAAAATTATAATCTATTTTATTTTATATAGACTGCTATCTAGCTACAGAAAATGCATATTTGGTATCACTGCCATGGAAATGTATCAAAATAATTCACTGAAAAAGATTCTGTAAGCAACAGAATGGGCATCATCCTCTAATTCAGTAGTTCTCAGGCCTAGCTACACCTTAAAATACCAAGAAAACTTTAATTGATTGATAGTAGACATTCAATATATATTGTTTGTGTTGATTTAGAGTTCCTTTGTAGTGTAAGAGACTAGCAAGGAATAACAAAATCTGTACTAACTATGATAATCTGCTAACATCAGGAAAGAGAGAAAGACACCAGAAAAAACATTTATAAACTTAAGGTTACTCTAAAAGTGCACTCCTTGTAGTACATTCTCAGCTGACAAAAAGAAATGCTTAAGGCATCTCCATGAATTTCTAGTTCTTTTCTTTTAGGGAGGAATATTTGTGATTATTTTAAAGGTTGTAAAGAAAATTATTTTATATACCAGATTTTGCTCTTGCCAAATTGCATTAATTGTTGGATTAATCTCCAACATTTTTCTTTTTCTTTATAGTTTTGTGCACAAATGTCAGAATTTAATATTACAATGAAAAAATAGAGTACTGTCTGAATGAATTTGTTTCTGGGAGAGCCCTGAAGTTCAAGCTTGCCACACCTTAGTGTTTCTGCCTTGCTGTGGTGTCTGAGCAAATTACTGTGTGCTGGATTAATGTCCACCCCTGAAGAACAGAGTCTAGAAAAGCTTTCTTACTCAACTGACCTGCATTCTAAAAGCAATTATAACTTATATTTAATCCTTTGAGCTTTATCTCTTTCCAAAATTGCAAGCAGTTTTCTTGTCTCTGAGTGCTTGGGAATGTTAATTAGAGCATTTCAAAACCATAGTTGTAATGACAGACATATTTCCTGGTGTAGAAGAAAAGCACACAATGAGTCAGGAAGTTTATTTAAAGTCTAAGTGGTAATCAATAGCTTTATACTTCTGTATAGTTCAGCTCTTGATTTTTCTCTTCTGCCTAATGGGAATAGTAAGTTTTGCCTTCCTTAATTCACACAGTTACAGTAAGACTACAGGATTCTATATTTATACAGTTATATTAAATAAGATGGTACCTTCAGCCCCAATTCACTTGGCTTCTACTAATTCAGTAAATGTTTTTGACAATATACCATGTGGATATATTTTAATGATTAAAATCTGGACTCTGAATCTATATGACATTTTGAAATCAGTTTTCTCTCTCCAATTCTCAGTTTTCTCATCAGAAAAGTAGAAGGGGAACAGTAATACGTAGCTTAGTAAGTTGTTGGGAGAATGGAATGGGACAATATCCATTAAAGATTTAGCATCAAATGAGAAATGAGTAATAACAGCATGGAAGAATGGTTAAGACAGAGTTAACATAGGGGGTCTGATCCTTATAAGGCCTGTTTGCAGAGCTGGCCCTTGGCTGGCTTGAGGAAACTTGGCTTTGAAACGTTCTGTAAACTGATCAGGTCTCTGTACCATGCTGTGTAGGCTGTTTGTACCGGCAGCGTGATTTATGGTGAACATCTGTTTTCTTTCTGGGAATCTCGAGCTTTGGTAGCTGTGACTAGGCGGAGTGCCTCTGACCAGCCCCTAATAAAACCCTGGACTCTGAATCCCTGACAGACTTTCCCGTGCAGAAGTAGTATCCACTGCACCGGTGGAGGAAGGAGTGTGTTGTGGGGCCCCTTTGAGGAGAGCATAGGAAGCCTGTGTGGGATTCCTCCAGACTCTGTGAGATGTGTCTTTTTCCCCTTGCCAACCCTGTTGTGTATTCTTTCTCTGTAATATTTCACAGCCATGAGCATAAGAGCTTTCAAGTCCCCTGAGTCCTTCTAGTAAATCACCAAGTATGTGAGTGGACTTGGGACCCCCATCCCAAGAATTTGTTAAAACAACCTCCATTCATAGAAACATGACTAAAGCACTGCTTGGGGAAAAGAAAGAGGGAGAGGTCTGGTTGCTGAAGCCCCGATGCCTGGATGTCTATGGAATCACCCATATATGAAACAGAAGTTGAGCTGTGGTCTGTTATGAGAGGTAAAAGTTACCAATGAAATTGAAAAATGATAAATCTAATACCAAGAGAAGTTGGCTCAATGGATCCCTTGGGTTTCTGTTTTTGTTTTTGTTTTTGTTTTTGTTTTTGCTGTGGTAGCTAAGGTGGCAAAAGATAAAAGAAGAAGAAGATAAAGACAGAAAGGGCCCAGAAATCTCCAAGATTATACTTTTTAAGGCAGGAAGGAGAAACATTTTCTGAATGCCTACAGTGCCTCTATATTTACCAGAATTAAGTTAGTATTAATTTGAACCAGAATTATGATGAATAAATGCATAATCCCCACAGAAGCCAGTAAGGAAAAAAAAGCAGAAGAATTAAAATGTTGTATTAGACATCTACTTAATTATATATATAAGGAATATATATATATGTGTATGTATATACACACACACACACACACTCACACACACACTCACACACACATACACACCCCTACCTACCTTGTGGGAGATATCACTGAACATGATTGCTCTTCTAAGGTTTTGAAATTATGAAAATATTAAGATAAAACTGAGTTGTATGAATAAAGACCATTCAAATTAAAATTTAAGCCTAACATATATGGATAATATAAAAAGAAATTACCTATTCAACAGTTTTTTCAAAGTTTATATGGTATTTAAAGACAGAAATCTTTATCTACTTATAACATACATATGAATTAAGAATATTGACACTTTTATTTAACAAATGAAATTATAATTTTATAAGTGGAAGAGATCTTAGCAATAAGTACTTCATTTACAAATGAAGACTGCCAAAGACTATCAGGACATCCACAATTTGCCTAAAATTGATTTGTACCATTCTATTGTTTTTTCCAGAAAAATATGTAACTCTTGTTTCACAATAAATAGATCTCTTAAAATGTGTATATATTTAATTTATTTTTGAACTATTTTAATAGTTTTATGAAGTTAATGTTTTAGCATTAAAATTTCTCCTTGTCTTAGGCTTTTTGCCAAATGGTTAATCATATGCAAACACCTTCACTACTAAAAATCTGCTTTCAAATAATTTTTATAATTTTTTATATTTAAAATATAAAACTTTAATGTACGTGTTTCATGAAGATCATATTTTATGAATTAGAGTGAAGTAATCTTTGTTTAGAATTAAGCAAATGCTAAACACTGTCTATAATTCTTTAATAAATCGCATTAATGTAGAACTCAACAAATGCTCTCCAGCAACTTGTAGCATTTTTCACCTTTAAAACTTTTTGAGAACATTAATTAAATGTTCTCATTTGATTCCCTTTTCAGCTGTAGCTCCATGAGCATTTCTGACTTGAAGTTCATGAAGCAGGATAATTTGGGGTCGGTGTGAGAAGAACGGTGTGTGTGAAGATGTACTCCGGCTCAGACTCATAATGAAACACCATTCAGAATGTGGCAATTTCCTCCCTTACAAATCACACAATTTCCAGTGTCATCCCACAGGTGGATGACACTGCTCAGTTGGATTATCACTCATGCAGCTTTCTGCCAAAAAAAGATTGGTTCTTGAGAGTTGTAAAGTTCAAGAGGCTGAGCAAAATATAAAGGAGGAAAAGGGAAGGAGAGTTTGAGAGTGCTTGTGAAGCCCTCAGGCTGCTCAGACGTGGTGTGACTGAGAACCCTACATTTCGCTGTGACTCAAGGCGAAAGACTCAGCCACACTCTGATTACTGGTTCTTTAGCTTGTCTAGTCTTAATTTTTATTTTTAACAGTAAACAGAGACGGTTGAATTATTTGTATCAAACAGGTTAACTAATAGAATCCATATTTAAAATCTTTAGAATCTAGTAGCATCTCAAAATACCATATAGGTAAAGCCATGCATAAAAAAAATGGTAGCATTTAAATATTTATATTTTAAAAAGAAATAATCTTAAATCAGTAACCTGAAATACTCTATTAAAAATAAAAACAAAATATAAAAATCACCAAAATCTATGTAGTAATCAAATGACAGAGAAAAGGATAAGGGTAAAATTCAACACTAACTGAGTTTTCCCAAGAGTTCTCTAAAGCCTTGTATTCATGTCCATGTTTTACTGCGCAATGTGTTAGTTACCCTGTGAGTACAATTATGGGAACTCCCTCTCCTAAAACCGGATAAGTGGAAACGTACTGCTGAGAAAAGGAGAGGTGAAGCCATAGCTACACTACTTGAATTTTATACCCAGGGTTGTGACTGGCTCAAAATCCTAAATTCTTATAAGCCACTGAGAACTCACTCTCCAAATCTAAAGACATCTTTGATTTCATACACTTGCCATTAGTCCAGGGCTTGATGAAGATTATGAGCAACTCAAAGCCAGGCTTAATATTATGTTGATTTTTGCAGCCCAGCACTCATTAAATATTGCTTTACTGAAAGAATAAAAGGATGAGTATATACATTAATAAATTAAAAGAAGAATCTTTCCTTAGGGAGTACAATTTTATTTCCTCTTGATTTATATTCAGATGCTTTTAACAGAATTTTGAAATTTATCTTCCTCTGATTTAATCTCATTAGTTGAGGTGATCTTAATGCTACTTTAAGTACATAGATACATACATATATACATGTTTCTAGTAAGCATGACTCATAATTATTTCTCTATGCATACATTTGCCCATTTTTTGATTGTGCTAGACACTCGGATGAAAATGAAAAATTCTTTCTGAATGTTGAAAATTTACCAAATTCAAGCATCTGCTTGGATTGTTCAAGAATATTAAAATCTGGGACTTAACCCTTGGCCGAGAGCTCAGGTGTTTAGTATCTTTGACTCAGCACTTGAACAAGTTCTTGCTGCACATTTTGTGGCTAGTTTCTTAGGCTAGCTGTGAGTGCAGTGTTCACACTGATATTAGTCTTTCACACTTGGTGCCTTCCACATATCACAAAGTTGGCTGGTATCGATAAGGAAAAAATAGCCAAATAATTAAAAATATACATTCATGTGATCCATTATGATGCTCATTTGGGAATTTTGTCAGCATTTTAGTTAAAGTCGATAGATCTGAGGCTTTCTCATTCATGGTTCTGAGAATAAATCTGCAAATCAGATCCACAATCATTAAATGCAATTTAATCAAACTTCAAAAATTAAAAAGTTCTAAAACAAAAATTTTTAAAAACTCATAGCAAATGTGAACTCAACTAATGCATGCCTATTAGTTTGAGCAGTTGAATATTCACATATTAAAACTATGGACCATATAACCGCTTTTATTTTGCTTGCTGATTTCCAAGGAAAGACCTATTTTGATGAACTTGGAAGCCTGACCATAGCTTTGGATTTCTGATATCAGTATGATTGACTTGAAAAAAATCAGATCTGATATTTTTGGGTTATACAGACATGGCTTAAAGTACATAGACAGAGATAAGCAAGATGACCTTAAGAGACCCCAGTAGGTTGAATGGACATCTGCGGTTTTAATTTCTCTAAAGGTCCAAGGGAGAATCTGCACCTAAGAGCAACTTTCTAGAGACTGGGGTAATGTGTGCAGGGTAGGGAAGCTCCCTTTGCTTACAAGCTTGATTCCAACCTTCACCAAAGGTCATTATATCTAAGCTCAAATTTATCCAAGTGCTAATATCTCCACGTGCACTTGGCATGGTATCCTCACTTATCCTGGTGTTTAAACCTTGCTGTGTTTAAATCATTAAGTGTTAGGTATGCCTAACACATATTATAAGAAAACAGAATGGGAGAAAGAAAGAGTGCCTCTCACCGGGGCTCTAAGCTCTAAGCAACTCCATGTTCAGCAGCACAGACCTGGCCAGTTAAAATTCCAGGAACTATGAATGAGACCATCTGGATCCTTTCACCTGATCTGGAGTGTTCACAGGAACCCTAATTGAGCATCTCAAAGGATCAGTTGATCATATTATTATTTTTTATTTCCTTGTGATGTTTTTTCATCAATACTGTCCTATTTAGAGATTTGGAGGAAACTAAGAGTAAATGATCCATGTCAGCACCAACATGTACTCATAGCTGGCCTAGGAATTTAGTTACAAGATGAACAGCAACCAGTCAGATGAACTCGTCAAAGATACTAAATACCAAGCAAGCATGTACTTCTCTTCCAATATGTGATTTTTTTTTCCCCAGTAAAACCTGTGTATTTACAGAATATATACTGTGACTTGTTAAGACATATAAGGGCTTACTTATACCAAACCAAGACATTTAGTCCCTTTAGTATTCTTCCATAAATCATAATTTAGTTAATAAATGCACAGTTGATAAATGAATCTACATAATCACATACCTAAATTTTATTTTAATAAAACTACCATCATATCATCATATCTGTATTTTCAAACAAATACTAACTTTTAAAGAGATCAAGTTTGGAATTAATTCTGCTCATATATAATTTTTTTACTTTTTAAAAGACATGCCTACAGTGTTATTTTATGAACTACAAAACTCTAGTATTACTTCATAGCTACTCTTACTTTCATAATGGTATTTCCAAGTTTAATTATCCATGTTGCAATTCCATCATTAAGTTTGATGAAAAATCAGATTTCCTACAAGGTGAAGAATTTGTTCACATTAAGAATATGCCTAAGAAGATCTTACAGACTTAAAGCATTTCCAAAAGTAGAACAATACTAATACTTCTGTAGTAATTTTAAGAATATTCTCCTTATGAATCATCTAAATGCAATAAGAGAGAATTCCTCGTTATTGCCAATCGGAGTTCCTCCTGCTATGCTTTGGGAATTATTGCCATGAAAGACAGAACCACAAGCCTACCCACCACCTTTACAACTGAGTGGTGTCCTCACTTCTCACTCATTGCAGTTGCCTGCCAGAAACTGTGGGAGCAGCCTTGCTGTTATGCCAGAATCTGGACATACCCATCCCCCATCCTTACTCGCACTTGTCTCTGCCAGTCTTAGGTTTTCCAGTTTACATTTGCTGATACGACACACAGCCCATATTTGGTCACATTTGAGATTCTTTCCTTCATATAAATTCAGGGGAAAGAAGAAGGTTCATCTAACTCTATACATCAAGTATATTTGAATCTTAGATCTAATTCAGTTACTCCTAAAGCACTCACATACATTGACATGAAAAACATTAAGTCCTATCTACAGTGACACAGAGAAGTGACTTTATATTCAGTGGCATTATATTGAGCTCTTACACCAATATTGTAACACTTTCTATGCCAGAACTGTTCTAAGTGTTTTACACATATTACTACATTTAACATTCAGAAGGACACTTTATTGAAGATACCAACATACCCAGATGAGAAAATTAAAGAACAAAGAATCTAAGTAACTTGCTCAACTTACAGCTAATTAAATGGCAGAGCCAGGATTTAAAACTGAGCAGTCCAGGTCTAGAATATGCACTTTTAGTTGCCATGAGATTCTCAATTATATATGTAAACTGTTATTACAGCAAAACCCATAACGAACAATGTAGTAGTAATTTTGCTGCTCAAAATGTAATTCCAGTTCTGTGTCTTCCAGGAAACATGGTAGGATTGTCTTTTCATGCTGCTTTGTAAGTGTTTGATACTTTCATGTAGTTCTGGTAAATAAGTTTTCTATATCATTTTCAGGCCTAATATTTATTTAATTGCCTGTGTGAGACCATTTAACACAGAAAGGGGAGCCTCCAAGATGGTGGATACTCCATCTGTCTGTATTTCTTAGGAATTGCCAGCTAAACACTGGCACTTGCCATCTACCTCTACAAGGATTAAATCACAAGCCACTGCAGCCACTGACCTTCATCGCACCCTAGAAGGAGTTCAGGGTGGAGATCAGGAATGAGGCACTCTGTGTTCTGGGAAAAATTGGCTGAACACGCCTTCACATCGATATTTTCAGGAGAAAATTTTATAAGCCCAAATTCTTGCATCTCCTTCTATCTAGAAAAGCACTAAAATGATTAACAGTGACATCTACTCCTTATGACTAGCAGCAAGCCTCTTTCTAATTGTGTGTTTTACTTCATGTACCCCTCTTCGCTAAAATCATATATAATACTGATGTTTCCCTGACCTCTTTGGAGCAGTTACTCAGAGCTATCTGAAATGCTGTCTCCCAGGCTACAGTCTTCATTTTGCCCCAAATTAAACTTAACTCACTACTCTCACATTGTGTGATTTATTTCAGTTGACATGATTGATGAGTAAATGTTCCTTTCAATTTGTGAGGAAATATAATTGAAAAAAATCAAAACTGTATCACTTTCATACAACTTAATAACAAACAAACAAACAAAAAACCCAAACAACCCAATCCAAAAATGGGCAGAAGATCTAAATAAGCAATTCTCCAATGAAAACACACAAATGGCCAATAGAGACATGATAAAATGCTCAATATTGCTAAATATCAGAGAAATGCAAATCAAAACTACAATGAGTTATCACCTCACACCAGTCAGAATGTCATCATTAAAAAGCCCACAAACGGTATATGCTGGAGAGGGTGTGGAGAAAAGGGAACCTTACTATACTGTTGATGGGAAAATAATTTGGTAAAGTCACTATGGAAAACAGTATGGAAATTCCTCAAAAGACTAAAAATAGAGTTACCATATATTCCAGCAATCCCACTCCTGGGTATATATCCAGAGGAAACTCTAATTCAAAAAGATACATGCACCCCAATATTCATAGCAGCATTATTCACAATAGCCAAGACATGGAAGCAACCTAAATGTCCATCAACAGATAACTGGATAAAGAAGTTGTGGTATATTTATATAATGGACTACCACTCAGCCATAAAAAAGAATAAAAGAATGCCATTTGCTGCAACATGGATGGACCTGGAGGTCGTCATTCTAAGTGAAATAAGCCAGAAAGAGAAAGAAAAATACCATATTATATCACTTACATGTGGAATCGAAAAAAAAAAAAAAAAAAGACACAAATGAACTTATTTTCAAAACAGAAACAGACTCACAGACAGAAAATAAACTTATGGGTACTAGGGGGGAAGAGGGTGGGAAGAGATAAATTGGGAGTTTGAGATTTGCAGATACTAACTACTAGATATAAAATAGATAAACAAGAAGTTTCCACTATATAGCACAGGGGACTATACTTAATATCTTATAGTAACCTATACTGAAAAAGAATATGAAAATGAATTTAAAAATTGTATTGATTTATGGCACAAAAATTTGGAGACTGCTTGTTAAATACAGTAAAATCTAAATGCATTTCATGTTTTTAATATGAGTATACCAAACAGTGTAAATAAAAGATGCTGAGCAATAAATTTAATCAGGCTAAAACTTTCATCAGAATTAAAAGATGACAAATATTTTTATCCTATATATAATTTTATATTTATTATATAATTTCAATTATATTTGTAATTTGCTAGCAAATGATTTCTTCCTTCTATCACCATTGTTGAAGTAAAAATTAAAATGTATAATGGCAGAAGACTAAGAACATAGGATAGGTAAATGTTTTATTATCAGAAAACTAACTCTCTTAAAACACAATAAAATTTTTGTACTGTAACTATTTAACTTAATCCATCAACAAGTATGTATTAGCCACCTGATATATATGCTCATTACTGTTGATCTAGGAATTAGGACAGGTTAAAAAAATTAGAAAAGTAGCCAAAATTCATAAGATTTTTGAAGTCACATTTTATACATAAAGATTAGACATAATACATCTAAGACTGGAGTATTATTTTCTGGAGCTAAGAAATTTATCACTAATAAATTAATGTCATTACCTTTTGAAGTTTTCTAGTATCTGTTGATTTTAGGTAATTTAAAAATGCAGTATGTGTTTGTTTAATTTTAAAATGTTAGTTCTATATAAATTATAGAACAGATAATTTTTTTCCATAATGAAGTAAAAAAATTAGATTTTCCCTCTCAGAAAGATCTGTAATTTACAAAGGTCTATATTTTATCATTAGGAATGAATAATTAGAAATACGTCAGCATCCCTTTGGCTAATTAAACACTTATTTCACAGGGAAATGCTTATGCAGAGTTTTAAAAATATTGTTGAAAAAAGTTAAATTTCCTCTTAATATACTATTTATATAAAGTCATATATCTCACCTTCTGAGAGTATCTGTCAGCTGATAGTTTTTATGGACAGAGGTAATTCAAATTATGTCAACTGTAATATTCTGGGCAACATATTCACCCAAATAAGACAGTAAGTTTAGTTTTCCAAGGAAAACTATTGGCAAATAAACATGATATTTATCAGGCTTTCCATTTTCACAGGAAAAACAATTATAGTGTTTTGTTATGTAAACAAGAACACCTCTCCAATTTTCCCACAGCTCTGTTGTCATTCAGAAGCAAGAGCGTTACATGTTGCTACCAAAGCCATTTCCTTAATTCTTTTATAACATTTATTCTTATAGGCAATAAAATATATTCTACTCTTCACTTTTCTAAAGAGAACATATGGTAACAAGAGTAAAGTTGATGAACCTAGAATCAGTAGAATTAAAGAGAAGATAAGATAGCCTTGAACTAAGTTATAAAAATGTGAATATTGTGCATCTCTTGTTAATGGAAATTAAAGTCACATAAATGTATTTATTATTAGATAAACATTCAATGAAAAGGAAATTATTTATGAACAATTTTTAAACTGAAGTTTAAGAGTGATGAAATATCTTCTCAAACCCTCTTTTCTGGCAAGCTTTAATTTTATTCTCTTTGTTAATAGTAAATGGAAAACATCATTTCCCTTATTGTTTCTTGTCTTCCTCTGATCTAATTTCTGTTTTGTACAAAGTCACTGTAGGGGAAAAGGGGCAGAAAATTATATTAAAAGGTAAACTGCAGCACGTCAATATTTCTGACACTTTACTGGAACATACATGGATTGCAATCTGGCAGTATCAAAACAAAGGTGAAGGAATGTTCCACAGACAGGAGTTAGGGACATGGTTTTTATAGAGTAGACACACTGAAGCAAAGCAAAGCAACTATTTGATTGGTTATAGCTTAAGCATTTGCCTTGTTTGGGAAAACCTAGCTGGCTGTTTATGACTGGTTGTCGTTAAGTTTCACTTTCTTACATGCCAGTGCATGGGCTCCACCTTTGGTTTGCTTGTGGGCTACTAAGGTAATTAGAGCCACCTTAGTGTAACAGCCTCCTGGTTTAATTACTTCAACAATTGATATTTGAATTGTGAACAGAGGTTGCTTAGGAACAAAATCAGGAGGAAAAAAATAATTTCACTATCTATCCCCTTTCTTTAAAATGTTTTTTAAAAAATTGCTATTTGTACAATCAGTGTGTTCAATCACTTCACTTGGATTTTCACGTAACTAAATTGAAAAAAATATTGTGCAAGTACTTATATATCAAATAAAATTTGATGGATATATAATTTGGCATATAATAACATGCCAAAGCATGCTGCCCCCCATTTGTGCTGGACCCTTTGTGGGACAAAAGGAAGGGCTCACATTTTCTGCCCTAGAGGAGCTTCGTAATTTTGGAGAGACAGAACACCCGCCATATTACCCACCGAAGGCCAGAAATGGGCTGCTCATTGAATACAATGTAGCCAACAGCACATCCTGTGATCCTAGAAGGTTTGCTCTCTTGGGTCATTCTGACACTGTTTCAATCTAATATTCAAATAATATACCATACTGATTAAAAGAATTGGATTTAGACTCACTCAGACCTGAATTTAAGAACCAACAATACCAACTCTTGGATGTGTAAACCTGAACAAGTTACTTATCATCTTTAAATTTTAGTTGCGTCATCTATAAAATGGAGATAATGAATGCTGTACACTAGAAATTGACACATTGTAACTGACTATACTTCAATAAAAAGAAAAATACCATATGATATCACTTATATGCAGAATCTGAAAAAAGGAACACTAATGAACTTATCTACAAAACAGAAACAGACTCACAGACATTTTGAACAAACATGGTTACCAGGGGGCAAAGGGGATGGGAAGGGATTGGGAATTCAAAATTTGTACCTCTTGAGTAGTGATGGAAATGTTATCTTGGTTGTGGTGGTGGTTTCATTGGTGTATACATCTACCAAAATTCATCAAATTGTACATCTGAAATATGTGCAGCCTATTGTATAGGAATCATACCACAATAAATCTGTTTAAAAAAAAAAAAGAGAGCACTAAAAGAATAGAATGATAGTACTTACCACATTGGAGTTTTAAAGAATAAAATATAATAATTATAAATACTTTTAGCTCAGAGCCTCACACATAGTAAATATTTAAATAACTAATAATTTCTGTGGTTATAATTAATAATAGGATGACTCTTTTATTTGCTGCTAGATTTAAGGTCATTCCAGATGAGCCTGCACTGTGTATGAGGGGAAATAAATACACGTACATTGGATCACTGGAAATTGCATAATGGCTTAGACATCTATGCTTCAATCAACAGTAGCTCCTCAGGGAACAATTAATTGTATTTTCAGATTTCTTGTTATCTCCAAAGACACATATTCACTTAGCCACCTGTGGCCAACCCATCAGATATATGGTAACTGGAAATCCTAGATTCCTCACTATGTAAATCCTTTTTTCCCTGCCTTCTATAATGGGAGCTTATTTTTCATAAGAAATAAATTAGTTTGAGATTGTCACAATCATGTTTATGATTGTGTTATGCTCATGTTAAATTCTTCATATTGTCCTATGTAGTATTTCTGCAGCATCTAAACTGTGGACCTGTTATTTTATAAAGCAACATTTAGTTGGATGTTTATTCACACTTGATTTTTTTTGTATCAACGAAACAGCATATCAGAGACAAAAAAAAAATTAATGTGTTAGAAAAAACAAAGATTTGGGCTATTCTGATTATCTTTAAAGTATTTTATTTTTGACTCTGTGAAAAAATGACGAGTGTCAAATACTTAGCTTTTGAGTTATCAGATATATAATTTTTTAAAGTTAGCATCAGAAATGTGCTCATAATGGGTACAAATAGGTGGAAATGTAACTAATCCAAAATGCATGGATTAAAATCAAATATTTACTTATTTGCAAAATAATAGCTAATAGTTTCCTTCAATTCAAAGTATATTTATCTTTTATATATTAATAGATGTTTTTAGATTCACAAAATTTTAGAGCTGGCCTACGAGGAAGTGTAGTGGCCTATTAGTAAAATAGGTAAATCCAAGAGATTTATGAGAGATGCCCAAGGCCACACAACCAGTTTGAAACAAAGCCTGAACAGCAACACAGATCACCTGGTTCCCAATTCCATGATACTCAAAATGATAGGACGGAGATGGATGCTCTCAATGTTTCAGAAGGGCCAGCAATTCCAAGATACTTTCATGGTTCTCAGTCATCAATCTCACTTATTTCCAAACTTTTCAGGGGAGCTGGTATTATAGAAGCAGCACTTATACTAAAAAATGCCAACTGTAACCACAATTGCTTTATACAAGGAATGGAAATAGAGAGCACTCCTTATATAATGCAGTCATTATCTAAAATTATTCAGTATACTTGCAATGTTACCAGAATAGTTCATGGGCTACTAGGAAAGCCTGAGATGTAAGTAAATTAAATTTTCTGTTAATCATATTATTCACCATCTTTTCCTCTTGAGATATTTACCTGAAAGAGTCAAAGCTGTCAACATAAGAGAGGCATTACCTAACGATCGTGTGATCACTCAGTCAGACTCTGTAATAGTTTTCTCTGTGTTCACTAGTTGTTAGCTGAAAATGGTCTACTACTTTTTATATCCATTATTTTAAAATGTCAAAATTCAATTATTTGCTTTCTTTTTGATGCAAAATATTTTTTGTTATTCTTTCTGAAGAACTCTTTTGGGTTCATATATGGCCTTATAAAGAATATGTATTGAAAATTCTCATTTTTAATTTATTTAAGTTGATAGTTAAAATATACTTTTTTCATCAGCCAAGTATTGTGTTTTTCTAATCCTCATTGTGCAGCAAAACTCCATTAATTTAAAAATATTTATCAAAACATCATTTATTTAAAAACAGTATGTTCCTGCCCTAATAGTGGAGGAAGAGTCTGAATATTCAGCTCTCAAAATTCTTCGTATCAGCTAGCTCTTCTGTGTTGAATATCTACATAGATACATATACATGCATAGGCTTGCCTTTTCCCACAATTATTTTAGTCTACTTCTTTCAAATTATCTTTAAAAAATATTCTCTGATATCAAGGCACGAAAGGGAACAGAAGTAATACATGAAAACTGATTTACAGTGGAGTGGTCAAACTTGCTGTAACATGGTAAATGAGAAAAGAGAAATGGCCCCAGCTCAACAGAAGGAACAAAACAGAGAGATCTCAGCTCAGAAACAAATCGTAGGCGATCTGTAGCTCTGAAAAAGCCCACTCAACATCTCAAAGCACCCCACTAGCACAACTCAGGAGAGGTGACTGTCAATCCTTTTCCATGTTTCTATTGATAAGAGGCTTTGTTTAAAATGTTTATTTCTAATGTTTATCAATGTTTACTATAAAGGAATATGTTGTTATTAACCTATAATGAGTTTATGATATTTTCTCCTTTTTGGCATTAAATGAAAATCTAATCACATTATTCATGTAATAATAGATAATTGAAAAATCTTTCCTATTTTTGACTTGCTTAGAGTAAAGAAAGCCTTATTAATCATTATTTGTCTCAAAAACACTAACTACAAACATCTTCGTGGAGTATATTTTTTATTTATTATAATTAAGCAAATTTTACTACAACTCATGAGATCCAGCTGAGTTTTTATCCTAAAGTATTAAAATGCTAAGCTTTACAATAAAGAAAAAATTTAGATAAGAGCCTGTTCAACGGCTGGGAATAACTGGAGTCCATTCATTCGCTGCTTTATCTAAAAAAAGTTTCCTGAGTGTCCACTGGAAACACATAACACCAGAAAAATATACAGGTTGAAAATATAAATAAGACATATTTCTCTACATAACAAATTCAGTTAACAAATTAAGAAAACTACTGAAAAATATACACAAAGAAGAAGGTGGAGGTAATTAAAGCAGGGAAAGCAATCTTTCCTGAGATGACTGATGAACATTTAAAATATAGTGAGGAAATTAGAATTTCAAAAAGTGAAAGTAAAGCTTTCCAGGTATATTAGGAAAAAATGCATAAAGTTAACAATTTAGACAGAAATGATTAAAGTTTATATAGAAAATGACACAGAAAAATAAATTATAAGAAAATTTTTCTGTTATAAGAAAAATAAATTAGTCTGTTAGAATCCTACAAAAATATTAAACGGTATTCATTTACTATAATCTGTCTAAATGTGATTTTTTTTTGTTCAATTAGTTCAGTCTTGATGAATTTTTCACTATCAAAACTGAGATTTTTCTTCAATTCTTGAAAAATTTCAAGCATTGTCTCTGAATATGCCCTTCCCTTACTTTTCTGCAATTATTACTCCTGAAAATTCTCTTGAATAAAATTGAAGCTTCTCAATCTGTTCTTCATATTCCAGCTTTTAATACTGGTCATCTCTTTATTTCTCTCTGATATGTTTTGTGGTACATCTTCATTTCTTAATTCTAATAATTACCTTTCTCTTTAAGACTGTCTACTAGTCTGCTATTTACTTCCTAACTTTTTTCAGAATTTATTTTTTCATTTTCAAGCTTTCCAAGAAGAGGAGATCATCTGTGCTTTGTCTCTACTGTCTTGCCTAGAGCCTCCCACTGATATTTAATTTATAAATTTTAACTTTGAGATGGAGAACATGGCGGAGTAGAAGGACGCTCGCAGGTCACCCTCTCCCAGAAATACACCAAGACCCACATCTACAGACCCACTCAGCCAACCAGAGCACCTGTGGAACTCCGACAGAACATCGCCCTCTTCAAAAGATAAAGACGCCAAAAATCTGGTAGGAGAAAAGGAAAAAAGAAAGAACAAAAGGCAAAGCAGCGCAGGACGGGTCCCGAGGGGAGGGAGCGGCAAAGGAGGACTGGCTCTCGCTCGCTGGGTCTCCCCTCTCCAACTGAGAGGCCAGCGGGACGGAGGGGGAGCCTCCGAGGCTCGGATCTGTACAGAGCAGCCCGTGACTAACAGAACTAAGTTAAACTGGCACAGAGCGTCCCCCCGACACCCAGCCTGAGACGCGGGCCGGCAGCGGCGGGCAGGGCCAGGCTGCACAAGCCAGGCGGAGGACGGGGGCGGCTGCACGGAGGCAGCCCCGGGGGAACGCAAGGGGCTGCGCGCCGTGGCTGTGGGTGCACAGGGCAGAACAACCTGGGCCTCTCATAAAACAGCAAGGTTGATGTGCTCTCGGGGGAAGGGTGCACACCCCCATCTCTGAAAACCCGCGGAAAGTTTTCGGAGGAAGAGAGGCGGGGCTCAGGCACAACCGCCATATCCTCCGCGCTGAGCACTCAGGCAGGGGCGGGGGCGAAACCTGCATCCGCACGGAAGGGCTTAGCAGCCTCAAAGGCCAGACTGAGACTGGCCTGCAGCCTGGGGCAGATAGGATCCTTCCATCCTGGTCCCTCAGAGAACTTGCTCCACAAAGACAAACAAGGAGCTGGGTTTTGGCTCGGAGCAGGGACAGGGCTGTCCCTTGGTCTTCCCCGAGCCCACCCACGGAGCGCCGACCAGTGCGGAGCGCGCAGCCACACAGAGCAGCGGAGCTACCTGCAGCTGCGCAGGTAGAGCTAGCGCGGCCCCCATGCCTTTCAGGCAGGAACACAGCCCCTGACCGAGGTGCTGGGAGGGGGCACGACCCGCCCTCCTACCCGGCCAGTCTGCAACATCTGACTACAGCATCCGGAGGGGCAGCGACCCGCCCGCCCACAGCAGAGAGCTGCACCTGACCCAGTGTTAGGAGGAGGCGCCATCGGCTTGCCGACAGGTGCTGGGAGCAGCACAGAAGAGGGCGCCAACCGAGGGCCTCTGAAAACAGCAAGGTGAGCTTCCAAAACAGGACGAAGACAGAAAGACTTCACATTAAAAGCACACAGACTCCAGGAGAACACCGACAAACCCCCCCCCTTTTTTTTTTAAATCTGTTTTTACCTGTTCTATTTTCTATTACTCTCTTAATCTTTACTTCTTAATTCATTTCTATTTCTCTTGGGTTTTGATGTCCTGGTATTGATTAGACACAGGTTTCAAATACATCTATTCATCCCCCCCCCTTTTTTTGTAAAGGTTTCAAAAGGACGTCTCAACCCGATTAATACTCTGCTCCAACTCACTCTTCTATTATTCATTATACACTGTTTTCAAACCCTCTTTCTCCCTTCTTTTAAAATTCTTTCTCTCTCTCTCTTATTTTTTTTTTCTTTTTTTCCTAAGTTCTATTCCTAAATAGGCATCAGATAGATAAAATCCTTAAGGACCAAAATAAACAACTGATACTCCATAAACCACAGTGCCAAAGAGGTATGAGCAAGATGAAGAAGCAGAAAAACCTTTCCCAATTAAAAGAACAAGAGAAATCCCCTGAAAGAAAGATCAACGAAATAGACATCGATAGCCTACTAGATCAAGATTTCAAAAAAGGAGTGATCGAATTGCTGAAGGAATTAAAAGAGATAGTGTTTAGAGATATACAATATGTCAAAAATGAAATTGAAGCTATAAAGAAGAGCCAAGTAGAATGGGTAAACTCATTGACAGAGATGAGGAATGATCTAATAGCTGTGCAAAGCCGACTAGATAATGCAGAGGAACGAATTAGTGATCTAGAAGACAGGGCAATAGAAAGCACCCATTCAGAAGAACTACAAGAGAAGCAAATAAAAAATAATGAAAATAGCATAAGGGACCTATGGGATAATATAAAGCGTCCCAATCTTCGCATAATAGGGGTCCCAGAAGGAGAAGAAAGATCAAAGGGGATTGGAAAGGTTTTTGAAGAAATCATGACTGAAAACTTCCTAAACTTAAAGAAGGAATCAGATATCCAAGTACAGGAAGCTCAGAGGGTCCCAAACAGGAAGAACCCAAATAGACCCACACCAACACATAGCATAATTAAGATGGCCAGAGTCAAGGATAAAGAAATGATTCTAAAGGCAGCAAGAGAAAAGCAAAGAGTAAGTTACAAGGGAACCCCCATAAGGCTCTCAGCTGATTTCTCTACACAAACACTACAGGCCAGAAGGGAGTGGCAAGATATATTCAAAGCCCTGAATGAAAAAAAAGATGCAGCCTAGGATCCTTTATCCAGCAAGGCTATCCTTGAGGATAGAAGGAGAAATAAAGAGTTTCACAGACAAAAAAAAAAAAGCTGCAGGAGTTTAGCAACACTAAACCCCTGCTAAAAGAAATATTGAAAGGGCTATTCTAAATAGGAAAGCAGCAGGATGCTACAGAAATGAGAAACACACAACTGGAAAGGTGATAACTCATGAATTACAAATAAAGTAAACATGAAATTCTAAAAGAAGACATACAAATCACTGAGAGTGGGAGAGGGAGGCAGGGAAATATAGAATACTTTTTTCTTTCTTTTTTAAATTTTTTTAACAGTAGGATGGGTTTGAGATCATGTTACTATCAGTTTAATAAAAACAGTTATAGTAATGGGTTGACAGATTTACAAAAAAGGGTAACCACAAGCCAAAAATTTACAAAGGAGTCACAAAAATTAAATAAAATCCATGATAATACAAAGGAAAATTACCAAACCACAAAAGGAAGAAGAAAGGAACAAAGAGGATATACCAATTCAACTGCAAAGATAAGTTCAAAATGGCAATAAACACACATCTATCATTAATTACTGTAAATGTTAATGGACTAAATGCTCCAGTCAAAAGACACAGAGTGGCAGACTGGATAATAAAGCAAGAACCTTCAATATGCTGCATACAAGAGACCCACTTTAGGGAGAAGGACACATATAGATTGAGAGTGAAAGGATGGAAAAGGATATTCCATGCAAATGGAAAAGCCAAAAAAGCAGGTGTTGCAGTACTGATTTCAGACAAAATAGACTTTAAAACAAAGGCCATAAAGAAGGACATTTTATAATGATTAAAGGAGTGATACAAGATGAGGATATTACACTCGTTAATATATATGCACCCAATATAGGAGCACCTAAGTACATACAGGAATTACTAACAGAGATAAAGGGGGATATTGATGGGAATACAATCATAGTTGGAGATTTTAACACTGCATTAACATCACTAGACAGATCTTCCAGACAGAAAATAAACAAGGCAACAGAGAAATTAATTACTACAATAGAAAAACTAGATTTGGTGGATATTTTCAGAGCATTACACCCCCCAAAAATAGGATATACATTCTTTTCAAGTGCACATGGAACATTTTCCAGGATCGATCATGCACTTGGGCACAAAAGAAACCTCAACAATTTTAAGAAGATAGAAATTATCTCAAGCATCTTTACTGACCACAATGCCATGAAACTGGAAATCAACAACAGAGGAACAAAGGAGAAAAAAAGGAAAGCATGGAGATTAAACAATATGCTATTGAAAAAACAATGGATCACTGAGGAAATCAAAGCTGAAATTAAAAAATACCTTGAGACAAATGATAATGAAAGCACAACCACTCAAAACCTATGGGACACAGCAAAGGCAGTGCTAAGAGGGAAGTTTATAGCGATACAGGCCTTCCTCAAAAAAGAAGAACAATCTCAAAGAAACAATTTAACCCACCACCTGAATGAATTAGAAAAAGAAGAACAAAAAGCCCCAAAAAGCAGCAGAAGGAAGGAAATAATAAAGATCAGAGGGGAATTAAATACAATAGAGATTAACAAGACCATAGAAAAAATCAACCAAACCAAAAGCTGGTTTTTTGAAAAAGTAAATAAAATCGACAAACCTCTGGCCAAACTCACAAAGAAGAAAAAAGAGAGAGCACAAATTAGCAAAATAAGAAAGGAAAATGGAGAAATTACAACAAACAAAATAGAAATACAGAATATCATACGAGAATATTATGAAAAACTATATGGAACCAAACTGGATAACCTAGAGGAGATGGACAAGTTTCTGGAAACATACTGTCCACCAAAACTGAATCAAGAAGAATCTGAACACTGGAATAATCCGATCACTAGAAAGGAAATAGAAATAGCAATTAAAAACCTCCCTACAAATAAAAGTCCAGGACCGGACGGCTTCACCGGGGAATTCTACCAAACATACAAAGAAGAACTCATACCAGTCCTTCTCAAACTCTTCCAGACGATTGAAAAGGAGGGAATACTCCCAAACTCATTCTAGGAAGCCACCATCACCCTGATACCAAAACCAGGCAAAGACACTACAAAAAAAGAGAATTATAGGCCAATATCACTGATGAACATAGACGCCAAAATCCTCACCAAAATTTTAGCAAATAGAATCCAACAACACATAAAAAAGATTATACATCATGACCAAGTGGGGTTCATTCCAGGGACACAAGGCTGGTTCAACATACGCAAATCAATCAGTGTAATACATCACATCAACAAGAGAAAGGACAAAAACCACATGATCATCTCAATCGATGCAGAAAAAGCATTTGATAAAATTCAGCACCCATTTATGATAAAAACTCTCGCCAAAGTGGGTATAGAGGGAACATATCTCAACATAATAAAAGCTATATATGACAAACCTACAGCCAGCATAGTACTCAACGGGGAAAATCTCAAAAGCTTCCCACTAAAATCTGGGACAAGACAAGGATGCCCACTATCACCACTCCTATTCAACATAGTCCTGGAAGTCCTAGCCACAGCAGTCAGGCAAGAGAAAGAAATAAAAGGGATCCAAATTGGAAAAGAAGAGGTAAAAGTGTCATTATATGCCGACGACATGTTACTATATATAGAAAACCCTAAAAGGTCCACACAAAAGCTACTAGAGCTGATTGAAGAATTCAGCAAGGTAGCAGGTTACAAAATTAACGTTCAAAAATCAGTTGCATTTCTATACACTAACGATAAATCAACAGAAGAAGAAAGTAAAGAAACAATCCCCTTTCAAATAGCACCCAAAGTAATAAAATATCTGGGAATAAATCTAACCAAGGAGGTGAAAGAATTATACCCAGAAAACTATAAACCATTGATGAAGGAAATTAAAGAAGACTTTAAAAAATGGAAAGATATTCCATGCTCTTGGATTGGAAGAATCAATATTGTTAAAATGGTCACACTGCCCAAGGCAATCTACAGATTTAATGCAATCCCTATCCAATTACCCAGGACATATTTCACAGAACTAGAAAAAATCATAATAAAATTCATATGGAACCATCAAAGACCTAGAATTGCCAAAGCATTACTGAAGAGAAAGAAAGAGGCTGGAGGAATAACTCTCCCAGACTTCAGACAATACTATAGAGCTACAGTCATCAAGACAGCATGGTATTGGTACCAAAACAGACATATAGACCAATGGAACAGAACAGAGAGCCCAGAAATGAACCCACAAACTTTTGGTCAACTCATCTTTGACAAAGGAGGCAAGAATATACATTGGAATAAAGACAGTCTCTTCAGCAAATGGTGCTGGGAAAACTGGACAGCAGCATGTAAAACAGTGAAGCTAGAACACTCCCTTACACCATATACAAAAATCAACTCAAAATGGATTAAAGACTTAAACATAAGACAAGATACAATAAACCTCCTAGAGGAAAACATAGGCAAAACATTATCTGACATACATTTCAAAAATGTTCTCCTAGAAGAAATAAAAGCAAGAATAAACAAATGGGACCTAATGAAACTTACAAGCTTCTGCACAGCAAAGGAAACCAGAAATAAAACAAGAAGAAAACCTACGGAATGGGAGAAAATTTTTGCAAGTGAAACCGACAAAGGCTTGATCTCCAGAATATATAAGCAGCTCATACGACTCAATAAGAAAAAAATAAACAACCCAATCCAAAAATGGGCAGAAGACCTAAACAAGCAATTCTCCAAGGAAGACATACAAATGATCAAAAAGCACATGAAAAAATGCTCAATATCACTAATTATCAGAGAAATGCAAATCAAAACTACAATGAGGTATCACCTCACACCAGTCAGAATGGCCGTCATTCAAAAATCCACAAATGACAAATGCTGGAGAGGCTGTGGAGAAAGGGGAACCCTCCTACACTGCTGGTGGGAATGCAGTTTGGTGCAGCCACTATGGAAAACAGTGTGGAGATTCCTCAAAAGACTAGGAATAGACTTACCATATGACCCAGGAATCCCACTCCTGGGCTTGTATCCAGAAGGAAATCTACTTCAGGATGACACCTGCACCCCAATGTTCATAGCAGCACTATTTACAATAGCCAAAACATGGAAACAGCCTAAATGTCCATCAACAGGTGACTGGATAAAGAAGAGGTGGTATATTTATACAATGGAATACTACTCAGCCATAAAAACCGACAACATAATGCCATTTGCAGCAACATGGATGCTCCTGGAGAATGTCATTCTAAGTGAAGTAAGCCAGAAAGAGAAAGAAAAATACCATATGAGATCGCTCATAGGTGGAATCTAAAAAACAAAAACAAAAACAAACAAACAAACAAACAAAAACAAAGTGTAAATAAAGGACAGAAATAGACTCACAGACAGAGAATACAGACTTGTGGTTACCAGGGGGGTGGAGGGTGGGAAGGGATAGACTGGGATTTCAAAATTGTAGAATAGACTACACTGTATAGCACAGGGAAATATACACAAAATGTTATGATAACTCACAGAGAAAGAAATGTGACAATGAGTGTGTATATGTCCATGAATAACTGAAAAATTGTGCTGAACACTGGAATTTGACACAACATTGTAAAATGATTATAAATCAATAAAAAATGTTAAAAAAAAAAAGAAAGAAAGAAATTTAAACTTAAAAAAAAAATTTTAACTTTGCTCTAGATTGCTACTACTCCTAGTCAATCATTTAAAATGCTACAGAAGTCACCTAGTTTGTCAAGTCACTATGAATTATTGTCCTGTCTTCTGATTTGTCACCAAATATCCTCCACATTAGTTCCCTTCATATCTTGATGAGCTATGCTCTTTAATTTATGAAAAACATGATACATAATAAGCTGATTATATTAAGTTATTCAGCATAGCCTTATCATGTTAAGGCTCACATTTTAATAGACATTATGCCCATATGTCTTTATTAAGTTTATGTAGGAAATCAAATTGGAAAAGAAAAAAAAAAATCCAGACATCCTAACAAAGTTTTCCAATTCTCCAAAAATATTTTAAAATTACATAATAGTGAATTTACAAGCAGAGTTAAAAGAAAATGACATTCTATAAAACTTGTTTTAGTACAATCATATTAAGTGACTCACAGTGTTGTACCTTCTAACCTCTGCTCTTAAAAACAAGCCCTTAGAAGGTCATTGCAACCTTAAATGATGTTGATTTTCTTCAGATTATGCTGTAGCTTGACAGGAGTCATATAAAGGCCACATCGTAAATGATATATCTTGGTTACTAATGTCCTTTTCTGCTGGCACTCAGACAGCTCTTGTCAAAGCTCTTAGACCAGTTAATACTTTCCTATTCCCTTAAAGGGTAATCTGAAAATGTTACCTGGAGTGTTACCAAAGTCCCAGAATTGTTTTTCTGTGGATAGGTCATGTCTTAAAAAGAGAGAAAAAATAACTATAGAAAGTGTTATTTTATGCTCTTTTGGTAATACTATATATATTATACTATATATATACAAACACAGGTATAAAAGTTTAGAAATTTTAACCTCGTAATATTAATTTTTTTTGGTTCAGTTCTTCTTTGTTTGCTTGTTTTTACTTATGTAATTTAAAGTAATGTAAGTACACCAGAAGATACAGTTTTGGTTTTTTTTCCTGAAAATTAAGATATGGCCAAAAAAGGAACAGGGAGAGAGGAAGGTTAAGATTTCTAACTCATGGAATGCATTTAAAAATACTGACATATATATTAATGTGTTAGATTGATCATCCGGCCCTTATTCTTGCTATATATTGAGCTACTTATTCATAGATTTTAACATTTATAATCACAGGCTTTACCAAGTAAAATGGCCAGAAAGAATAACTAGTTTTTAAATAAATGATTATTAAGTTTTTCTTACCATAAAAAGTCCTATTGTCTGGGTTAACAGAACCCATCTTTGAGAGTTTTTTCATAATATCAAAGGTGACAGTTTCATTCAATACTGCAAGTTTTTATAATGTCTTTAGCCTTAAGAGTATAAAATCTTTGATGCCAGTAATACTCATTCATTGTGTGTACCCAGAACAGGGCTATGTAGAATTGGTGCAATATGAATGCTACTTGATGAACTAAATAAGGGAAATAAGCCTCCAGTTCACTCCGTTACACAGAGTAACTAAAGGTGTTCCACACTAATGTGAAATTTCTGAAAAAAGGTAAAAGAACACATCTGTACCATTTTAAGAGAGAGTTAAGAAAACAGTAATATAATTAATTGCCACTGAACAGATACAAGCTGAGCTTTTCAGAAGGAATAATTCATAGAAATCTTACAGACATTTTAAAAGTACATGCTACAAAATTGCATGTTATAGGATTATAAAAAAGTAATAACAACATTTTATAGACAAATGAGCCTATAAGGAACTTTAGATACCCTCTGGCCCTGTTTCTAGCACCTGGAAGATCTATCTTTAATTTGAACTGGCACATAAACTGAACATTGCTGAGAGGTCAAATTACACTTTGGTGAAGACAGAAGGAGTGATGAATAATAATAATGATAGTGCTTTACATTTATATAGCAATATATGCCATTTAATCTCCTTTTATATCCATAGCTGTAGAGCAGAATGAAAAATTTCATGATATCAAAATATCCAAGTCTATCTTCCATCCATCTAACACTTTGCAGCTTACATGCTTTCTACACTGAGTCTATTTTTTCCCTCAAAATGCTAGGAATTCTCAATGATTAGTGCCCGACTCAAACATCAGATCTACAGTTGTAGACAGTTTCATCTCTGTAACTAAATATCATTTCTCCATAGAAGCAGTGATCTTCAGACTCAAGTAGACATATTTTTATTGATTTTTATAGTGATGGAAAACCAAAGCAAGGGATATTCAAAATTTCACATCAAATATATTCCCAAATGTAGCCCAGAAGTATATGTGATAATATAAAAATAACATTTCTGAAACTAGAAGTATAACAGCAACTATGCTGATGCCTCTTTGCTTCTGCCACTGTCAGCATTCAAGCAGCATCTGCAGAGTTACTGCTCTGGATGCTGTGGTAAAAATTCCAGAAAAGAAAAGGATGAGAGTTATACAGTACTCCCCAATTTAAAAAATTTATGATTCCAATAATTTTGCTTTGCTAATAGGTAGAAAACCATTCCATATTTTTCACCATGGATAACGTTTCATGATCACAAATAAAATGTCTACTATTTTGTTTTCACTGGACTGTTCTGAATAATGTAAAACACTTGGATACAAGTTTATGACACAAATTTTAAGCCTTCATGAAATTATTTTCAATATTGTCATCACTAATAACTATATTAAGTCTTTTTACATGTATACTTATATTAAAATATTTTTTCATCAATTTCTAGGATACCTGATGCTCTGAAACAGTGCTGTTTGTAAAAATTTTGGTAAGAACAGAAAGAAATCTAAGAGAATAAAAGCAGCATCCTCTGTGACATAAGATCAATGGCTGTCACAAATGTTATTGAATTGGATGACCTGCTTTTTGGGAAATAGGTGACTAGGGAAATGTGTCAATTTGTATAACTTCCATTTTTTTCCAGATCCATCAGACCATGCAAGTTTATTCTTGGAGAGGGGAGAGTGGCAGAGAGGATGGTCTTCTAAGTTTCTGAGGACAACTGTGGCTGAAGAAAATGGTAGCTACTTAAGGAGTCTCCATATATCCTCCAGAACAGTGTATAACTACCAGCATCATTAAAACAATACAAACCTCCCCCCTGCACATCTTTAGCATAACTAGAAGCCAAAACACACTTAAAGCTACAAATGTAAGTTTTAAAACAAACAAACATCAAAACCCAGTTAAGGTTCCTTTCATGATCCTTTAGCACACCTTTACCTTTAGCATGACATGACAGAGACTTCCCTCCCCGCCAGAGACACCAGGGAGGTTTGAGGTCACTGGTAGGAAGATCTCACCACAAAACAAAAAACACTCAGTCAGGAAAGCTTTTTGTCTCCACAAGCCTGAAACTTTCCTCCCCTAATGGGAGACATCCAGGGAGGCAGGTGGCACAGACACTTCAGAGCAGCCTCTTCATTGCTCTGGATCTGTCTCCACTTCCCCACCGAGAGCCACTCTGTGGCTCCTGGAAAACCCCTCCTGTCCCCTCAGGCAATGCCAAGAGAGACCAGTGGGAACCACAATAGCCAGCAGGCTATTAAACTGTAACTAGAACCACAATCCACAAAAGAAGTCCAGGACCATGTGCTAAACCTAACCAGAGTGAATTCTCACTGATAGAAGTAATGCTGACCCAGAGCCTCCTAACATGAAAGACTAAGGATTAAAAATCACTTGCCATATCAAAATCAAGAAAATCATAACTTTAATGAGGAAAGACAATCAACTGACAGCAACACCAAGATGAATTGGATGTTGGAACTATCTGATAAAGATATTAAAGCAACTGCCATAAAATGTTTCAATAATAAATTAAAGATTATCTTTAAATAATTGAAAATATAGGATCTTAGCAAAGAAGCAGAAATTATTTTTTTAAAAAACAAATGAAAATTATAGAACAGAGAGATACAATAAGTGAAAATTTTAAAAACTTGTTGAATGGACTTAGTAAAATGAAAATAACAGGATAGAATCAGTGAACTTGAGGAAAGAGCAAATATACCCTATCTGAACAAGAGAAAAAAAATAGACTGAAAAAAATAAACAGACCTCAGGGACCTGTAGAAAAGTAACAAAAGTCCAACATTTCTATTATCTAAGTAGGGAGAAAAAGACTGGGTTGAAAGAGGATATGTGAAAAATCCCCAAGTTTGAAATACACTTGTTTTCAAATTTTTATATACTTGTTGGCTATTTGTATGCCTTCTTTGGAAAAATGTCTATTCATGTCCTTTGCTCATCATTAATTTTTTATTTTTTTTGCTATTGAGTTGTTTGAGTTCCTCATGTATTTTGGATATTAACTCCTTATCAGATAGAAAGTTTACAGATATTTTCTCCCAGTCATGATATACAGATTCAATACAACCTCTATCAAAATTGTAATGACATTTTTTTCACAGAAATAGAAAAAAAAGCAAAAATTCATATGGAACTACAAAAGACCATAAATAGCAAAGCAATTTAAGAAAGAACCAAGTTGAAGTCAACACATGTTCTGAGTTCAAATTATATTCCAAAGCTACAGTAATCAAGACAATATGGTACTGACATAACAAGAGAAACATGGACTAATAGAACAGAGTTGAGCCAGAATTAAAAGGAAGCATATAGAGTTAACAAATTTTCAACATGGGCACCAAGAATATACAACGAGGAAAGGATAAATAAATGATGTTGGGAAAATTGGATATCCACATGAAAAAGTATGAATTTATTTTATACCATACACAAAAATTAATTCAAAATAGGTTAAAGTCTTCAACGTAGGGCCTGAAACCATAAAACTCCAGGAAGAAACAGGGGAAAAGCCCCTTGACAGTGGCCTTGGCAATAGCGTTTTGGATATGGCATCAAAAGCTCAGACAACAAAAGCAAAAATAAACAAAGGGTACCTCCTCATACTAAAAGCTTCTGCATAGCAAAAGGAAAAAAATCAACAAATGAAAAGGCAGCTATATATTGAATAGACATTGCAACAAAGGGTACAGAAAGATGTTAAATAAGTACGTGAAAAGGTGTTCAACATAATTAGCCATTAGGGAGCTGCAAATTAATACCATTATCAGATAACTCTATATATCTGTTAGAATGATCAAAATACAAAAAACAAAATCAAAAACAAAACCATACTAACATGCTGGCAGGAATTTGGAGCAACAAGAACTCTCATACATCACTGCTGGTGATTCAAAATGGTACAGGCACTCTCGAAATCAGTTTGGCAGTTTCTTAGAAAGTTAAACATACACTTACCATATGACTGAGCAAACCCACTCCTTGGTATTAACCCTAAACCTCTGTAAACACTTGGCTGCTTGGCCCTTTTAACGCGTTTTGCTTGTTTTTGCACACTGTGTTTACTACCCCCATGTCACAACACTGCTCCTGTTCTACCACCCCTTTGACCTGCTGGTCTAAGTCATCCGGACTGAACAGAAGGGCTCTTTTCTTTGGGGCTGCTGTACTTGAGATGCTGCTTCTCTACTCCCCTCCAAGTCCCTGAGAGAGAGACTGGGAATGCCATTTCGAGGGCAGGTTAAGGAGGTAAATAGTCTCATCTCTTGTTGCTCTAAATGTTTTCCCACAGACTGGAAATAATGCTCCATCTCCAGGCAGAGGAAGCTGGAGTGGTGCTCATTGTTGTGCAAGTGAGGCTGTGCCTGCCAAACACTGGAAGCCCTACAGACCCCTCCCCTCACCAAACTATCTTCCCCAGGCTGTCCCTTGGAAATCTTATCATGATATGCAAAACTGGATTTTTCTAAAATCATCTCTAAAAAAGCAGATTTTTGCTCTATGGAAGGGAGGTTGGATCATTACCAAACTGCTAGGATTCTATTGACATATCCATGTGGGCAATGTTTCTCTTTTAAACATTTGTGCAACACAAAACTATAAAAAATCTCCACCCTTGATGGGTTTGAGGTAAAGTAACTGACTGTTTAAACAAAGTGAATCACACTTCTTGGCTTATGAATATGAAACAATCAGTTGTTTAAATTATTTTTCACACTGTACAAAGTAGGTAGATTTAATGAGTTCATCAATATGAAGTTCACTTAAGTTCACTGTTATTAAAACAACTAAGTAATAGATCCTAAGATTAAGTTAATAGAATATCAGTGTATGTTGGTAAAATGGGAATCTATTCACTTATGCCAGAAACACTTATGAAAATGTGTTTGAAAGACAGTTCAGAGCTTGGATGAAGTTAATTAGCATCTAAGCACCACTTAAGGAAATATTTCCTTACAAGAGGCTACTTCTGTATGACAGCTAGAAGAAATTTATAACACAGAAAGATTGTGCCTGACTTTTAGCTCATCAAGTCTAAAAGAAAGAGGCTTCTTTCTCTTTCCAAAAAAAGAGATGGTTTGCCACTTACAACATACTTTTCTTTTAAACTCCTCTGATAAAGACTATTTTGTTTCTCAAGTGTTTTTAAATAGAGCATGCAAATGTTAATAATTTATCTAGTAAAAGATACACAGTGTACTCTAATATACAAAATTCTGCGGGAGATGGGAGGTTTGCTTCTTGATTGTAATGTACTTATGCCTTTATGTGTTCATTGTATGGTCCTATATTCTGCAGATTGTGTGTGTGTGTGTGTGTGTGTGTGTGTGTGTGTGTAAAGCCTTTAAGTGACTACATTACTGTTACTGACTGAAGGAAATGTAATTTGTGCTAGGGACATAAAGACCCTATAATAAGACTTAAGGAAAAATTTTGTTTTTTCCATGAGGATGATTAAAAATAATACTTTACATGTGCCTGGGAGACTTGTGGTATAGAAAATCTTTTCCACAAGCACTAGCTCAGAGAACATTATTATCCTGATGAAGCAATGTCTTATAATGCAAACTGATTTGGACCAGGGAAGACTTGCCTTCCAGTTTCTTCCTCTATTATGCAAGCACTGTAACCTCAAAGGACTCACAGAACTTCTGGGTTTTTTTTTTTTAATAATTATCTATTATTTGAGGACAAAGAGACTTGCAAGATGATTATAGTGAAGGCAATGCTCCTATGTTCCTTGTATAATGGCTAGAGTAGTACCTAGCATATACTAATAATTAATTCTTAACAGTGCATTGCTATTGAATTTATAGACAAAAGTTCACCTTTTTAAAGTGTACAATCAACGGTTTTTATTATGTATACAGAGCTGTGCATTCATCACCATAATGTAATTTTAGAATGAGGCTCATCATACCAAAAGGAAACCTTGTACCATTAGCTGTGACTCTCGGTTCCCCTACACTGCACTCAAGGCCTGGGCAACCATTAATCTATTTTCTATCTATATACATGTGCCTATTCTGGACATTCCATATAAATGGAACTATGAAACAACTGGCTTGACTTAGCATGTTCTTGCGGGTCACCAGGTTATACAGATCAGTACTTCATTCCATATTATTGCTTAATAATATTTCATTGAATGAATATACTAAATTTTGTAATCAGTTTAATCAGTTGAAGGACATTTGAGTTGTTTCTACACTTTTGCTATTATAAATAATATGAACATTCATATAGAAGCATTTTTTTGTGTGTGCATGTACATATAGTTCATTTCCTTTGAAACTCTTTCTTTCTTTAAGAGTGGAATTGCTGAGTAAAATGACAACTCTATATTAACGTGTTGAGGAAATTCCAAATTGCTTTCCTGAGTATTTGTACCCTTATACATTCTGATCAGCAATGTATGAGAGTTTCAATTTCTACACATCCAACTGACAAAGGGTTAATTCCCAAAATATACAAACAGCTTATATAACTCAATATCAGAAAAAAACAAACAACCCAATCAAAAAATGGACAGAAGACCTACACAGACATTCCTCCAAAGAAGACATACAATCATGTGTATTTAGACCTGGAACCTGTGATTCCAAGTCTAAACTTTAGCACACATTCAGAAATTGATAAGGGATCCATGGTTTTTTTTTTCCTTTTGAAACATTTGCCTTCAGATTCTTTGTTGTACATCCTGGATTTGTTCTTCTTGTACGAGGTAAGGGAGATTTTGCTTCATATATCCACTTGTCTTTTTCTCCTGGGAATTCTATGTTCTAGGATCCTTCTGCATAACTCTCTGCAGTTCAGACCCCCTTGACTGAAACTATGGTCTTTCCAGTTATAGTTATTGTCACTCGTAGCTTCTGGAAGTTAGATTCTGCCACTTGTCCTCTGTTGTTTCAGTGTCTTAACATCCTTTGCAATCAATGAACTAAGTTCTATAACAGCCTCTTCTATCATTATCTAGGACCTGCAGAGGAAAGCTGTCACCAAATTTTTAGTGATGCTTGGGCCCCTCACCCACCACTCCTTATTTGTTTGTTAAGTAGTGCATACTTTGGGCCCTACCATAGAACATAGTCATCTGGGGACTTTTCCTGAAACTGCTCACTGCTCTAAACCATTTAATTCCTACCTGCATTGTTTGCCCCAATAATTCTGACATTTCAACTTCTGTCAACATGGACAATCACTTTTCTTCACTTCGAAGAACCATTCTAGTAGTAACTTTGCATTAAAAAATACTCTTGAAATTATATTAACTTCTTTTGTTATATTAGCACATTAACTTTTCTGATCTTTTCTGTTTTCTTCAAATAGAGGGACTAATGACAAGCCTGGCAGGTTTAAAGAACTTTCCTCCTTTAGGTTTGTCTATTTTCTATGAAAAAAAAAATCTGCTAGTATTCTAACTTACCTTAAATCTCACTGACATATCTTTTATATGCCTTTCAGATTCTCTGTTGCTATTTTCCCAGTATTTGAGAATAACTTTCTGCCAATGTCATTTGCTTAATTATAACTTGAGATTACCTATCTGTCTTCTGAATAAAGTTGTTCAGATTGTTCATTATTCTCTACCATTTATCCTCTGGTACACAAGAGATTATACATTTATGTATATATGCTTCTTAAAAAATAAGCAAAAATAAAAACAATCTTGAAAGAAATAGAGATGATTTAATTTTTCAACAATCTTCCTCTAAATTCAAATTATACTTTGTTTTCTGGGTTATTTAAAAGATTACATATATTTTATAAGATAAAGAAAAAGTGCTAACTAGTTTCCATTAACTTTTAAAATAGATTAAGAACTACCTCAGCAAACTCTAAATATATAGAACTTTAAGAAGCATAGGTAGCCTTTCATTTTCTAAGACTGATCTTTTTTCAGAAAGTACTCAGTAACTACTTGCTGTTATTTGCCTGTTTTCATTAGTTACAGTGTGTTGTTCTAATGTGTACTCAATAACTATTGGTTGAATTGAAATTAATTGAACTATATCTTTAGAAAAGTAAACCAAATTGTTTTTATCTTTTTCCTATCTTTCATTTCCCTCGTTCTTTACATTTGTATTTTTCATAAGTCTTCTATAATTTATCTACCAGTCAGATTTTTAAAATTCTTCATACCAGTTGAAGTGAAAAATTATGTTTCAAGTTATTTTATATGAAGGCAATTATATATCATGGTTGCTTTTCTCTATTTGGTATCCTGAGAATACAGTTCAATAGAGTTTGGGAAAATTCTCATTACTCTTCCTGGCAATCATTCTGGTGATTCTTTGTACTTGCTGACTTAATTTTCTCAGTCTTTTCATTGAGTTTATGGCTTTGGCTGCTACAATGAGATGCAAAAGGAATGGCAAGGACTCAAAAACAGATTTTATGAAGGTTATAGAAGTCCAGCAATCATTTCAACTTCCAGTAATGTACTGTACTCTATCAGGCATGCTAATTCAGAAATTCTTACCCTAGTGCCAGGCGGTTAAAATGAATATATTATCATGAATATTCATGATTGTATTCAGAATGGAAAACTGTGTGATGTTCAACTTTTTCTAGCTGCTTTCCAAAAATTGTACTTGCATGGCCCTCCTTAATTGTTACTACTTGAAAGAAAAATTTTAATGGTCCATCATTATTCTTTAAAGGTTTATACAGGGAGTTTAGCAGAATGTAGGTGATTTGATGTTTTCTCTTACTTTTAAAAGATAGTTTCCTCTCATTTTAACCTTTCAGGGTGAAGTTTAAAAATACCTTTATATAGAGAGAGAATAAGCACCTGACTATTTTGTAAGTGAAATGAATTAGATCATTTTGCTTTATTCTCAGTATTTGCTTTAAGATAGACCATGTAAGAAAAACTCTTGTGGTAAAGTAAAAGTAAATCATTGCTCCTCAGAAGTTTGAAGGAAGTAGGAGAGATCTCATTCTTTTTCCTTCTTAAATACATTTTTAGGCCAATGGTTGTCAACAATGTAGGTTTAAAGTAGTATCTTTGAATAATAGGAAGGCAAACGCAAAGGGATTTTTAATTACACTATTTACTTGCTTCCACATGACTCATCCCCATTGTTTGAAGATAATTGTTTACTTGTTTTCTATGTGGCACAGAATCTATATGCCTCATAAGACAACAAATAAAAACCAAAAAAAAAAAACCCCCAAAAAACCCCAAAACTGTCTTGTGCTACATGGTCATCTTACTGAATGCCATTTAACTTGATAACAAATGTTACTTCTTAATATATATGCAGTTAGCTTTCCTAAGGAATCTACTAAAAAGGACAAATAATCCATTTATCATATTCCTCTGTTAAATAGACAGTCAGTGGTGATCAGGCCAACTTTAATGGGACATTGCTAAAGCTACTTATGACAGCCTTATATATTCCAAATTTTTCCAATAATGGTAGATAGAAAAAAAAATTACCCTATCTGGATAGCTTACTGTTTTCTCTATTAGGTCAAAATACACTATTTATGAGATAAATTAGTAGTAGAATGGGCAAAGACAAACTTAAGTATAGACTTATTGACTAATATTTTTAAAAGTAAATTTTAAATACTCAAAACTGTAATACCATAGAGAAAATCATACTAGATGCAGTCAATACATTTAAAATAAATTGAAGCTGCAATTGATAAGATATCCTGTACTAAGTTATTCATTGTGCAATTTGGAATTTCCAAAATGAAAATTAAAAGAGTATAATTAAATTTGGATATCAGTTATGGATTTCTGCCTTAAAACTTATAAAATCTAATCAATATGTCTCCTACCTTGGAATTATATTTGGCTATTAAAATCTTTATTTTTTTAAAAACTGGCTTTTATATCAGTATTTAGCACATCATTTCCTTCTGGATCTTCCTTAATCCCTTCTTCTCTATTCAAGATAAGTTACTCTACTTAAATTGGTTTAAGTCCACTTCCATGGTCATTACTTAACTAAATATGAAGCCTACAATGTATAAGTCACAGGCATTTTCATTTCTACTGCCTGTCTAGGAAAAAGGTTTAGTATCTATTGTTTTGAGATTGACTGAATGATTAGATGACATTTGGAAGTTAATAAGAAACCACTTCTTAATTGCAGTTTCTTTTGGCACTAAATACCACAAAATATTACATTAAAACTTGTGGGACTAACAAAATAAGAAAGATAATTTATGAGAACACACTTCTGGTAACACCTAAAACTCTAAATCTGATTTACACAAGCGCCTTGTTTTTCTATTGGCTACGCACCAGGGCACTTTTTGAAGGGGTCCTGCTATAGCTTTTCTTTACTGCTGTATATGTTTACATAACATTGGGAATCAGGTGACTCTTCCAATAGTTTAGCCAAGTATCTAAAGAGATGATTAGCTTCTAATTTTCTTTAAACTCAAACATTTCAGTTTCTTTAGCAAGGAGAGCTCCAAATATTATGTGAAGTTTGGAGATTAGAACTATAGTATATTTTCTTACGTAATGTACCCATCTTATAAATATTCAATAGTAGAAACTCAGAATTATGGCCTAATGTAATAGAAAAATTACTTTGACATTATTAGGCATCTTTAGTTATATAGGTTGCATATGGTGCTCATTTTTTGGTCCTTGCAGTGGGGGGCTTGAAAAAATAAAGCAATATTCATCACACAGAGGAAGAAAGGATGAATTTTGTGCTTTTCTGTATGCTGTTTCTTCAATAAAGCTCTAATACACTTTGATTCCTCCTAGGTTTTCTACTTTTATTCTCACTGGTGCCATTCTTTTCATCCACATACTCTATAGTCTTATTTTCCTATTTCTCACCAATGCTTATCATTTCCTTTCCACAAGTATGTTTTTATTCATACACTTTCAACTATTTTAGCTTCCCTTGGGGATCCAGCTGTTGATTATAACTCCTCAGAAAAAGCTTACAGTCATTGTCAGTACTAATGAGAATAATATGATTTTGATTCTCTTTTGAGCACTGATTTTTTTTTTTAATTAGTCCACAATTGCAAGCCAACGATTCAGCGTGGAAAGAGGTTTTAAATGGGTAGTTGGATCTCAATTTCTCATCTATTTAGATTCTCCTATTTGCTTCTCTGATATTTTTGTGGTAGGCAGTTGGTGAGTTCTCTAGGGTCCCTCAATCAGCCTTTACCAAGTTAAAGTCTATTGCCAAGGGTATCTTTTTTTTTCCCCCTCTAAGTTCTGTGGCTGTTCCCAGTGTGGAGGTATGTGGGTGTTCTGGAGCAGGATAAGGAAGACAGAGGAAACAGGCTGAAAAATGAGTGCACAGAGAAGTATAAGATAGCAATGAATTGCAGAAAATGAAAACACAGGACTTATATTCTCTTCCTGGTAACCAAGATGTTTTGAGCAACAAAGAATGCCAAATAAATGTTAGGTAAACATATTAATTTTTTTCTTGGATTAATTTCCTTCTTATTTGTCAGCATGTGTTGACTATAAAATTCAACTGAATTAGACAGCTCTACCACAGATACATGATTATTTGCTATCTTCTAAATTCATGTAAGTTATTTTTGTATTGAACACTCTACATATGTATTGAATATGCCCACAGTGCAGTTGGGTTGTCCATGATGTACTTTATGATGCTTCTTTATACACTGCCACTATCCCCATCACCAGAACACAGCCCAGCACCAGGGAATGAGCAGATAAAAATATCTTTTCTGATGAATGAATGAATTTGTCTTGATAGTTAGTGAAATATAAACACATCTTGTGTTTTTTTCTCTTTTATTTTGCTTATTTTTCATTATGCAGTTTCAACTGAAGTCTATATAATAACAGATTTTTAAAAAACCCTTCTAATATGGCTAATACTATTGAAAGAATGAATCTTTGTTTTAACTTTATCTTAAATTAGGCTGAGTTAGCATGTTGACCTCACACATTTTGGGCATATAATGTGTAAATGAGTAATAAAAATGTAAAAATTTAGTAAATTTAATCTTGAAGATAATATACTAACAATAATAACATAATACATATATTTTTTAAGCTTTAGTTTCTTACTTGCTGCCAAATGGTTTAATACTGCCTCACAGGTTAAGGAAAAGCACTCGTCCTTTCAGCATTACCGGGCAACAAGAATGGAAGTAGCTTCGGTACGTAAGAGATTCAAGCTTATTGATATCTCTGGCATCAAAAGGGATTTCAAAATGTTTTACTGATGCTCAAAAACAGCACAATAGCCAAATGCAGTTTTAATCAAGTGTTTACTGTAACTGAATATTATATATCATAGTGTATTGAAAAGTTATGTGAGAATAAATAAAATACTATATTTTTATTTGGGAATAGTCTGTAATAGATTAAGGATATATTAATCAATCAATATAGTGGGCAAAACAGAATAAACGGCTATTAAAATAATATAGATGTGATATTTAAACTTCTAAGTATGCTATTTTAAACATGAATATTCCAGTAGAAAAAGAAGTGAAGAATCATCCTAAATATTACAATATCTCTTCAAATTTATCTCAATAAACTAAAAATACAACCCACTTATCTTTCTATTCATATTACAAACTAAGCTTTCAGTACAAAGACTGGTACAAAATGAAGAAACCAACTCTTTGATCCAAGATAAGTCACCTACAAACTGGGAAGGATTTTCATTTATTTCTCCCTTACAAAACCACAATCTTTTAAAATTATTTTTAAAATAAAATTATTTTATAAAAAGCCTATATAAAAATCACGTAGGCTACAATGTTATCAAATTACATAAGAATTTTAAAATTATAAGGATGTCCTGGAAATTTGAAATATACTAATTTCTCTGTAGCTAGATTTTTATTCCACCTCCAAGGTAATTTTATAGTTCTTAACTTTAGAGTCCAGTCTAAGTTGAAGTTAGTGCTAACTATATTCATAGACTTAGAGAGATGTCCATGTGTAAAAATCAATGATATAGTTTAAGAAATGTCCAGATGCCTTCCCTAAGAATTAATTTCACATTTTTTCATTTAAAATTGCATCACAGTGATTCCACCCCAGTTTTTTCTCAAATGCTTAGATCATTAAAATGGATTTAGTCTAGTCAAAAAAAAGTCCAGTAATTTTTTTAATTCTTATGAATCTTAATTATAGTTGTGTTATTGTTAGTGTAAAGGAAGGCAAACCTAATTTATTATGATGAATAGACTATATGGGTAATATATTTTGATTCACACAATGAAAATGCTATATATAAATATCTCAGAGACTTAAAGAAGGTTTTTATAAAGAGACAAATTCAGCCTTTTAAAAGTTGGTGAAGCAGGAAAACTTTAACTTGTCTTCAATTTAGGTTTTGGAGCGATTGTAGAATGTTAAGTTTGAATAACTAATCACGAATCACTATATATTTTCCCTAAATGCAATAGATGCTGACATTTTTAGATACCGTATTTTTACAATTATTAGTTCAAGTTAGAATATTTTTTCAAAACATAAAAATTAAGAAAATTCTACAACATGTCTTTTCATTTCTAAATTATTTTGATGCTTTTTGTTTAGTTGGATGTGTGATCAGGTCACTGTGTAATCTTTCTTTACAGTTAAAATGTTTATATTTTATTTGTTTCCTATATATTCTAACTAGATTATTACTGATGTAAAATTGTGTAATCTTAAATAAAGTTATTCTATCAGACATATATATCTGAGATAGATATATATATATATGTAATAAGTTTAATAATAGTTTTCTAAAAGTCAAAAGTAATAAGCTATCCTAGCAAGCTTATGAAATGATACTAATTCTGGATACTGCCGAGTAACATGATATACCCCTGAGCAACTGAGTCACTTAATGAATGCTGGGCATCTCACTACCAACCATAATTCTACTCCATGTAAAGTTTTTCTGGATAATCAGACACATAACTACAGAGGAAACTAAGCAAGATCCATATAATAATCAATGTTGTCTATCATTTATGGATGTACAAATAACAATATTGTTTTTAAGGACACACTATACAGCCATTATAATGAAGTGTCCGTGGTAGCACTGGGTTGGCTGAAATGGCAGACAGAGACCCCACGATGGTAAATCACATATCTTACATTCATTTAAAGAATTCAGAATAAAGTCAGTGCTGAAGGAGTGTCAGTAACATTCTCTCATATAGGCAAGTTACAAAACCCTACGGCTCACTAGAAAAGGGGTATGGGACCATGGGCTTGTAGAGACAATGAAAATGTAAATTCCTCTCAGAAAGCAGAACGAAGGGCTACCTGATGGGCTAATCATGGCAGATACTTCATATAATGGGATGAAATCTTCCCCCTTCCTATCCGGTAGGATTTGGTCAGTGCTATGAACCAATTACTGCTGAGTTTTCATATTCTCCCTTTTTCTGAATGGGAGTTTTAACTGTATATGTAACATTTTTACTCAACCACTGTATTTGGGGAATTGTAGAGAAAATAAATCATCTATTAGTTTATGTATCACTTTAAGAGCCACACTCTGGAACAGTAGTGAGGATTGAGCACTACATGGAGCTTCTAGACTTCAGTTGGATGCAGTATTTCAGATATAACTTTTTAAGCAGATTGTTACATGACAGTTTCTTGGAATATTCCCTAGGAGGCAACTAGTGCCTGCCTGCTGCCCTGTCTTTCGCTTGCCTTGATCCTTATCTTTGGACCATAAATACTGAGTTTGCAGCTTGATATATATAATTTTTTTTCATATTAACAATCTTCATTTGGAATGCAGGGAAATTATCCCTTTCCAAATATGAAATACAACTGCATGTATTCCAGGGAAATGTTATATAGACCATTGGTTTAACATTTTAACTGATAATTAGACACTTCAATTCAACAAATGGTCAATTCCATCAGCTTCCTAATTGACTTTTTTCTTTTTTCAGTTTTAAGTTTTATTAGGTAGAATTGTTACTATTTGACTGTACATATACAGTATACTGCACATATTTTTTTAGTTTACTTATATGTACTGAGGTTGCAGCTTGATCTTTCATGGAGATAAAGGGCATACTAGGAAGTAGTGGAATAGAAAGACTCAAGAAGTTTATATCTATGAGGTACTGATGAAGCAGATGTCTCATATCAGCCTATTTCCAAACCGTTACCGTTACATGAAAGCAAAGCAAAATTCTATCAAGTTTAAACCAATGTTATTTTTCTTTCCACTGCTCATATCCAAACCTAATCCTACTTGGTAACACTGATCATGTAATAGCCCCAAAGAATTTCACAACTACAACAAAATCAGTATCATAAGGCAATATTAACTTACCACATGTAATTAAATTATAAATTACGAATTTATAGTTAGTTTTTTAAAATTCATAATAAGTTAATTTATTATTTTTTTCTTATAATTTGTGACTGGACGATTACATGAAAATAGAAATTTTAAAAAATTAAATAAATGGCCTTGAATGTGCTAGTATGAAAAATCTGGTATTAAGTTAAAGTGGTTCTGAAAGAGAAATTTATAGGAGTGAACTTACTTATTTAAAAATAAGAAAGACTGAAAGTAAATTAACCTAGACTCTAATTCAAGAAGCTGAGTAAAGAATAATGAAATAAACATAAATAAAATTAAAACAGATAAGAAATAGTGAAATATAGAAGAAATATGTGAGACTATCAATAAAACACAAAGCTGTTTCTCTAAAATAGAAAATAGGAAAAAAAATACCTCTTACTAATATAATCTTGAAACATTAGAGAATTAATACATAGGTATCTTCAAGATTGAATAATGGATCATAATTGTAAAGATTATTTTTAAATATAAGAAATTATGATATTATTTTAAGAAAATACAAAATACTAAAGTGACTCATATTTATAAAAAATCTTCATAAACAATAAGAAAGGAAAAGAATGAAATGATATTCAAATATCTACCTCTCACAAGACAACAGGCTAAATGCTTTAAAGACAATTTCTACTATATATTTGAGAAACATAAAATCTCAAATTTCTCAGAGTATAAAAGCATTTCCAGAGCATAGAAGTTCTTGGGAAATTATTCAGCTCTTTATATACCTAGCATAATCCTGATTTGAAACAAAAATTGACAAAGAAAATCCAAGGAAAGCACTGGTAATTCTCATTCTTTGAACCTCGGTGTAAGAATCCTTAACATTTATAGCAAACTGAATGTAGCGATATCTAAAAACACAATCATGATCAAGAACAGTTTTATCATATAATGTTAGGAGAGATTAATTTAAGGAAATACACTAATCAATAAATAATTTATTAAATTAACACATTAAGTAAAAAATACATGTTTCTGTCTACATGGAAAAATGATAAAAATCCAATATGTATTTGAAAACTTCCAAGAAAACTAGAAAGACATTTTTTTAATTTGTTTAAAGTTTACCCATCATAAGCTAATAGCAAATATGATACATCATGATAAAAAATTAGCAGCATTTAAATTAAATTTAAGGAAAAAATAGATTTACCTGTTATTTTTGTTGCTGTTCTATATTGTTGTGGGAGTCTTCACAATCTAATAGAAAAAAAGTAAAACAAATAACAGTTGTAAAGTTTTATAAAAGAAAAAGTCTAAAAGAGTCATGTAGAATTTTTTTGCAGTAAGAGATTTTGGATTATTAAAATACCTAAAATAAAAAATTAGAGTCTGGGGCATATGTGTAAGTTTATAAATATTGCCTAAAATCTAGATCACCATCCCACAACGGATAGTCTTCCTATGCACAAACAAAAAATAACAAACAAAATCTTGTCAGAAATGATTGTGGTGGATTTATATTGGGTCAATTTAGATAATCTGGTCGATTTCTAGATTTCCACTTCCTGTTCATATCCAGGTTGGTGTGTAGGTACAAGAGACGTTTGGAATGAAGTTCGGAAGGCAGACATGAAATGGCTGTCATATTGTATGTGTGTTAGGAAGATAAGGGGGAGACAGAAGTTGGGGCTGTTGACTTCAGTAACCTATCACAGATCTGCTTACTGTTTGTTGCATGGGGCAGCAGTGAGCTCCACATTCCACCAAACTTTCTCCCTCCACTTTTCTAAACTCTAGGATCAGATGAATATTTAGCTTCAAGACAAAGTAAACTACTTTTCCTGTCTGTCTTTACATCATCAAAATTGGTGGCTTGACAGCCGTGTGAGATTCAGAAGGATTCTAGTTTATCTTGGTATATTCTAATTTGACTTTCATCCTCTACTGTGCAACTATTATTTCTGTATGAGAGCCTTATCTGTGACTTCAGCTCCAGGACCCAAATCAGAGACAGAAATAAGAGCTTCACATCCTGTAGACTATAAAATGTAGAGTGTGTGTAAATATTTAACATAATCCCTATTATGATAGCAGTAGACTTTTTTTTGGTTAACTTTAATAAGCTGATTCTAAAATTTATATGGAAATGCCAGCCTAAAGAAGAATTGTAATGTTGTATTATATCTCCTAACTGACCAGTTTTACTTGTCAGTTAACTAAAAAATTAAGATAATTTAGTGAGAAATCAAAGAATGCAACAAAATAAAGAACTTGGAAATAGAACCCCTCTTACACAGGCATCTCATTTTTGACAATGTAACCAAAGCTATTTAAAAGGGAAAGGGAAAGTTTTTCAAGTTATGGTGCTGGAAAAATTGTATCTCTACCTGCAAAAAATAGGCCTCAATCCCTACTTAGTATCACACAAAAATATTATCTTAAGAAAATATCATGGACTAAATATAAAAGCTAAAACCACATGGCTTTTAGAAGAAAATACAGGACAATATCTTTATGACTTGGTAATATGAAATAGTTCCTTACACAGGTCATAAAAGTAATATGTGTAAAAGAAAAAAATGATAAACTTCATTTAAATTTAAAAGTTCTGCTAATCACAAAATACTGTAATTAAAATGAATAGGTGAGTTACAGACTGGGAGAAATATTTATGAAGTATCTTTCAGATAAAAGACTGGTATCACACATACATAAAGAACTCTTACAACTCAATAATAAAAGTCAAATAATCCAATTTAAAGCATGAACAAAAGACTGAAAAAAACTTATAGAAGTAGATATGCAAATGGTCGATCAATGCATGAAAAATTGTTCATAGTTTGCAGTCATCGGGGAAATGCAAAGCTTAACTACACAGTTATCAGTATAACAGATATTATAAAGTCTGGTAACACTAACTAGTCACAAGGGTGTGATACCACTGGAAGCACATCTACAAGTTCATCTAAAGATATGTACATAAATATTCATAATAGTGCTAATTATAATTACCTTGAACTGGAAACAGTTCAAATGTATATCAAGAGCATACTGAGTAAATAAATTGGTGGGTATTCCTACGATAGCATACTATGTAGCACAGAGAGTGAATAAGCTATAATCACTAACAATATGGATGATTCTTGTAAATATAATAATGGAATGAAAATAGTCAGATATGAAAGAGTGTATACTGTATAATTTCATTTATGTAGAATTCAAAATCAGGAAAATAAATTTGTAGCATGAAAAATCAGAATACTGGTGACATTGTAAGGTTAGTGACTAGAAATGGGTACAAGGAGGCTTCAGGGGCTATATCTATTTTATAAGCTGGGTTACAGTTATATGGGTCTATTCAGTTTGTGAAATTCATCAAACTATATACTTAGGATCTGTACATTTTCCTACTTTTTATTATGTATGTTACACTTCAGTAAAATGTTTACTTTCAAAAAAACTCCTCTGGATTTAACCATTGCTCGTCTCTTTCTCTTGTACTCTGTATTTAAAATTATTTTTTATGTGTTGTTGGATTCTGTTTGCTAATATTCTGTTGAGGATTTTTGTATCTATGTTCATCAATGATACCAGCCTATAGTTTTCTTTTTTGGTGGTGTCCTTGTCTGGCTTTGGTATCAGGGTGATGGTGGCTTCATAGAATGAGTTTGGGAGTATTCCCTCCTCTTCAATCTTTTGGAAGAGTTTGAGAAGGATCAGTATGAGCTCTTCTTTGTGTAATGGCCTTCTAATTGTAAATCCGTTTCCTGCTTCTATACCTGATTCCTTGTCAGTCTATTCCAAACACAATCACCGACATAATCATGTTGACAAGCAAGCCAGATCTTGTCACTGTTGCTTAAAACGATCTGTGATGGTTAATTTTATGTGAAAGGGAATGGGCCATGGTGCCTAGATATTTGATCAAGCATTATTCTGGAGATTTCTGTGAAGGTGTCTTTTAGATGAGAGTAACATTTAAATTGGTGAACTCTGAGTAAAGCAAATTGCCCTCCATAATATGGATGAGCCTCATCCAATCAATGGAAGGCTTTAATAGACAACAGTTTACTTCCCCTGAACAGGAAGGAATTCTGCCAGCTCATTACCTTTCTTACTATCTCTAACCATGTTGTCTCTCAAACTCTCCACTTCAACCTCACTTACCACCTTGCTATTCCTTGAACATGTCAGGCAAGTTCCTGACTTAGGGCACCTGTACCTGTATCTCTGGTTGGAGCACTTTCCCAGATACCTGGGTAGCTTATGTTTCTTAAAATCTTTGCCCAACCTAAGGCCTTACTGGCCAATCCTATTTCAATTTGCAACATCTTTTAATACTCACTATCCACATTCTCTGCTTCATTTTAACACATTCTCTTATTCTTTATTTATTCACTGATTTTTTTTTAATCTCTCCCCTAGAAGGTAATACCTGTGAGACAGGATTTTTTTCTTACTAATATATTTTATGCTATATCTTCAGTTCCTGAGACAAGGCTTGTTACATAGTAGTTGCTCAATAAACATTTTGTGAATGAATAAATGAATAAAAATAAATAAAAGAACCATGTTTCAGAAATAAATCTTAAGCTAAACTAGACTTTTAGTTCATAAAATATTTTAAAAGTAAGGATGAGATTAGTGGAGTTACTTTGTGTTTCTCTTTCCACTTTTATATTCCAACTTTCCTCTCACCCTACTCCCAGTAATTTAAGATACGGACTGGAATTTAATTTTCCTCTTTGGTAATATTTATAAGTTTTGGTAAAACATATAAGTTTTCAGATATGTTCAATTTTAAATGTATTTATTTTCAATTTTCTTAAACATATTTTCTCACCCTTCTCTGTTCATTATAAATTTCAAGTCTTCATGTTAACACTCAGGGGTTCCTTGGGAACGGGGAATGTCATATTCCCTCATAGCTCACTGGAATTTTACTGATTTCCTGCCTAGGAAGGAGAGTTTTGGATCTCACATTAAGAGTCACTTGTGATCTCAGAATGTGGTTAAGTAAATGTCAATAGCAAGGATATTGATGAGCATTTTCTCCGTCAAAGAAGATTTATCTGCAAGTTAACCACTGGCATGACAAATCCTAAAGTAAGTATTATAACTGTTTAAAATATGAGCCTAAGATAAATTTGGATAACATTGTAAGATGATTTGAACTATGAAATATCTTCTAGTCATTTATCTTTTTGCTACAGAAGACCTTGCTTACAATCTATAGCTAAAATTGAAAAGCTTGGAACTACTTAGCCTTCAATGTTTTAACAAAAATGTCTTTTCTTGATTTAAAAAAATAGGCAAGTTCAACAGAGATAGGTATTTCTTAAAGAGCAATGTGTACAACATAATAATCTCATAGGTACCCAAGGCCCTCCTGAGTGGTCAAGGGGTATAATTCTGCATGAGCAATCTTCATCTGCTACTTCTCACATGTAGCAAGCAAGAACATCCTTGATTGGTCATCAGAGGCCACATAGTACTTTGCTTCCAGCTAAAACAGAGAGAGTGACAAGGCAAGTTGGTTTCTATTACTTTAACCAAAAACTGTAAGAAATATGAAGTATGGCTAATCTTTGGTGTGTAATTAATGCCTTTCACATTTTACACACATACAAAATATTAAAATGTAGAAATAATCCAAGAGGGCCACAAGTATGTACAAGTTTCATATAGTGATAGCGTGTGTCTCTTGCTGTCTTTTAAAAAATCACCTGTAAGGAGAACAAAATGTTTTCTTTTTAGCTGTGGCACATGTTGTACTGTAAACCATAAGGTGTACCTTAATGAGGAACTAGACCTTGAAAATTACATCTTATTCTAGTAGAAGAAAAAGCTTTTTACAAGAATAAAAATAAACTGACTCAATATCTAAAATCTCTAGGATTTTATAGACATTTTAAAATAATTTTATGTAGAAATAGGCATTTTGTCACATGTTGAAAAAACTGCTCAGCTTTCAAAATTAGTCTTTCTTCTGACTTGATGCTACAAAATCCAAATTTTCACAATGATATTTATAATCATGATTTGTAGGAGGGTATAAACTTCCCCAAACTAAGCTCTACCAATTTCTAAGTCAGTATTTGTTATAAATATTTTATTTATTTTCCTATTGTGTATAAGTAGCTTTGCTGGTTGCAATATATACAATATTTCCCATTCATTTTCCTCTCATGATTGACTGCCATGTTATTTTTTTTATCAGATTTCTCACGGATAAGACTGATAGGATGTCAGAGGTAGAATGCAAACATTCTGATTGTCTTATTACTCTTGGAATAATTCAGAGTTTAGAAAACTATAACTTTGTTTCAAGGAAAATTCGGTAGAGAGTCCTGAATGTTACTTTAGCCACTCTTTGCGTATTCACGCAGGAAGAACATGTACATTTGTTCTCTTTCATCATATTTTTGTTTTATTTCTTTATTGTTGCTCATGATCAAGATGATATATAACAAATTAAATGCTGGTAGAGAGAAGGGATTCATGATGCTGTTAGGCACTCTCTTGAAACATTATTTTCCTGGAGATGGTAATAGTTATAAAGCTCAATACGGTGACCTTAGTTTTGCAGGTGGACAGGCACGTGAGAACTTGCTGCTCCACACAGCAAGATGAACACCTGGAGTACACATATTGGCGCTTTTAGAAAAAGAAAAAAAAAAAAATAACAAACAACATCTAAGTGTATTTTTGAATTAATTTAATATGCCTGTCATGTGAAAATACCTCATGCCATTCACATGGACTTTGACTGCAAAACTGTCAGAATTTATCTGAAGAAAATGTTTATTAGCAAATAACAGGTTTAGCATAATTACAGCCAAGTGCTAATTATACACAATATTGAAGGTTTTTAAAGATGTCTTTAAAAGCAGTACAACTGAAACCCAGCTCTCTATAGTCATTAAGTATATCTCTACAGAGGAGAAAAAAATTTGCTTAGTTTTATAGAGGATACATGTAATACATGAGAAACATCAGGGAAATTATATTTCTCCTCATAACTACAGTTGACCCTTGAACAACACAGGATTGAACTGCATGGGTCCACCCACTTACATGCGACTTTTCTCAATAGTAAATACTACAGAACTGCATGATCCTGTTTGGTTGAATCTGCAGATGTGAAGCTGCATCTTTGGAGGAACCTCAATAATGGAGGGCCAGCTATAAATTATAGGTGGATTTTTGACCGTGCAGAGGGTCAGCGCCCTTAACTCCTGTGTTGTTCAAAGGCCAAACATATTTAATTTTCAGAATTATTCAAAATCTACTCCCACCACAATATATATTCCCTAGTTGCTGAAAGTTAGATGTTTTCCTTGATATCAGCTGGGATTATATGCTAGTAAAAAGCCAGCATATAGTACTGAGTATCTATGTGCTCCCCACAAAAAGTTATTCAGTTGTCAAAAGCTAACCCAGTGTGTTAGAATAAGGTATTCAAATAGTCTTTTCCCTGTATTAATTTTCATATATTAATTTGCAAATCACCTATTCCAAGATTTGAGTTACATACATAATGTTATTATCATTGATCTCTCTTTTTTTTAAACATGAGAGTTTCCAAGGTAGATTCTGGTGCAGATGCAGGTATAAAATCTTTCCGAGGTATTCAGTGAAATGAAAGGAACCAGAAATACAAATATATAAACTTCATTAGTGTTAAAGCTAGCAAGTCAATTGAGCAGAATTGTTTACAAACTCTGAGGAGTAACTAAGATTTAGTGAAATTAAAATAAAGTAAGAAAAAGAAAATTGTGAATTGACAATGTCCCTACTCAAAGGAGGTGTGCTATGAATAGGCTAAGTGTATGCATTTCTAAAGCACCCATTGTCCGCTTGTCATGAGACATCAAGTTGGAGGACTTGTCAAAACCTGAGGACATGGAAATAGCCCCACATGTACCCCACCCCAAATTGTGAATCAGCTTTAGCATCTAGGATAAAAAAGAAACTATGTGATTATACTTAGGTATTTTTCTGCCCATGCCTTCCTGTAAAAGGGTGACGATGAGGGAAGGTAAGACTCAAGAGTAAGCTACGACCCAATTTTATAGTTGTAGAGCAACTACCAAACATAAAATAGACATGCACAGAAAAATATATTCTGAACCACAAAATAGGAACACACGGTGAGATACTTCACTCTAATCCAATTGCTCACTTAAGTAGTTAGTTCATGTAAAACCAGGGACAAAAACAAAAACTCAAACTGGGTATGAGTCATTGGGACAGAGTAGGACATAGAAAGCAGGACAGCCCAGGGGCAGTGATTTTAGTATATAGAGAAATCAAGCAGAAACAAAGTGGACTGAATACAATGGCCTATACACAGTAATACATCCCCTTCTTCTAGGAATACTGAATGGCAGAAATGATCTCTCAAAGCTTTAATACCAGGAAAACAAGATTAACTCTGAACAATAAGCTAATGGTCAAATAAGAACTGGACACTCTGTCCCCAACCCAAATATCATGAAAAATACACAGGAAAAAATAAATAAACATGGATTATGTAGAAGTTAATAGTGAGCAAACTTTTAAATTGCACATCTGAATAAATATTTCTACATTTCAATTTATTATTCACTCATTTATTTCCTTCAGCTATTTTATATGTATTTTTGTGCGTATTCTGGAATAGTAATAGGATCTGATGATCGTATAAGGAGCAAAACCAGACATAGGCCTTGCCTAAATAAAACTTGCCCTCCAGACAAACATACTCATGTAAAGAGCAACTGGGGTCAGTGCTACAAAGAAGAGGTGATATTCTAAGTGCACAGAAGGGGAATTTAGCCTTTTGGGGGATGAGAGAAAGCCTCCCTGTGGTTGAGTTTCAAGTTGCAGCACGAGTGGGACTTGGTTACACAACTGGAGGGAAAAAAGAGAATTCCAGATATAAACAAAACCATTGCGTGGAGAGAGTATGGGAGACACAAGAGAAAAGAACAGCGTAGCTGAAGCTAGTTCTGGAAGGCAGCTACTGGTAAGCACATTTAAATAGCAGCTTCAAACTCTTAAGAAAGTACGGAAGGTATGAATTCCAATTTTCAGTAAATGGTGGTCTAGTTCACATAACCACATCTTCTGGTGGGAAAAACAAAACATATTTAATTCAGTATTCTGGATAAAATATGAAAACATGATTTTCAAAAATTAATCAAAGATCTAAAAGTCAAATTAGCAGGACAAGCAGAAGAGAGAAGGAAAACCCTGAGATGTAAACAAAGCACTCAAAGTAGGTGCTTCTCTAGGTTAAATCAAGCTGTGAAATTGAAGTGTTGTTTTGATAGACTTGAAAAGAAGAGAAGGGGGCTCAGCACCATATGAACGTTCATCCACGCCGCCTCCACCTTCAGGATAGGAATGAATCAAAAGTAAACCAGCAGCAGCCCCACCTTCTGCAGGGGGACAGTAGGAGACTTGTCTTGATACTGAATAGAATACAGGGGGATCATTTTTTTAAAACCTAAGAGATATAAAGTTTTTTAAATTCTATGTGTGCCAAAACTTAACACTCCATATATTTTAAAAAGTTACAGCCATATAAAAATTATGACTTAATTAATGGGGAAATTAAGTCATAGAGTGAGTTTTAACATACCTCTAGTAATTAATGAAATATTAAAGGGACATAACATATTAGCAAAGATTTTGAAAGTCTGAAATCCAACATTTCAGCTTTTCAGAGGGCTGCTAAAGGGGCAAGATTCTGAATGGCCTAGGTTAGAGCAGTAAGGGACCTGGTATGCTCTGGGTGTCTGGGGGCTGCTGAGAAGAAAGGTGGTGGTTCAAAATCATATGTGATCACCATCAGAGCCCCAGTCTCTGGCTCAGTGTGACACAGTCAGGAAGACTCACAGCCTCTGGCATATTCCTGGGCAGGGAAGGAGAACGCTGAAACATATATTCAACACTCCGAATTTTTCAAAGGGCTGCCCAAGAGACTAGTTTCTGTTCCATCTGTCTCATAGTGCTAATGGGAAATAGAGAAATTTAGAGGCATGGGGACTGCTGAGAACCAAAAAATGGGCTGAGTGGGTATGCTGCGGCGCCAGAGGACGCACAGAACAGCAGACAGACTTGAGGGGCAGTAAGAGCTCATGTACTCCTAAATAAAGAAACTGGAAAATCCTTCTAATTGTGAATTTAAACAGTCTAGTGGGACACAGCCACAGAAAAGACATGACAAGCTACCTGAATCTCTAGCAGGGCTGATAGGCAAAAGTCTTCCCTTAAATGAAGCCAGTTCAGAAAAATTGGGAGAAGTGGCTTTTTCAAATGCACAAACACCCACCCACTGTTATGACATGAAGTCATAACATAATAGAGAATTTTTAAAGGGCCATTTGCAGCCTTGCAGATGGATGAAACTGCACTTAAAACAAGAACATATTTAGTTTCGTTGCCTGACTTAATTTCCAGGTGTCATCACGACTTCATTGAGAAGTGAAGTGACAAATAAGCTTGATTAATGGACTAATCATTTAACTTGATTTCCTTTTCTGTGATTTCTATTTAATTGCTTTTCTAAATGGTCACAGGTGCTTTAAGCATTTCTCCCCCATCTATAAAGAATTGAATATAGAAGAATAGCAACATTTTCCATTAAAACTCTGATGTCCATGTGTGGATTTGAAGTCCAGAGCATCGTTAGACAACCTTACTGAGACTGTCTATTCTGAGGGGTATTTTGCCCTATCAAGAATACTAAGTTCAGCTATAAATATATCAATGAAGTCAGACAGAGTTCCATCATTTCTTGAATATCTAACTCCTCATCAATAAAGTAATTCATTAGTAAATGACAGCTCTTGTCTGTCTCCTTGATTCCTGATAAGAATTCTGACAGCTTTTAGAATAACAAAAGAACAGATATGCTTTGCATAACTATGTCATTAAAACAGGAGGAGGGAGTGATTTACATAAGACACTTTAAATATGGAAACAGTATTCACAACCCTGAGTGAGCAGATTTAAAGAACCCCAGAGGTAATCTAGTCAAATCTCCTTATTTTACAGATGAGGAAAGTAAAGTTCAAGACTTTTAAGTGATTTCCACTGGGTAAATCACACTGGACTTTCAGCCCAGTGCTGCTTCAGCTGCATCAATCTGCTTCCATATTTGGTTATAAAATATCTCCCAGGATTTAAAGTAGCATTATACAAAAATTCACATTCTAATTTGAAATAGAATGTACACAACAATATTCTTCGAGTCCACGACATTAAAACATTTGATATGAACAACAAATTTTTATCAGTCATCGCTGTCTTTGGATGAGATCACTTTATAGTACCTCAAAATTCTGAAATTTTTCTTTGCATAAGTTATTATATAGTACATCTCTGAGTTAGACAGATAGTTACTAATACGATTTCTGTTTTTAGATAAGAGCAGCAAGACAGAGAGGTTAAATAACTTGCCAGACATTATATAAACTGAAAATGACAGAGCCAGGATTAGAACCAAGGTGGTGCTCTAGACAACCCTGAGGAGTTTACGGATCACAATTTAGAAACCACTCCCTCAGTTATATGGGATATTATTTAAATAGTTGGACAAATATAAAGCAAATATTTTCAAAGAGAAAAATAACAGTTTTACACCTTTAGACTGCTTTTTATACAGTAAAAATGAGTAAAAGGTGTGGAGCTGGCAGGCACTCTCTGGGGTCATGAAACCCCTACTCCTGGGCTCTCTGTGTGCCTGAAGCCTATTGACTCCTTGACCCTCACTACTCACTGCAGGATCCTTTGCATACCTGCATTCCTGCAGAATATAGAACATCTTCTCTTGATGTGTGTTTACCCTAACAAAGCTAAACCGCCCCAAGAAATAGTCCATCTCACAATACCCTGGGGGACAGGCCTCACATCCTGCCCTTATCAGAGTTGTAAAACCTATTGTTCAGAGAAGTCGCTGACAGATCTTACAACCAGTCAGGCACCTGTGCACAAACTGATCACGCAGCCCCTACTCCTTGTGTGCACAGCTCCCTCCCTAGTAAAAGACCCGCACGCCCACCCTCTGCTACCTATAGCAGCGTCCCTATTAAACTTTCCCAAACTCTTCCCAAACTCTTCCCAACCCACATCACTGGCCTGCTGCATTGTGACCCACAACAAAATGAACTAACAAATTCCTGTTCTAAACTAAATTATAAGGACACATTTATTTTTACATTAAATGAATAATTTATTTTCAGATCATGTGAATGTTGGGGCAATACATTACCATTCACTTCACTGTGTGCTTTTTAATCCATAATAATTGAATATTTTGACATTATTTCTGCTATTTTATTGGAAATTAATGAGTTTATTCTATGATATGTAAAATAACGTGTAGTAATAAATTAAAATAAAATTTGGATGCTGAATTCTTTGAAACAGTACTATAAAGCATGCCTGAAGATTTTGAGCAATGACAATTCTGTGGAATTTGAGTTTAAGCTCATATTTTAACTTCAGAATTTAATGTATAAATAAGAAATATAAAATTAAAAATAATTTCAGCCACTTAGTTAATTTTAAATTTGCCTCATATTGGATGAAAGATATTTATTGAGCACTTGCATAATAATGAACACCTTCCTGCCTTAACCACCCTAAACTCTAGTTATGGGTAATCCATGCATAGATAACTCTGATGGGTGTATGTACATTTAACATAATTCTAATAAACTAAAAATTAATAATATATTTGAAGTTTTAGAAAGAATAATTTCTTTGCTTACTGTGCTCCCAAAATGATTATTTCAAGCAAAGGTAGCTTCTCTATAGAAGCACAGTGATGTAAACTCCAGCTAGAAAAAGAGCTGTCTCTCATTGGAACACGAGGAAGACAGGGAGCCAAAGGGTACTTTCAGGTGGAGATCAAAGTCATAAAGTATGTGAATTAAAAAGAACAGATTCGTTTATCTTTGTCTTTTACACCTGGACAGAATGCTAAGAGCCATCTGTCAAAACTGCATTCAATGCGATAAAGGGCATTTTGTTTATCTGTGAATAAATTAAATGGACCTGGATGGGATTTTAATGGAAATATGTACAGTTGAGATTTCTGAACAATCAAGCTTGGTGTTTACTTCAACAAGCATTTGATGATTAGTGTTTACTTCAACAAGCATTTGATGGGCCTCTTTAGAGGGCAGTCCTCAAGGAGAATTCCCCTTTTCTCTTCTTGCAATATGGCTATTCAACAATTTTTTTTTTCCTTTTAAATACCTAACACATTTTGGATCAGTAGGAAATTAAAAGAATTCCAAATGATCTGCACCATGAAAGCTTTGCCTTGGGATGAATAAATAAATAAGGTGGAAAAAATACGACTATTTAGAATGCTAAGGGTAGATTTTCACTGAAATTTTTAGTTTCTCTTTGTTTTTTAAAAAAAATTTGGACTAAGAATAAATTGAAAGAACACAGAATGACAAACATCAAGATAAATAAGATAAAAAATATATGAGAAAGTAAGATACAATCTATAAATATTATGTTTGTCTTTGGAAATAGCAATATAATGTTTTAAATGTTGGGGTTTATAAACATCATGTTTAAAGGACTGATATTAAAATATCCAGTTTTCCTATAAGCAGCTATGACAACCCTTCTTGACAAAACCGGAACTATTTTACAGAAATAAAATATTTCTGTAAAGTATTTATTTAAAATACATCAATTTTTATAATTATATAGACGCATATTGAGAAAAGAACAGGTCCCATAGTAGTATAATTTGTACCAAAGAAAACCACACAAAGTAGAGAAGTTCAATATTCAGGATAGTACTGTATTCCGAAGTGACTTTTTTTAATCAGTAAAAGAGAATTGAGACATCTCTTTTCTTCCTAAGAAATCTTCAAGCATTAAAAGTTTATATATGAGGGGTGGGGTTTCCCAAATGGTGTGGGGAGAAACTCAGAAAATCCACTTTCCTCTAAATTCAGTGAGAACATTTGCAAACATTGTAAAAACCATCTTTTTTCAGGACTCTGGAAAATAACCAAATGTTAATAATAATCTGAGGAGCATTTATTCATGAAAAATGACTGAATCTTGGTAAGAAGAGTAAGGATTGTAGCATTCTATTTTCCCTGATTCCCATCTCCTTCTCTTCAGTTCAATGCCAGTCTGGTAAAACTGCAGCCTTGCAACCACATTAGGAGTAAAAAGTGGTACCCTACCTGTCACTGAGCTATGTGTGGCAGGAGGGAGGTAGGGTTTGGAGTTTCTCAAAAAGAACTATCTCTAGAGCATTTTTATTGTTTTGTCTGTTTTGGTACCTCCTTGGAAATGTCATGTTCTCATGACTTGTCTTTATTTGACCTGCCTCAGTTTTCTCAGTGAGAACAGCCTTATACCTAGGGTTTTTGTCCAAAAAATTCAAGGACAATTGTTTAACATTGCAACTGCCTGAGACAGCAGTATCAGTTGAGGCAAATAAAAGATTGGCCAAAAACAAGTAAGGAAGAAAAAATCTTGCAAGGAAAATCTGAGAATGAGATGTCCACAAGGGGCTTAGAAAAGTTTCAATATCCCTGGGATCTAGGAATCCATGTGCATGTGCAGGCCAGTGCATATGTCCAAGAAATACTCGAGAAAACCTTCACCTCTCAACTGTGGCTGACACTGAGAATGTGCACAAACACAAAGTGGAGGATAAGCCTGAGTTTTAAAGTGGCAAATTTAAAAGCATTCTTCATACCACACACAGAATCTTTCCAAATAGGCATATTAGTGCAAAGCATTTAAGGATATATCTGCCTAATCACTGACTGATTACTAAACTAATTAAGCAGAGACCATTGCCTGCTCAATATAGGGAATATAGACATTGGAATTAGTCCTGAAAAGTCACAAAATAAAAAACAGAAGTAATAACAACTACAAGAAAAACAAAAAGCAGCCACAGTAGCAAACCTGGGGAGGGAGGAGGTAGTTGATTTGTAGAGTTGCCACATGGCCCATGCACAGGGTGGGGTGGGGGAGTCAACAGAAACTGTTTTTTGTTCTTTAGGAGCCCAATTTTAAGCCTAGTAGACAGATTTGAATCAGCTATTATAAATACAGAAATTAAAAAGTAAATCATGTTTAAAATATTAAAGAAAAGCATGTGAATGATGTCTCACCAAATATTATGAATTAAGAGATAGAAATTATTAGAAAGGAACTAATGGATATCTTGTTGAAAAATACAAAAACTGGGATGGAAATTTCTCTAGAGGGGCTCAACAGAAGTAAATTTGCAGAAGCAGTCAATCAGCTTGAAAATAGTTCAATTTAGACTATCTAGTTTGAGGACAGTAAGAAAAAAAAAACAAAAGGAATGAAGAAAAATGAGTATGGCCTAAGTGACCTAGGTGAGATACCATTACGCACACCCACGTATGCACGATGGTGACCTCATAAAGAAATAATAGAGAGAAAAAGGCAGAAAAAAACTCTTGAAATAAATAAATGGCCCAAATTATCCCAATAAAATATGAGCAACATTAAACTACACATCCCAGAAGCTCAACATAAACCAACTATGATTACTTCAAAGGGAACCACACCTGACTACATCACAGTCAAATTGTTGAAAGACAAAGGCAAAGAAAAAATATTGAAAGGGGTGAGAGAAAAATGACTCATCACACACAAGAGAACTTCGGAAAGATAAGCATCTTACTTCCTAGCAGAAGCCCTGGGGGCAAGAAGATGTTGGGAGGACATATCCAAAAGGTTGAAAGAAAAACCTTGTCAACCAAGAATTCTATACACAACACAACTATCCTTCTGAAGGAAAAATTAAGACATTGTCAGATAAACATAAGCTCAAAAAATGTATAACTAATAGGACTACTTTACAAGCAACACAAAATGGGATCTTTAGGTAGCAAAAGCTATACCAGACAATAAATTGAATCTACACAAGGAAATAAAGAACATTTGTAAAGGAATTGCATAGGTAAATATAAACTACATAATGCATGTATTTTATTTGTAGACTTCTTCTCTTACCTGATTTAAAATACAACTGCACAAATTATTATAAAGCAATGTTTATATGCTTATTATATATATATAATTTGCTTGACAACAATAGCACAGAGGTAGGGGGGATGTAGCTATATTGGAACAAAGTTTTTTGTACACTATTGAAACTAAGTTGATGTTTTTCTTAATGATACTGTTTTTTTTAATTGAATAAAAAATTTTTAAGATTCTAAAGAGCTTTATAATTTTCAAGTATTTCACACACATGACTTCATATAACCCCATAGTAACCCTTTTTCCCCTCATCCTTATATTGTCCTTCCCCTCCCCTCTCCCCACTGGTAACCAGTAGTTTGCTCACTATATCTGTGAGTCTGCTTCTTTTTGTTTTATTCACTATTTTGTTGTATTTTTTTAGATTTCACATATGACATACTGTATTTGTCTTTTTCTATCTGGCTTACTTCATTTATCATAATGGTTTCTAAGTCCATCCATGTTGCTGCAAAATGGCAAAATTTCATTCTTTTTTATTTCATTGTATGTATGTATGTGTAAAATTTACTCCAATCAAAGGCAGAGATGAGAAGAACAGATAAACAGAAACATTCCCAAACATAATTCAACTGTATGCTGTCTACAAGGAACACATTTTAGGTTCAAAGACACACATCTAGAGTAAAAGGATGGTAACTGATGTATTGTGGAAACAGTAACAAAAACAGAGCTGGGGTGACTAATATGAGGTGAAAAAATCTTTTAGACAAAATTTCTTACTAGAAGTGATATTTTATATTGCTAAAAGAGCCAATCCATTAGGAAGATAACAGTTAAAAACATATGTACCTATCCACGAAGCCTCAAAATAAAGCCCAAACTGACAGAATTAAAGGGAGAAACAAATGATTGAACAGTAACAATTGAAATCCTTGATACCTTACTTTCAATAATGCATGAAACAACTAGGTAGAAGATCAGTAAGGAAATAGAAGGCATTGACACCACTATATGGATTCACTAGGTCAAACAGACATCTCTAGAATACTCCACCAAGAGCACACTCTCCTGTCTTCTCAAGTTCACATGGCACATTCTATATCATAGACCCCTGACATGCCCTAAAATAAGATTGAAGTCCTGCATTCATAGGTTCTTGAGTCTCTCATTTGATTTTTGTTATCACAGAATAAAATTGTTAAAGAGGCTTTGAACTCAATCCATAATAATTATTATTTTTAACTGAACTTGAATAGTAGGAAGGATACTTTTGACCAAGTTGTGATGTCTACCCCTGCAACCGTATATTGCATTGTCTATTAATGTGGCAAAGTTTAGTTTTCAGTCCTTTTTTAGGAATAAAGTTTTTTAAAATTAACCCATAAATTGCTTACTAAGAAATATCAAGATTCAATTCTGGGCATAACACTCCATAGAGAAAAAAATCCAAGCTATTAGTCAAATTAGAATAAGACGATAAATCAGATCAAAAAGTGATTTAAAAAGTATGTGGTAAGATAGTTTAGAAATGAATTTTAAATTGGTGAAACATATCACCATCTCATTAGAAATACAAGTCTTAATATAACAGCTGTCCTTTAATAAAAACTAAGAACTCTGCCAAGAGATTTTCTTGGAGAGCTGGGTTTAAATAAAAATCATTTCCTTACTGAATGTATTTCCATTCTAAGATAATTTTTTCTCTTTTGCTATTGGAATATTCTAGCAAGACCTCAGATATGCCATATTACCATCACAAGACTAGTAAAGACATTAATAAATGCCCCTTTTATTTCAAATTCTGTACTCAGAAAAATAATCACTCCTTTCAATGCTGTCTGCATCATCAATGTGAAGATACCTCAAGTGGAAACGAAACAATGTGGCTTACTCTCTATTTTCACCCTGTTAACATTAAATTTCTGCTATAGAAATAATTATCTTTTAGTCATACAGCTCTAAAATTAGAATGAATTAGGAGTCTTAACGTTAGAATTGGAAAAGTATCATTAAAACAATTTTAGAGCAATAAAACAATTTGAGTGTTGTGAGTGTCCTAAATTCTACACAGAAAAAGTATAAGTGCTACTCTAATTGCTCACGTAATTGGTAGCAATTGTCTACTCTCTGCTATTAAACAAAAATGCTTTATCTTATTCTTCTTATGTTTCCTTAGGAAAAAACCTAGCTTTAATCCCTAAATAGTGCTTTGTCTCCCTGCTGGTTCTTCTAAATGTGGCTTTGATAATTGGTTAGGGTCTTTCTGTCCCTTACATATTTAAGGTTTTTTGCAGAGCAATAAAAAGAACTAGGAGCTATGACTTCACCAAATTTATGTCTGTAAGTGTTACAGAATTTTATATAAAAATTTATTATCTTGGTATAATCTGATAGGATGTGGCAGGGGAGCTGCTTTTTCTCTTTCACCTCCTGGAGGCTTTGCAACCTCTATTAAAAACATAAAAGTGAGGTAATTCTAACAATCTAAGAATTTTGCATGACCACATAGGCTTGGATGATATACCTACACACAACTAGGGGATAAAGAGACAAGGTGCTGCACAGAAATGGCCTTAAATCGGTAAAGAAGAACTAGAAAATGTTTGAAAGTAGAAGTTCAGAAGATAGCCTGAAAAATAATTGTAGATTTTGAGAGTTAGATACAGCAGGAGAGAAGAGAAAACGTCAGGATATATGGGGAATTGAGGAAAAGAAATATAATTTTAATCATTTGAAAAAGAGACTACAGAAAAATTGTATGATTTAACCAACAGTCTATTGTTTCTCCATATGAGAAAAGTGCTAACACAACAGTATGTGAATTATAAATATAATTAAAATAACACTTCCTGAAGGCAAGGGAATAGAATAAATTGTCCATCTTAATCACATTAAAAAATTATACTGTCTAAGCATAACTATGAAGAGTTTAGAGTAGGGGTTTCAAATTTCCTAAACTTTAAATATGCCAGGCATAATTACCATTCCTACTCTTAAGACATTTACTTCAAGGTTCATTTGAAAGAATGAACCACTATGGGTGTTTTCATGCAGGCTGAAGTATAATTATACATATTTTGCTTCTATGAGTTCATCAGATGCCAAGAAATGGGGTTACAGAATATGGAAAATAAGAAGAAATGGATATTCCAATTGTGTCAACTTTCAGCTGATGGCAAACTGATGAGATGCAGGAGGTACTCAGACAACCTTTTTACTTTCTGATATACTTTACAGGTCAATGTATCATGAATTATTTGCTTTCTATCTTTTGACCTTCAGGATTAGAAATCTTCTGTTGTACTATGCCCCTGTTTCCACACCCTTAACAGGATGACCACCTACCTTAGCTTCTGGATTTCCAAAGATGAGAGCCCCCTATATCCCCACAATCTAGCAGGATGAGATTTTCCAAGGAATTAAAGTGTGTAGTTCGAGTAACTTCTCTCTTACCTACATGGTTGTAAAATGGAGCAGAAAAGTTGAACCATAATATTCCTCTCCTTGTACACTTTGTCTCCTATGGAATAACTAAGGTACTTGCCCTGGAAGGCACTGACTGGTGAGCTTAGGCCAGTGTTGCTCTAAACAACAGATCATTGCTTTCCCCTTTTTCCTGTTTCCTACTCTTTATACTCCATTTGTACTAATTGTTTTAATGTATTTTTACCATTTGCACTATTTTCTATTTATAAATTTATTGTTCTTCCATTTTGTTTAAGACTAAGACTCAAGTTAAAGAACTGAGGTTTCCATATAGGCGACGTAGATAGAGCTGTTCTTATAACATTACAGATCATTTTAGCAGATCTAGCTTGGGTAGCCAGCTTCTTGCGAGATTTATCCCAGCTCATTAGGGTTCTTGAGTTCTCTAGATTTAAGATGAAAGCTATAAATGAACTGTGACTTTGCTTGTCATTATCTTACACGTCTCTCTCTTTGGAACCTTATGAAGAAGGTTATTTGTTTATTTGAGGCTGCACTTGTAGTGTACACAGCATGGGCACCAAGTCTGATGAGGAGAGGAATCTGCTGACTGGTGAGAAATACAACATTTAGTCCTTTTCGTTTCGTAGCTTAGTCTAACTTGAGAATATATACAGTCATTTTAGGTAATGTTCAATCTTTTAGAAGATGATTGCTCAACCCCTTTCATATTTTATCCTCTCCCTAGTCCCTTTCAGGGAGAGATGTGATCATCTGACCTCATAATGGCAAAATAAATGAATCCTGATTTCCTCAAGGTGTTCTCTGAATCCTCTGGCCAAGCTGTAAAGTGGCTGGTTTGATAGCTTTTGGATGTGGCTAGCCTGGTCCCACTCATGGGCATTCTGATGCTGCTTGAAGCTGCCATTCATGGTTAGAGTTGTAGTCTTTCTCAGATGAATTAGAGCTTGGAAACTAAAATCTCTGACTTATTTTCCTTGGCCTTAGCTTTTATCTATCTCCTCAGTTAGAAGTTATGACACAGTGCCTATTACATGGTCATTTCACTCCTGCCTAGACAGACTTCATGGTAAGCCTACTAGTTCCCAACTCCACATCAGTCCTGTACAGGGGGTATCCGGAGTACACTCTGATCCTCCTGACCACACTTCTCTGCCTCTTTAATTGTGCTGCCAAGAGATCACATGAGTCTCTCTCCCCATAAATGTCCAGACGCAACCTCAGAGAGGAGCAAATGTTGAGGCAACAGTAACAGCAACGCTGAGTGACTACCTCAAAGAGATAAGCTTTATGTAACGAGACTGTTTGAATCAGCAGCTGGGACTAGGTTTTAATTTTTTTTCTCCTTCCTAGCAGATAGGGTCTCTTGCTAAAGATAAGTAAACCGTAAGTAAGGGTCTTCTCGCTAAAGAAGAAGCTGTATTTCTTCTCTATACCTGACTTGCTGAGAGAGCAAATTTGTGACTTCCAAAACACACTTGTAACTATTGTTTACTTCCATAAAACTTCAAAATGGCCTTGTTTGTGAATGCATATATGAGAGCTAATTTTCAGTCTAAGTGTCAGACTCCAAATGGAATTGTGAAAATTAGTTTTTAGCATCGAGACAAGCACAGACAATACCATTTTCTATTGATTAATTACCATAATTATCAAAAAATGATACCAAATTAGACTTGCTACAAAAAGGAAAATTCTGATGATATCAGAGTGGATTTAATGTTAAACAACATTTAACATGGATAATTATCCCTCCCTTGGAGTGAACCAGCTGTTTACTCTCACCAATACCATGTTGAAAAAAAGTAATTCACATTCTGTTGATTCTTATTTTGTGGTTGGCTTTATTCCTTTGGTAAGCACGTAAGTTTAAAAAGCTAAAGCTCTAATCTGTTCTTAGAAACAATGATCAATACATATATGTAAACTAAGAAAATATGTGCAGTATATTGTATATATGTATTTACATGCAATATAATGTATATGTGCAGTCAAACTGTAATAATTCTACCTAATAAAACTGAAAAAGAAAAAAAAGAGTAATTCAACTTGTAGACCATGGGTAAGAATTGGTTCATAGCTCTCTCCAGTGTTCATAGCAACAATTTACAAGGTAATAGTCCAGTATTAAAATCATATCTATTGAAGCAAATAAAGTTCCAATTATGAATATTTGAATTAGATACACAGATTAACTTGTTTAAAAATATAATTTCCCTTAGAAAAACAAACCTAAGAATAATTCCACATGCCATAATACATTATCAGGTTAATCTGTCCTCTAACAGATGATCATAAATTTACAGAGTATAGACACTTGTCTCAATATGGAGTCTCTGTGGGGACTCTTGAAGTATCAAGTGCACAGTTGCTCAATAAATGCTAATTGGCAAAAGTGATAATGATATGATAACTCATTTCCCAAAAGGCCTTCTTAATCTCTGTTGGTTTCCTAATCCATCTGCTTGAAATATTAAAAGGAAAGAAAAAAAGTCAATACTCACAAGAAGTATAAAATTTCCCACAATTTGTGAAGTTCAAAAAAATCTCTCATTATATACTTTAATTGCTCACACACACCCACATGCATGTACGCACACACATACACACCATTCAGTGCAGTGAATTAGTTTGTAATAATTAATTTTGGGAGACTCTTCCCTCTTTGAATTATTACAGATACTTCAGAGTTTATCTGACTGAGAAGAAAAACTGAAAAAAAGCCTGATCTTCTGTTTATTCCCTTTGCCATGATTATTCCTCCTCTTGCACATTACAGCTATTTAAGGCTGGCCCTGCCTGGTCTACAGGACATTACTTCTTCGGGTGGTAGCAGTGATATAAAGGAAGCCACATGAAAATATGGACGGTGCTTAGAGGCTGATGCTGCACCTTCCGCCACATTCACTTTAACTTCAGAGTCATTGCCTCTCTAGTTTATGTCTGCAGGATATGTCCCTTATCTTCTTGTCTTTTCAGAGGACCGAAAGCATGGCAACGTGTTTCTATGTTAGGTGGCAGCATGAGAAGGAGGAAGGCAGGGGCACATTTCTGCCATCTTTCTATTTGATATCCATTACCAGGTGTGTTACAGAAGAATTAGCCCGGCGGGAAGCGACAGAAGGCACGCACTCGAAGAATCCGGAAAAACTGTTTAATTCCGCACCAGTGCTGGCTCAGCGGAGTCACCTCCAAAGACTGAGTCCAGGGCTTGGGGGTCTGATTGTCTCTTATACTCGTAACACTTCCGGGTGTTTGGGACTTTCCAGCTTGGGTAAGCTTCCACTCGACTGTTGCAAGAAGCAGCGGTTTACAAACGCAGAAGCAATGTTACCGGGGCCGCGGGGAGGGGTAACTTGTCTGATTTTTCCTCCTCATGTGGGCATATCTTCTTCTTTTAATCTGCTCTCTTCTATTTGGCTTTCTGGGGTAAAACAGAAAGCAGGTGTTGTCTTTGCTTATTCATTTACATGACCTACGTCATTAACTCTGGCTTTCCTATCTTCTCATTTCTCCCAGGTTGCTCCCCCTGTGCATATACACACTTGCGAACAAGTTAAAGGTATTTTTTTGGCTGTTAGGAGCGCGGTATCCTTTTGCCTAGGAAGATGATTGTTGTGTGTGGAGGTTTACCGGTCATAGAAAGATTTTTCACATCCGATTCTTGAAAATAACTATGTGGCAAAATGGCTCCAAGTCCCTCATAAGATGATACATATTGATCTAAGGCTACATATGTTAGAGTGGAGTCCTGGAAAGTAGAAACAGACTTAGGCAAAAAGAATGAGATATTTTTAGCCCTGTTGCTAAACAGTATTTTGGAAGAAACAATTGACTAAATTGTGCATGTTGGAACTTGACACTTTCTTCAACTTCCTCCAGATCTCAAACCCAAAAAAGAACGTAGGAGTAGAATAAGTGTTGTTCATCTCCTCCAAGGTAATAACCACAGTAGTAGTAGCTCAGAGACTGGCAAGGCTATTTAGATGGATGATCAAAAGACATTCTTAGAATATTAGCACAAATTTTTATTATTTCAGGAGTCAAGTGAAGGAACTCAAACAGCTAATGATATTGAACATCTCTTCACGTGTTTGTTTTTTGTATATCCTTTCAATGAAATATTAGTGACTTTTTCCCCATTTCCAAATTGGATTGCTTGTTTTTGTTTGTTTGTTTTGTTTGTTTGTTTGTTTCTATTGAGTTCTGAAAGTTCTATGCATTATAGACACTAGTCCTTTGTTGGGTAATGTGATTTGCAAATATTTTCTTCCAGTCTGTATCTTTTGTAACTTAAAAGGATCTTCCATAGAGCAAAATTTTAATTTAATTTTTTTCTTAGTTTTAATAAAGCCCAATTTATCAACATTTCCACTTTATGAATTGTGCTTTTGGTGTCAAATCTCAGAACTCTTGTCCTAGCCAAGAGACACCCAAAAGTTTTCTTCTAAAAATTGTATAGTTGTAAGTTCATGATCCACTTTGAGTTAATTTTTGAGTAAGGTGGGGGAATTCAGCAACCGTTGTGGAAAAGGAGACATTGAATTGTTCTTGCATTTTTGTAAAATCAGGAATATTTGTATGGATTCATTACCAAGTTCTCTATTCTCTTCCAGTGATCTATGTATCTAACCCCTCTGCAATTTGTTCAGTCTTGAATACTGAAACCATATAATAAATCTGTAATTCAGTTAGACTGATTTCCTTCTGCTTTATTCTTTTTTTTTAATTCAACATTGTTTTATAGTTATTATAGGACGAGTACTTCCCACATAATGTTGAAATAATCTTGTCTATATTTACAAAAATACCAAGCTGAGGGTGTGGTAGGATTTCATTAAATCCATGTATCAATTTGACTTGACATCTTAATTCTAAGTCTTTCAATCCATAATCATGAAACATTTCCCCATTTATTTAGATCTTTAAAAAATTTCTTCATCAGCATTTTGCAGATTTCTGCAAGCAAATATTTTACATTTTTCTAGATTTACACCTTCCATTATTTTTGAGCACGTACATATAATACATTTTTTATTTTTGTGATCACATGTTCATTGCTCGTACATAGAAATACAGTTTATTTTTGTATGTTTATCTCACATTCTACAAATCTGATGAACTTGTTAGTTCTATGAATATTTACTTTTACTTTTGTAGATTCCTTAAAATTTTCCACATAGGCAATTGTGTGGTCTATGACAGAAATGGTTTTATTTCTTCCTTTCTACTATAAGTGTATTTTACTCCCTTTGTAAGTGTTATTACAGTGGCTAGAAAGTCAGGCATTGTGTTTTGTGAGTTGTAAAAGCAGACATGCTTGCCTTGTTTCCCAAATTAGGAGAAAGTATCTAGTCTTTTCTCATTAAATGTAATGCTCACTGTAGTTTTGTTTTTTAGATTCTCTTTCTCAAATTAAGAAGATACCTTACAATTCTATTTTTCTTAGAGCTTTTATCATTAATTTTGTCAAATACTATTTCTGCATCAGTTGATACAATCATATGATTTATCTTTTTAGCTTGGTAATTACACTGATTGGTTTTCAATTATTGAACAAACCTTTCATCATTGCAATAAAACTTATTTTGCTGTAGTTTATAATTATTTGATATATTGCTGAAATCTTTTTGCTAATATTTTGTTAATTTTTGTATCTATATTCATGAGAGATTTCACCTTGAGCTTTTTGAAGTGATATATTGATTTTCATTAATAAGAAAATATCAAATTATCAATTACTCAAATCATTTATTTCATATTGTGTGAGTTGTCATAGTTACTGTTTTTTGAGGAAGTGCCCATTTTGTCTAAAATGTTGAATTTATGTGTGCACATTTGTTTATATAGTGTTCTTGTTGATTATCAATTTGATGTCCACAAGGTCTATAGTGATAACGCTTGTTTCATTCTTAACATTGGTAATTTATGTTGTCTTCTGTCTTTGTCAGTCTTGCTAGAGATTTGTCTAATTCCTTAATCTTTTCCAAGAATGAGCTTTTTATGTCATTGATTCTATTATTTTAAATTTCAGTCTCATTGATCTCTGCTTTTACTTTATTCTTTCTTTCTTTATGCTTGCTTGAGTTTATTTTTCTTGTTTTCTATTTTCTTGAGATTGTAGATTGATTAAGAATAATTTTTATTTCAATTATGCACTTGGTGCTAAAATTTTTCTTGGTATTCTTTCAACTCTATCTCACAAATTTTGATATACTCTATTATATTTTCATTCAGTTCAGTACTTTTTTTTTTTTTTAACATTTTCTCTTGGCAGTTCCTCTTTGACCCATGAATTATTTACAGGTGTGTTGTTTATTTTCCAAGAGTTTATGGAGTTTATCATTGTCTTCATGTCATTTATTTATTGTTTGATTACACTGTGGTCAAAGAAAACACTCTGTGTGGGTTAAGGTTTATTTTAAAGCCCATATATATCTTATCTCAGTGCATGGTCTGTGGGGTCTTAAATAGAATATAAATTCTGCTGTTGGGTGAATAGTTTTATGCATGTTAATTAGATCCTCTTAACTGATGCTGTGGTTGAGGTCTTTTATGTCTTTGCTGATTTGGTGTCTAGTTTTTAAATTAATTGTCAAAAAGGAAATATTAAAATCTTCCACTTAATTCTGGATTTGTTTGTTTTCTTTCAGTTCTCTCATTTTGTTTCACATATTTTACAGCTCTGTGGTTTGATGCATACACATTTAGGATCACTGTGCTATCTTGGTGGTTTAACTTTTTATCATTCTGTTGAGGTGGGAAGCCCCATAAAAAAGACCAGCAGGACCCCTAGGCAGTGCCACTACTCTCCTGCCAGCAGGTTCACTGGCCCAGCAACTCTCTCTCACTTTTTGCCTTTGAAACGGCTTACTTCTAGGAAAGTGGAACTTACCCCTAAAATTCTATTGGTTCCCTGAGCTCACTCCTGATTGGTTATTTCTCTCCCTCCTGATTGGTCCATTTCTACAAAGCTTGTTCCTAATTAGCCTTTTGTTATCCCTCATTTGCATATGACGATGCAAAGTGTAAACTGGCAGCCTATAAAAGCCTGTGTAAACCTACAGATGGGTGTCTTGGAGTGTTAACTCCTCTGGGCCCACTGACGTAATAAACTTGAGTTCTCCAACTCTCCGAGTGCTGCTTGGTCTCTTGCCTGGATCCAGGTTGCTGTCACAACTGAGCTGTAACACCAAGCTGTAACACACTTTTCTGCAACACTGTAATGTCCCTTTCTGTCACTGGTAATTTTCTTTGCTAATATCATCTAATATTAGTTTAGCCAGTCTTGTTTCCCTTTGTGAAATATCTGCATACTATATCTTTCCCATCCTTTTTACTTTTAGCCTGCTTGAATCATTATGTTTGAAGCAGGTTTCTTGTATATAGCATATAGTTCTGCTTAATTTAAAAAAAAATTTTTAAAGTATTTGAAAACAGAATGGTTAATATTAATGTGAATTATCTGAAGAATTGCTTCCCTTTATCTACATGCCAGGCATTTTATTAAGTGTATCATATATATCAATTTAAATTGTAACAACATTCTTTCTCTTTGAAAACCTCTTAATTATGGCCTGGCTTGCAGGTCAACTGTATTGCCCATTGTTCAGTTTTCCTTCTAACATAAAAATTCTGTCATATTATGTGATAAAACTACATGGTACTTTGTACATATCTTTGCTACATCAAAGAATATATGAATCCCCAATGAATTTCCTTTATCTTTGCCTCCATCACCATCTCTCACGAAGGCTAGAAATGTAAATTCTAATGCTCCATTCCTAATTTAATGCATATTAAGATTGCAAAATTTGTCCCAAGAACAGTCGTGTGCCAAAAGACTACTATAAGAGGAACATGTGCTTATTCATATATTTACTCCTAAACAGGATAGTCTGTTCTCTACCTACTAATGTATACTACAGTAGATTTTGCTATACTTAGAAAAAGCAGATGTATTTCCTCAGGCAACAGTTTACTTTTTCTGAGATTGTTCAGTATAGGTCAGCAGTTCTGACATGTTAGATACATTCTCTAAGAGGTTAATGTTTCAGTATCTAGTACTTTCCTGCTGTTTGCATACAATTACACAATTATTTCAGGACCATGACATTTATTTCACACTTTTAAAAATGCAGTTGTCTAAAAATACTGCTATGCTATTTTGCCTGTGTAGCAATTGAAGCAAAACCAGAAAAGCATCTTATATGAAATGGCTACTCTTCTTAAATTACAAATTATATCATTCGAAAATCTTCAAAATGTATTCATTTTACTTTATAGGCACAGAAGAAAGAAGCATGGGTGAAATGTACTTTCCAAGGACATATCTCAACGATTTCTCAGCAGCAACTAGAATATAGTTACCTTTTGAGGGCTTTGGAAACTCTCTAACACAGAGAAAACTACTGTTAACTTTTGGGCAGATTATAAAGGTATAACTTCATCAAAGGCCCTATTAAACTAAACACTCATTGTCCTCCATTTAAAATTAGTCTCACATTCTCACTTAAATCTTGAGTAATCATAAGTTGGTCATGAAAAAATGTGCTTTTGTGTAAAGTAAAAATTAGAAGACTAAGAAGAGCAACAAATGATTTTAAGGATTTTAAAAAAGAATGAGCTATTAATCAAAGTCAACAACTTGAAACCCAAAAACATTTGCCATAAAAACAGGGGGCAGAAAAATGCTGAAAAGTAAAGGATGTGTTCGGTAGCTCTCAAAGGAAGACTTGTTAGTCAGTGGCAACAACTTGATGTTTATGTGGGATAATTTTGGTAAAGGAGATATAGTGGACCACCAAGATAATCACACATGTGCATAATAATTACCAAGGTGAAAGAGAAAGATAAATAATCCCAATAGCTAAACTTGGAAGAAACAAAATAATTCTTAAAAAGCCCCTAATTAATATACTTAGAGAGAGCCAAGCGATACTACTCATATAAAACATAAGCAGCATACTATGAATAAGAAAGATTCAGGAGGAAAAAACTTGAACAAAAGCTAATGTTGGTAACTCCTTTACGTGTGAGATGTAAAAATAAGTAAATAAATAAATAAGATAGACAGATAACCTGGAGAAATTTCCCCTAATTTTTGTTTCTTTTAAGTGCTAATGTAGACCAAAAACTGTAAAAGCCTGTTGACTAAAGGAAAAAAGACATTAGAACAGTGTTTCTAAGTGTGATGTGTGGTCTACTTATACCAGCAACAATAGGGATGTTTAAAAAATGGATACAATATCCCAAACTCAGAAAAAAACCATTAAATCAGAATTTCTGTAAGCATGGCAAAGACAGATGCATTTTAATAAGGCTTCCTAAGTGATCTTAAGGTTACTACAGTTACTACTATATTAAAGCCATTTAAAAGATTCCAAAAATGTTAGATAACTTTCAGATATTTTTAATACTTCTTTTTAATCTTTTCTGTTCTGAACTTGAGAAATCTTTCAAAAACTAATATATATATAAGATATATATATATATATATATAATATATATATAGATTATATATATATCTTGCCACTGTAAAGGAAAGCAACTTTATGCTCCCATATCTCCATATTACAGTTAATCTCTATGAAAATATTTGTCATGTTTGTACTATTTGCTAACCTTCCTTCATCATCAAATTCTAAAATTCAGGAAACCTATTTAATTAATTAGGAGTTAGCACATAGCTCATAGTGTAATTATTAAATTTTTTTTAAAAATTAAGAGTCTAAAGTTCACTGTCTAACATAGCATCTACTAACCACATGTGATTATTGAGCATTTGAAATGTGGCTAGCCAGAATTTCTAAGACTTGTAAAAAAAGATAAAATATCTCACTAATATTTTTACAGTAATTACATATTGAAATGAATTGTTTAAGGAGGGCAAACAATGAAAACAACAAAAACCATTTTTAGATGTTAATTATTCTAAGTATTTTCAGTGAATTTTTCCCATTCTCTGTAGATTAAAAGTTGTAGATTTTATGTTTTTGTTTCCTAATTAGAAACACATTCTCATTAAGCATTAAGTCCTTTGAGTTTTAAGCAGCAGATTGCCAAGAAAACCATGTGAAATGATTAGGGAATGAGGAGCATATAAAAGTTTACCTTGCATTCCTTTCTAGTCTCAAAATACAAACAACAAATGGAGACTCTATTAAAGTTTTAATTAATTTCCTATTTCTAACCAAGAAAACCGGGACAAGACTTTCTGCTTAATAGGTTTTTCTTTGTTAGTTTTCAGAACTAGGTAAAATTAGGAAATACTAGGCCAGTATTTTCACATGAAAGAAACAGTATTTTAAAAATTATTTCAAATAAAAAGAGGGAGACACGATTCGCTCAGGGAAAGAACATATGTATGATACTGATCTGTTTTATTGCTATACATATATTTGTACTTTAAATACAAACATAGATATTGATTTTTTTGGTGAAATATAGTTTCCTAAATTGTAAGTGGGGGACACAGAAATGTTTTTCATTATAATGATATAATATCAATTAATTACCTTGTTTTTGCTCTCTTTAAGTTTACCAATACATTTACTTCATTTTACTATCATACAAATGCAGTTGCAAACATTGTGAATATATACTGTCTTATCACATTTAAAATGACATATGCGTAAACAAACATGATTCCTAAATATCCAAGATTCAGATTGGTATTAATAGATTTTCACAATGGCATTAATTGTCATCATATACCAGAAAAGAAAAAGTGGGTCTAAAGGCAGTCATAATCTATTAATATCAGGCACCAATACTGAATTTTATTCATCATCATACCTTTAATGGACAGGAATATATGACCAGGTAACTGAATTAAATTTACCTTTTTTATTGCTATAGTTTTCAATTTATTACTAAAAAATAATTTTATTGTACATTCAATCACCCCGTCTTTGTTTGAATGTTTATTTTTAATCAGTAAGTATGGTAGATAATTAAGTTTTTTTTATCTTTACTCTGTAATATTTTTCATCACTGCCCTTTTCCATGCTTAGTATTGTTGGAAGAAAGTCTGTATTAATTATAACAAAAGAATTAAGAGAAAAAAAATGTTAAGTGTCACTGATATAACTAGACCAAAACTTAAGAGAAAATATGGTTGAAGAAACAGAGATGATATATGTGGTCCATATATAACCATATCAATTCTGGAAATCTGTGTGAAAAATGGAGATATGAATCAAAGTATAATAATGCCATAATATGTTAAAATTTGGTTCAAAAAATAATTGCAGTATTATCATTGTAGATTTCAAAGACTATAAGTAGGCCTTCTTTCTGTGAAAAATGGCTTGTGTGATTTGCAGTTTTTCTTTTGTTTTGTTTTAATGTTTAAGGAAAAACTCAAAAGTCTTCCTAACTTTCTAGATTTCATTTTTTAAGCTAATGCATGATGTTTGATGTGATTCACTTTACAGTAAATATCAACAATTATATAGAGACCAAACAAAAAAGTAGATGCCCAATAGTTATTTGACTAAAGGAAAGTTGTTAGAAATTGAAGAAATTTAAAGAGCACCTTAAAATTCCGTTACTCAGATAACAATCCAAAGAAAACAATTTGTGTTTTAAAACTGCCTAACTTGTGATTATGTTTTATGTAAAAACAAAAACAAAATCAAAAGCTGATTTGGCTTCTTAATAGGATATAGAAAGTCTCATGACTTTCATTCCTGACCTTAAATATGAAAACAAACCAGACTACAATGTTATTCCCTCATGAGAGAGCAGAAGATTCTAACAAACCCAAGTTCATTAAAATACAGAGAATGCCAAGAAATTCCTAGATGAAAGATACCTAAAATTGTTTTCATTCCTGACAAAGAGGCATGAGGAGGAGGGAATTGGAATGACATTGATAAGAAAAAAAAGTCAAATTTTAAATAAACCTTAGCATCCATGTGTGAGCTGGTGTAACAGATGGAAATTACAAGGATCTCCTGTCAGAGAATTTGTACTCACCATCTGCTCTTTCCCGAAGATCATCTCTGAATAGTATACTGAAAGCTGGATTCAAAGGGGAAGTAAGAGACTCTCACTGAATCATGTGAGATGGAATCAGGGCCAGAGAATTGAAAAACATTTCTCCCACAAATTCCTGGACTTTACCTAGAGCAAGCCAAAGTTGGCTTCTGGCTCTTGAAGTCTGGGTACATAAGAGGAGACCTGAAAGAAATCACTTTGAAGCTCTCTGAATCTTTGATGAATGTACAACATAAGTCCTTCAAATGTTGGAGATAGGACATTAAGGTAGAGAGATTCAGCACCAGAATTAAAATTAGAGTCCACAAAAACTCCCATGACAACCCCAAAAAACTGGCAGCCATGTGGTTAAAGCTAAGAAAAATTTCCCATGATTCAGAAAGCTAGCTGTTAAGCTGGAGAGGAACATAATAGCTCTAGAATGTTGCTGCTATTCAGATATCAAGACAAGCTAAACATAAAATACAGATCCCACTTTAAAACTATCAACCATGTAAGAAACGGGGACTAACTTCAGTTTCAACACAGCACACATTCTGCTCTATTCAGATTACTAGGCTTGGAGAAGTAAAAGAGGTGTTTCCTGTTCTGGGTGTAAACATTGTTCATCTACATTTGTGCTGTTTACTGACATACATTGTCTTGGTGAAGAAGCAAGATAAAGTGACTCATGGTTAAGAGAAGAAAAGTCCAATAAAAGCAGACTAAGAGATGAAGAAAATGTAGGGATTATCAAAAGACTTTAAAATTTAAAATAACTATAATAAATATGACAAAAGATTAATATCAAGAATGGAAAACATGCATATATAATAAGTAATATCAGTGCAGAGAAGAAATTCTAAAAATTGAATCAATTGAAATACTAGAAATAAAAAGAATGCAATATCAGAGGTTACAAATTCAATTTAAGATCTTAAAAATTGATTGCATTAGCCAATAATTATTAACATGGAGATATATCAACAGAAATTACCATAATCATTAATCAAAGAGAAAAAAACCCTCAAAAATGTAACAGAGTAACTGTGATCCATAAAAAATGCCAAGGAGTCTACAGTACTACTTGGGAAGAGAGAGAAAATGGAGCAGGGGAAATAGTTGAATAGATAATAACAGAGTTTTATAAAACTGATAATAGACAACAAAGATATAGAAATATTAATGTGTTTGAGCTGGATTTTTTAAAAAATAAAAGAATAAATGAAAATAGGAATATACTTAAGCACATCAGAGGTGAATTGCCTGAAATAAAATAAATAAATTGCCCTAAAAACACATTACATATAATGGGCAAAGGAATGAAAAACATGAAAAACACATTCCATACAGTGGGTAAAGATTAAGAATGATAGCTGTCTTCTCATCACAATGAAGGACAAAAGATAGGCGGACACTATTTTTACAGTGCTGAAAGAATAAAACCGTCATCCAAGAATGGCTTTGACAGCAAAAATAACTGTCACAAATGAAGCACTCCTTAGAGAGAAATTTATAGATTTCAGTGCTTCTGTCATAAAAAAAATATAGTAATTTTAGCTTCCACCTTCTACTAGATAACAAGGAACACATGAAACCTAGGTAGTTAGAAAAAAAAGGAATTAATAAAAATAACAGTGGATATCAATGAAATGCACAAAAAATAAAGAAAAATACAATGATATGTAGGTTCCTGAGAAGACTAATAAAATTATCTCCTATCAAAAGTGGTCAAGAATAAAAATCACAGAAAACAAGATGGCATATATCAAGAAGGAAAGAAAGGAAATCACTGTAAATATTACAGTCATTAAACAGGTAAGAAAATGTTATGAAAACTTTTTGGCAAAAAATTTGCTGATTTTGATAAAAGTGGTAAACTTACAGAGAAGCACAGCTTATCAAAACTGACACACAAAAAAGAATAGGTAATTTAAACAGCCTATGAGGTGATTTAAATATTATTACTAGAGAATTATTATTAGCAGAAAAAAGTATTATTCATGAAAAAGTTCTAGCCATATGACCTCACTGGTAAATTCAATAAAAAATTTAGGAAATAAATAGAACCATATTTATATAAACTTTTATGAGACTCATGTAAGCCTGATACTGAAACTGATAAAATATTATAAGGAAAATAATTATACATTAGTATCTGTCATAAACATAGATGGAAAAATGCTTTGCAAAATATTAACAAATACAGTCCTGCAATATGTAAAAACGATAACATTGTACAACCAAATTGAATTAAAAGTCAATTTAACATTCAAGAATCATTCAATATAATTCAACACTTTTATTAATAATTAAATAATTGTTATATTATTTATTATATTATAATTATTATAACATAAAATCAACTGAATGAGAAAAAATCATGACCATCTAAATAGCTATAGATAAAAAAAGATTTGAAATTAACTCTCATACTCTCAGTAAGCTATGAATAAAAAAGAAATCCCAAAAGAATATATATATGTAAAACTGAATCACTATGCCGTACATCAGAAACTAACAAAATACTGTAAACTATACTTCAATTAAAAAAAAAAAAAGAAATCCCACAATCTGATAAAAGGCATCTATGAAAACACTACAGGTAACTTCACACTTAATCATGAGACTTGGAGTATTCTGACCCTAAGGTTGAAACAAGGCACAGACATTCTTTTCCCAAATGCCAACTAATTCATTTGTAGTTTATCTGGATTATTTACATTTAGATATTTAATTCCTGGTAAGTAAGTAGATTCTCTGCTATATATCTGAGTATGGGTAAGAAGATTAATTTATTCTTCCTATCAAAATAGTAAGCTTAATTTTCTTACATAAATTTTTTTTCTTGTTAAATGCACAATTTTATTTTCTCTTCTGTATATAAGAATTGAAGTATAGGCAAATGGAATTAGTTGATCACATTGAAATAGAAGTTGTAAGCTTCACTGAGAACAAACTGAAGAGTAACCAGAAGTACTGTCAAAAGGGTTTTATTCTAAAGTGAAAATTCTCAGTGCAGTATCTCATTTTCACTTTTGTAAACTCCAAGTCCCAGACTACAAACACAGGTAACATTTATTTTCCTGAATAATTATGTAAGTGCAGCTTATGTTCAACATGTAAGAGCAACATAGCCCTCAATCAAAGCCTCATGTTTGGTCAGCATAATCGTTATATATTAGATACGTAAGAATAGTTAATTAGAGGTTTTTTGATCCTTATAGTATGTTCTTTGTCTAGATGTTCCCCGATGTGCCTGGGAGAATCATTCAGCATTTTAAAAGGCTATTCCTGTTTCTGACAGGAGAGTACAGTAAAAAGAATGGCTCATATCATAAACCAAATCATAAACCAAATGTGTGCCTCAGAACATCTGTATCTTTAATGTCTGATTAGAGGTTATATTGAAAACCACTGCTTTTTTCCCTTGTCCACAGAATCTTCTTATATGTGGCATATCTTTTCTAATTACAAGGGGTTTTAATGGTACCTTAGTTTTAGTATCTCTAGATTATGACCGTTGGCTTCTGTAAGGTAAGTTATATACACTATGTGTTGCCCATGTCTTCCTTTCATTAATTTACTAAACTCATATTTATTGAGCACCTACTTCATTTCAGGCTGGAAATTCTGTGTTGAAATGATAAGTACAATTCCTGCTCCCAAGGAGCTTACATTCTAGGGTAGGAAAGATAGATAACAAATACATGTGAAAATGTCATAAATATGTTACCTAGAAATTTTTTAAAAATGTATGTGATAGAGAGTAAGCAGGGGACCACATTACATAATATGGTGAAGTAAAGAGTACGTTTGAGTGGACACTCAGGAGTCACTTTTTCCATGTTAAGTTTGAAATGTTATTTGCCACACCAGTGATTAATATATCAAGCAAGCAACTGGATGCATATGTTTTGAATTCATGAGAAAGTTCAGCTCTTGGAGTGAAAAATTAGGAGTAGAAAGCATATAGATGATACTTAATGTATTATATACCCAGATAAAAATGATAGGGAAATAATTTATAGAGAGAAAGTTTTCTACAACCAAGTCCTAGCATGCCAATATTTAGAGATTTAGCATAAAAAGGGAATCAGGCAATGACAAATAAAACATAGAAAGAAAATCAGTAGGATGGTTCAGGTTGGATCTTATCAAATAGATTATGAAAGGTCCATTTAGCAAATTTTGAGTACAGTAGCAGAAAGATGGAAATTGAATATTATTTAATTATATCAGTAGTAAAAAACACTACAAGACTTGAAAGATTTAATCTCTATTTGGAACTAAAGAATAATTTCATTCCTAAAAAATATAGCTCATGATTATTTTATATAAAGCTGACTTTTAGTTATTAATTTTTAGAATATTACTTTTACTAATAAAGTTTTTCTTAATAAAGTCTTCTTGCTTTTGACTTTCTTGTGACTCTAGACCTAGAGGTCAGCAGAGTTCTCTCATTATAAAAGTCATGCATATTCAAAATACTCATGCATATTCAAGTGCTACAGATCTTTTTGCTTACACTAAAGAATTTCCAAAATGATAAAGATTGATCTTTCTCTTGTCACCTTCTTTGAATGTCATTTGGTTTAGCTTATATTTACATAAACCCTATCAGTTATATAATAAACTTGCAAAGCATGTTAATCATGCCAATTTTGACAGGTTTTTTGCCTAAAATATACAACTAAAATTTCCTTTTATAATGCTGAGAAATAAGTGTTAGCAGAGAAAAAAAACTGATGGGCATTTTAACTTGTGGTTGCTTTTAAAGATACCTTTATTCTTTCAGAACTCATCTGTTATTTTCTGTGATATTTTCAACTTAAGATTGTTGAAGTAAAGTTTTGAAGATAGAAATTGATTCCCCCCTCACGACTCACTGTGACATCAGATCCTTCACATCTGTACTTCCTCCCTAAGAAGTTTGAGTAAAGCTTTCCTCAATGTAAGCATACTTGCCTCCTTTCCTGATACTACATTTATCAGATCTGGTTTTACAGTATGATATTTACTGAGGAGATAATATGGACTGAATCATGTCCCTGCCCCCCCAAATTAATATGCTGAAATCCTAACCCCAATGTATTTTGATTGTTTTTTGAGGTAGGGCTTTAAAGAGACATTACAGTTAAGTGAAGTCATAAGGGTGGGACCCTAATCCACCAGGACTGGTGTCCTTACAAGAAAAGGAAGAGACATGATTTCTCTCTCTCTCTCTAGTGAGTGCACACAGAAGCCACATGAAGACACAGCAAGAAAGTGACAGCCCGCAAGCCAGAAAAGAGGCCTCACCAGAAACAGAATCTGCTGGCACCGCAATCTGGGGCTTCCAGCCTCCAGAACTGTGAGAAAATAAATTTCTGTTGTTTGTTACCCAGTTTGTGGTATTTTGTTATGGCAGTTTTGTTATTAAGACTAATACAGGAGAACAGGTTGTGACCAGATGTCTGAGATCATGTATGTTCAAGTTTAGGAGATGAAGACACATTTTTTCAATATTTTTACACTAAGTTCTTTCTCAACTTTAAAATAAAAATTTAAAACTCTACTGAAAAAAACATTTTTTATAGAAAATGGTATTTTATGATTCTTTGTGATTTTGATGCTAGCCTCTTATACCTTTCAGATACCTATTTGGTATCTTTCTGAAAAAATTAGTGATGTTCTTTCATATGAATTTTGTGTACTTGGTCACAATTGTTTTATCCAATTTTAGAATTCACTATATTTAGTAGATTTGATTGTAAATGAATTTTAGTAATTTCAAAGGAGATACAATTTGTGTTTTAGGAGAAATGTCTGCAATTATTGAGAATGTGTAAAGCAGTTATTTTTTGTCTTTGAAAATAAATCAGTAATCCTTATTCAGGAATATATCTTTTAGTTATAAAGATCCAACTATTCACTTATTATTCACTAAATATTCTTTTGACTACAAGGTTCCAGAGATGTTGCTGGATGCTGGAGCTGTAAACTTCGAAATTTAACCGAGACTCAGTCTTACACCCAGGTATCTCATAAACTAGTAGAAAAAGCAGACAATTATAATACAGTATGATAGAAGAAAGCAAAGTACTTATGAGGACACAGAGTATCTAGCGATTCAGAAAAAAAATTGAGAGGATTCCCAAAGAGAATGAATACTTTGAGTTTGGAGATAGATAGTTAAATTCAGAAGAAGGAAGTGGAATAATATTCTGTACTGAAGAAACAGGGAAATCCAATGAACCACAAATATTGCTGTATCATTAGTTACCTATGGAAGGAAAGTCATATGAAAAAGACTAAGCTTCATACACAGGCAGGAAACAGATCATGGTCATGTGCCAATATGAGACAGTCATGGAGAACCACTGAATGATTCTTAGAACACTGCTATGTCAAGATTTGCATTTTGTACAAATCACTTTCTCAGTACTGTGGAAGGAGGGACAGATCTATGGGCAGAGTGATGAGCTAGGGAACTACTGCAGTAATGCAGTTGCAATTGAGAAAGGCAGATACTTAGCTAACAATGGTGAATCAGGAACAAAGGACAGATTGAAAACGTTTAGGTGGTGAAATTAACAGGATATTGACAACAGTTGGAAGTAGGTTAAAGAGGATAACAGAAAGAAGTCAATGCTAACTTAAAGATACCTGATGCAGATTCACACTATTATATATAATAGATAAACAATAAGGTCTTACTGTTTAGCACAGGCTACTATATTCAGTGCCCTGTAGTAACCTATAATGATAAAGAATATAAAAATTATATATATACACATATACATATATATATACATATACATATATACATATATATATACATATACATATATATACATATATATATATAAAACGAATCACTATGCTGTACACCAGAAAGTAACACAACATTGTAAATCAAATATACTTCAATTTAAAAAAAAAGGTATCTGATGCTGGCTACTAAGAGAAAAGCAGTGCCTTTCACTAGAGTGGAGAATGAACAAAGAAACAGATTTGAGTGGTGGGATTTAAGATGAATTCAAATTTAGATATGTAGTCAGTCTGTCTGTCTGTCTTTCCCTCTTTCTCTTTCTTTCTTTCCTTCCCTCTTTCTTTCTCCCTTTCTCTACCTTCCTTCCTTCTTGTCCTTTCCTTCGTCTTTCTTTTCTTCTTTCTTTCATGGTGTTTTAGTCCTTTCTTTCTTTTCGGTTATGTGCTTTATTGTCTTTTGTCTGCTTCTTTTTTCTTATTCTAGTTCTTTCTTTACTTATCTTTCGTTCTTTCTTTCTTTCTTTCTTTTCTTTCTCTCTCTCTCTCTCTCTCCTCTATCTCTCTTTCCCTCCCTCCCCCTCTCTCTCTCTTCCTCCCTCCCTCCCTCCCTCCCTGAGTTACAGAGGGGTGAATATATCCAGCTGACCCTGGATAACTTATCTAGACTCAAACAAACAAACAAAAAGTCCATTTTGAGAAACAGGAGCAGTGATGGATTTCATTTTATGGACAAAACATGGTGAGGACTGGCCCATGGTTCTAGATAGAGAAATGTAATAGAGGCCAAAGAAGAAGTCTATTCTTATGTACATCACCAAGATAAAGCTATAGAAAAGGGTGATAAAGGTGTAGAGTTACTACTATTTGGGCTACATACTAGAAATATGCCAATGGATATAACAGTCCCCAATCTTGAAAAATAAGAGGAAAACAGTGGAAACACAACTATTATTTTAGGTCAATAAAGTTGGATAGGAGAGTGGGCAGTTTGTCTTGTATTTAACACTTCTGAAACACCCTCTACCCTTCTTTGTCCTTCTCTGTGCTCTATGAGGATGATTTGCTTTATTGCATTGCTTTGGGATTCCTTTCCTCTTGGTTTCTAGCTGTGTTCAGATAAAGCAAAGTATTGGCAGGAGATTGGGGGCTGGAAGAAAGTTTGAGGGGAATTATTTTTTTGGTTATCTCCCACCAGTCTGTGGTTGAATTAGTGGCATCAATTTTCTACCTGTAGCCATAGTTGCTTTTTGGCCATCTTCTCCCAAATTTAAATTCTCCTTAGGTTCCATTTACCGCCTTTTCTTCTCCCTTTAAAACTATGAATAATAAATCACATTATTGCTAGTTAATAAGTGCTTAATCTTCCTTTGTTAGTTACCTTAATTCTGCCCATACCTTTGTACATAATCTCCTTATTAAACTCTCTTTAATTTTCATTTAGAGTAAGCCATCCTTCTGCATCTGGACTGATACAGTAATTAGTACAATGAATAGGTCCAGGAGGAGGACCTTCAAAATAGGATTCTGGAATCTGGTATGTCATACATTTGATTGATTTATGAACTACTTCCTTGCCATAGAAAAAAATCAAATAGTAATACTCCATGGAAGGCAGTGGTATTACGTTTTATTCAGTTATTAACAATAATGACATAGGGTGAAAGAGAGATGGAAGGTTGAACGTCGGGAGAAAAGGGGGTTTTAGCACTTAGACATGCAGCATCAGTGGCAATTACAAAGTTTACTGGATGTTCTGAAAGCCTCTGCTGCCCTACAGAGCATATGCAGTAAAGTACAAATTTAATGCCTTAAATTCATAAATTCAATAAACCTGATTAAAAATTGGAAAGATTAGAAAGCCTCTTTGACATTTTTAAAATAACCCCTTAACTGAAGTATCTAAAGGGCAGACATGGTTGAAGTTAAGCCTAAGACATGAATGCAATGCTTGTGGATTTGAAGCACCAAATACATAGTTCTACCAGACAAGAAAGGATGGTAATAGTGAAGCACTGGAACAATTCCCACTAAATGGAATTTTTGAACAGACACAGATAATTTTGATACTGTTGAGCCCCCTAATATGTCAGGAAATTCTGAGAGTAGAAACAACACATCCCTATTCCCATTGCCACAAATATTTGAAAGAAGCATCTTTTCAGGCACAAAATCTCTTAAGGATTTCACATGGGTTATTGTCTGCTAGGGGATGCTTTTTCTCCTGGGAATGGTTCATCATTCCTCATTGCCTCCAGATTCATTTTAGCTCTCCTCAGATAAATCCTTATATACACCTATAAGAATTTATCTGGGAGCAGAGAGATTGTACACCAAGGGTGTATGTGTGATTTGCCAGCTTTCCCTGGCAGGAGTCCCAAGAGGATGCAAGCGAATGGACTCTAAGGGTGAAAGACAAAGAAGAACCGAGTACAAGATGATTATTGACATGAATATATTTCCTTCAGGACTCAGAATTTATTATGTTGGATTAGTTGTGTGATTATAAGTCTTGAGAATTCTTCAAAAGATAGATGATGAAAAAGTTGAAAACCAACACCAAGAAGAGAGATTCCTCCTCCTTCACTGCTGGTAGGAATGCAGTTTAGTGCAGCCACTGTGGAAAACAGTATGGAGATTCCTCAAAAGACTAGGAATAGACCTACCATATGACCCAGGAATCCCACTCCTGGGCATATATCCAGAAGGAACCCTACTTCAGGGTGACACCTGCACCCCAAAGTTCATAGCAGCATTATTTACAATGGAAAGACATGGAAACAGCCTAAATGTCCATCAACAGATGACTGGATAAAGAAGATGTGGTATATTTATACAATGGAATACTACTCAGCCATAAAAACTGACAACATAATGCCATTTGCAGCAACATGGATGCTCCTGGAGAATGTCATTCTAAGTGAAGTAAGCCAGAAAGAGAAAGAAAAATACCATATGAGATCGCTCATATGTGGAATCTAAAAAAAAAAAAAAAAAAAAAAAAAGCATAAATACAAAACAGAAATAGACTCACAGACATAGAATACAAACTTGTAGTTGCCATGGGGGCAGGGGGTGGGAAGAGATAGACTGGGATTTCAAAATTGTAGAACAGATAAACAAGATTATACTGTATAGCACAGGGAAATATACACAAGATCCTATGGTAGCTCACAGAGAAAAAACTGTGACAATGAATATATATGTATGTTCATGTATAACTGAAAAATTGTGCTTTACACTGGAATTTGACACAACATTGTAAAATTATTATAAATCAATAAAAAATGTTTAAAAAAGAAGGAAAAATAAAAAAAAAGAGAGATTCCTCATGCTCAATGGGTTTATAATCACCTTCAAAGAAAGCATATGATCATAAAGCAAAGTTAAATCTCCATGCTGTGATATATGGAACTTGTATACAGTTCATTTTTCAAGTAAACCCCAGAGGGATTTTCCAAATTTTATTCCTACATTTTAATATACATTGACACCAATCAGATATCTAAATTAAAAGTTCTAACTGAATTAATGTCATGATGAACTGAAAAGGAAAAGGTGATGTGCTCTTTAAATATGATGACTCCTTAGGCACAGATGTGTCAAATTTCGTCCTTAATTGTAAATATAACTTACAGTAGATACTTGCCAACTCGACTGTGAGGATGACTCTCTTCTAGGCTTGGTATAATATTTAATTAATCAAAGAACTAGAAAATCTAGTATACTTGGAACATATTACATAGGCAGACAACTATTATTTTGCTGCTTCACTACCCACTATTTTTAAACAATTTAAAACAAACACAAAATAAAACATTCAAAACATTCCAGTACTATCACAGAATTTTTTACCTTTTTTTATGGAATGATTAGTGTTTCATTTTTCTATGCAGATCTGGACTTCCTAATTGTATGAAATTGGATACAAACCTTTGGCTTTAGAGGGAAAGGATTTTTAGATCCCTTTGTCTAACTTTTTTTAAGGGAAGGTATAATTAGTATTGAAGACAGCCAGTAACAACTCAGTTTACCTGATTTAAGCTGAGTGCAATGCATACATTTTTCTTCATGCATTATTTAGCAATATTAACAAGCCCACTGAAAAAAATTATGGACCATGTTTTCTCAATGGGAGGTTTGCAATCCAAGCATATCCAACTTACTGCAATAAGACGTGATATCTTTCAGGTTAGGGTAAATATGCATTTTGTTGCAACTCCCATGAACAAATCAATTCACACTAAAATCTTATTTCTAAATTTCCCCCATAAATAATGTTGATAATAAATCATACAACAAGTTGGATTCCTTTAAAATATTTTATGAGACAAATTTTAAAAATTATATCTGAATCAAAGCACAAGTTTCATTAATTCAAACAAACAAAAAACTGTTCACTCATATGTAACTAATTACTGCCTGAACTCTAGAGATTATTCTGTGCTATAAGATAAATAATAAAGGAAGTTGTTAAAGTTACAAATAGAATTTACATAAGTTATTACAAATTGAGTAACACGTACATCAGGAATGTTTTAGATTGTATGACTATTTTTGTTGAAAATACTAAATATTTTCTCACATGACATTTATTACTGTAAATTCCATTCACCTTTTTGAATTTCATAAGATTCATTTATATCTCCGGGGTTTTTTCTTAATAATGATTAATACCTAGACTCCTTGTGTCACACAGTTTTCCCTCCTGAGCTTTGTAAACATTACTCCATTTTCTGATGGAGTAATGTTGCTGATGTTGCTGAGGGGAACCCATGACCGGTTGAGTTTCTCATTCATCTTTTGCTGGTATTCTCGTAGGATTTTTTCTCTAACCTTGAATATGAGTGTGGGTCTTGGTGTTAATTGTAATTTATTGATTTTCATTGGGCAAAATGAGCTCTTATTATTTTTATGAGTCCTTGAAAAAATAAGTCCTTCCTTATTATCTACAATCCACTTTTTTATAACACTGTTCTCCAAGGAATCATTTCATGTCTTCAGTGATGAAATCATAAATTAAAAAAGAAAGCAAGGAGGTAAGAGTTCACAACTGAGGAGACAGAGAGACACAGAGGGCTCCCAAGGTATTCTAAAAATTCTAATTTTGGTGTGTAAGAATTTTTGTTATTATTATTGTTGTTATTTAAATACACATCACACATATATTCTCATCTATTACATATTTGCAATAAAATGCAAATAAAAAAAGACATGAATATGTAGTCTTCAGTATGTTTCATGGAAAAAATTAAACTTTGAGTTATTTCTTCCTTCCATATGCATTTGGGAGTTAAAAAATATAATTTCTAGTGTATCAGCTCTGACCTTTACTGTCTGACTAAGACAAATCACTTTATCTTTAAGTTTCATGTTCTTTGTATGTATAATTAAAAGATTAGGGTATGTGATATAAGGAATCCCTTATAGCTGTTATATCCTTGACTTCAGATCTGAGCTGCTGACAGCGAGTGGTGCTGTGTCATAACCAGCATGTAGCATTTCTAACTGACTGCATCAGTGATGAAGTCGTTTTATTTTTAATAAAAAATATATTAATAGTGAGAACTACAGGCAAATATTATAAACCTCTTGATTTTGTGCAAAAAAATATTTTAGTGTAAAATATTATTGAATGAAAAATGTAAATAGTGGCAAGAAGTATTCAAAGATATACTTGGACATAAAAATAATGGTCATGTACAATTAATTCTGTATAATTGGACTTAAGTAGTACAAATGGATAAACCCTTCATTTTAAAATTATACTAAAATATATAAGTAATTTTCTTAACATGATACATTTCTATTTTTATCATGATGAGTATTTTCTATTTTTTTAGAATTTAAAATTCTTCAGAAAAATATAAGTCTAAATTTGATCTCTATATTTCATGCAATCTTACTATTTTGTGTTGTTGATGTTAGTACCATTGAAAGCTGACTCTATTCCAAGTGATGTTTTAAGTATTGGAATATAAATATGAATAATACAAACATTTGGTAATATTCTTTACTTAGGTAAAAATAAAAATGAAAAAGAGAAATAGGAGTGATATTCTGGGAGTGAATGTCTAAAATTGCACTAACCATTTTGGAAGAAGTCTAAATACAGTAAAAGTAATATAATTTTGAATGCTAACTTGCACACACACTCCATATACCATGAACTAGGAGATCAATGACTAAATAAAACAAAACAATAATAATAACTATAAAATAAAATCTTTAGGAGGGAAATATTGCTATAAGAGAAATTTAAAAGGTGGCAATAAGCAATTTAATTAACATAGAAAGTCAATAAGAGATACAGTAAAAATTTGAAAGAATGCCACAAATAATCCACAGAAGAGGGTAAACTGAGATGACTCAATCAGAGAGAAATGCATTATTAGGAATAACAGCGTTAGTTGTTTGTCCTACTTAAATCAACTTCTGCACAAGAAACATATAACAGGAAAAAATAGAACAGAGAATTCCAGCTATGTAAGTTAGTAGAAGAGGAATCCAATGGTATCCTTGTAATATTTTGTGGTGTCTTTCCATCATAGGCTGGAAAGAGTTGTAAAACATATTCCAGAGCTGTCGGGCTCCTGATTCTAATGGAAAAGAGATCCCAGACAGAGATGAGTGAGACTGTTAAACCTTCAGCACAAGTTGGGAATGGCTGGCCTAATAAGCTACGGAGATGTTGGTGTCCAGGTTGCTTTTTTACTTCAGAGGTCTATGAGGATAGCTAAGTCATCCCAGGGTCTCAAGGAGTTAAAACAGATGGACAGTCTATTAAGGGCTACATGAATCATGGAAATATAAGAATTCTAAGTCTACTGGATATGAAATTGTTATGAATTGCTATGAGAGGGATTCATATTTGCATAGTTCCCAGATGCAAGACTGGTGACAAACCCAGAGCCATAATTTGTTTTTCTTGCTTTATTAAGATAAAATTCACATATAGCATTGTGTAAGTTTAAGGTGTATGACATGATGGTTTTATATTTATAGTGAAATGCTTACCACAGTAGCTTAGTTAACATATCACATTCTAACCTCATATAGTATGTAACTTTTGTGACTGTGGTGAAAATGTTTAAGATTTACTCTCAGAAACTTTCAAGTACACAGTACAATATTAACTATGGTCACTGTGCTGTACATATCTTTAGAACTTATTCATCTTATAACTGAAAGTTTTTACCCTTTGACCAACATCTCCCCATTTCCCCAACCCTGCCTATTTCGGTTTTGTGAATTACTTTTGGATATTAGCCTCTTTTCAGATAGGTGGTTTGCAAATATCTTCTCTCATTTCCTAGGTTTCTTTTCATTTTGGTGATTGTTTCTTTTGTTGTACAGAAGCTTTTCACTTGATCTAGTGCCACTTATTTTTGTTTCTGTTACTTGTGCTTTTGATATCATATCCAAAAAGTCAGCTGGGCAGTACCTTAGCCTGAGCTCCAGGGCTGCCCAGGGTCCCTGTTCAGGCTCCTCTGCCTGGCAGGGTTGGAGGCTATGCTCAACAGCTGGGTGTGGATACTGGTTTGGCTCCCTGTCTGAGCAGAGCAGTAGGACAGGCTCTGAAGCTGCCCAGGGTCTCTGTCTGGACTCCTTGGTCATGTGGGATTGAAGGCTATGCTTCACCACTGGGTGGAACCACTGGCTTGGTAGAGCAGATTAATGAACACACTTAGTCTTCCTGGATTGTTTTCTTTAAAGCTATCTTTATGCCACTTAAAATATAAATGTGTTCATTTATTCAGCATATGTTTATTTAGTACCTACCATGTTTTAGGAATTTTCTAAGAGCAGGACACGTATCAGCGAACAAAGTACAAAACATTCCTTCCCTCATGGGATTTTCACATAGGGAGAGGAATATAGAAAAAGATAAAGAAGTGGAAGCAAGAGAAAACGTATGTGGTGTACTAAAGAAAGTGAGAAAAGGTCTATGGGGGAAACTGAGATTTGAGCAGACTTGAAGTGAGGGAGGTAAGTATACTGTTACATAGGGGAAGAAGCTCCAGGCAGAGGAAGGAGCTGCTGTAAAGGCTCAGAAGTGACGCAATGCTTGGTGAGTTATAAGAATTAGGAGATTGATGTGGTAGGAATAGAGTGGATGAGAGACTGTGAGAAGGATGAGTTAAGAGTGACCATGCAGGACTTTGTCAGCTATTAGAAGGACTTTTCTCTAACTGAATGAAATGACAGCCACTGCTGGGTTTGTGAAAAGGAATTTCATGACCTGTCTTATGTTTTTAAAGGCTCCTTCTAACATCTGTGGAGTTAGGAGAGAAACAGGAAGTTAGGGTAGAAGAATATTACAGAAGGGGAGAGAGGGGAGAGGGCGGAACATTGTAGTCATGGTGTAGCAGTGAGAAATGGCAGATTTTGGATATATTTTGCAGAGAGCACTCATAAAATTTTCTGATAAATTAGATGCAGAGTGTGAGAGAAAGATCTTAAGATCCAGAAAAACCATTTACTGAGATGTAAAAAAAAAAATGTGGGAAAAACAGGTTCTTTTTTGAGAAAAGTATTAGGAGTTCAATTTGGGATGTATTAATTTTGTGACCCCCCAGTTCAAGTGTAGAGAGAGGCAGAATAAACAGCTGACTATGAGTCTGGTGGTCAGGGAAACTGCCAGGATTTGTGATATAAGTGTTCGATTCCTCAGGTCCAGAATACAGATGTTATTTCACCCAAAGCAGTTGCTTTTTTTTAATCTTTACTAAAAGTACCATGAAATTTATTCTAAAATCCACATTACTTCTACAGTTGATACTAGCACTTTTACTAAATCTTTATTTAGAAGTTCACTTATTGGTATGCTAAATTTACATTTTTTTGAGTTACTGAAGATGTATTCAGGTTAAATTGCATTCTTATATAAGGAGAGAGATATTAATGGTGTGGATGGGGAAAAAGAAGAAAACAAGCACAAGAAGATAAATGATAATTATACCTGGAGTTAACTAATCCATTTTGCTTAAAATAGTTGAGATACATTTATTCAGTGGTTACTGAGCACAAAAATTCTTAATTAAAAGAAAAAAAAGTATTATGAGCTGCTGCTAAATCAAACAAAAGCTTTTCTACCTCACAATTATATTCACAGCCATAATTCTGGTTAAATTTACAATTCCATCTTTTCCCGAATAAACATGTTTCTTCTATAAATGCATGAGAGGTCATTATAATTGCTCATCTCTCTGGATGAATTTCAAATCATAGCTGGAGATAGAAATGGCAAGAATAGGAAATGAAAATGACAAGAAAGTTTGACGTAAGAAAAGAATGAAAAATGATACAATTATTTCTTTATATGTAAATAATTAGTAAAATATTAAAAATATTATTTAGTGATTCCATTTATGTATTTGCCCAGTAAATTCTTTGTCCATTATCCTAATAACTCTAGAGGAAATTATGGTCATGATAAGGAAATTAATGCTGTTGACATTCTTCCCAGGGGTTAATGAATGTTGCCAACAGCATTGCTATCTTAAATGAACTATTCATAACTATGACACTGAATGGAAAAATTCAAATTTTAACATGAAAAGAAAAAAAAAAAAGAAAGAAACTACCAAGACTTCCATTTTGTTCTCTAACAAAACAAAATGAAAAAAAAATAAAATTGTAGAAACTGTCTTCTATACTTTTCATATACGTGTGTACATACTTATCAGTATTTTCCTGGAAATCGCTCACATTCAGAAAAAAATTATTGAAAATGCTATGTATTAATTTTTTAAAAATAAACATAATAAAATTTACAAATGTAGTAAACATACCAAAATCCTGAAATATGTTAACATTTTAAATAATATTTAAAATATCTGCATGAAAAAGGTTAAACTTGTTCTAATCCTCCAGTACACTAGAGATATTTAAGAAAAATATTTCTACCACCTAAGATTGTTAAAGAAAAGCAACCAACTACTCATAAGATAATTTCAGTTTACAAGAAATTCTAAAATGGTAGGGATTTTAAAATAAATTTTATTTACTTTTGTATGAATGCAAAAACATCTGCCAGAATCTACCTGCTCAAGAAAAAAACGTTCATTTCATCAGTATTATTTCAGATTGTAATTTTATATTTAATTTGGTAATAATTAACTTCTTTCTCTTCCACTAGATAATAAGCTAGTAAATGAATGGTGAATGCATGAAAGAACTGTCTTTCTCTCCTAAGAATCCATTCTCAAGTCATGGTGACAGTTGAATGTGTGAATTCTGCCACAGAATTTGCAATGTGAATGTTATTATACATGTTGATCGAGATATTTTTTTCAGTTTTCTCTCAAAACAGCTTATTGCTACTAAGGGTGATTTTTACCTTGAATCCTTCAAATTTGGGAGGAATATACTTTTAATTTTAAATGAAAGCTAAAGGGTCAATATGATTAATTACATCCAAATTACCATTAAGAGTTTTTAAGATGAACCTTTCATTTTGGAAGAGGTTGAAAGAAGGATACACTAGTACTTTAGCTTACTTATAACTCTAGGTTATAAGTGTATACATGAAACTAGTTTCAGTGAAGGCAGGGCAGGCAGGAAGGAGGAACAGGCCATCCAGAGGGGAGAGTTGCTGATGTGGGGGTGGTGTTGACAGAGAAAAAAAAAATTTCAATTTAATGTCCCATTTGAGCCTTGTAATAAAAATAATTTAGCAAACACAACATCACATTGATTGGATTATTACTGAATGAATTGTTAATAATGAAAGAATATTCAGTCTTCTAAAGGTACAAAGGTTGTCAGTTGCCAGCCAAAATGACCTTAAAGATTAACTTAAAAATTATTCTATAAAGTATTTTTGTGAATATTGGTAATTACTTAAAATTTATATCAAAATTCTCTTCTTGTGGCTTTATTTTTGGCCTGTGCTAATTCTGTTGAATGTTTAATGCCTGATTAATTATGCACATATTTCTGATCATGTTCTAAAGTGTGATTTCATTTCTTAATTATTGATTCTATATTAGGGTCATGTTTAATTAAAACCTAAAGAAAAAGTACTACATTACATTATTTCTCAACTATAAATACATGTAATCAAAGTTGATCACACATAGTAATAAAGTTCTACGTGTTCAAGAAGGCTTATTAATTTATATTCCAATCAAATACATTTTGAAGTCCACAAATTTAATTATTTCCTTTGGTTCCATTTCCCTTCACTATTACCTCCTTATCTCTGACACAGTAGCTTTTCTTTGAGCATACCAGTTACATCTGAAGCAGATGGCATAACCATTGGTAGATGATTATAAAAGTTCAAGGGCACTTTATAAAGGGTTCAGTTGTTCCTTCTTTTTTCATCACAGGCATTGATGCATTGTGCCATTTGCCTACCCACGTTATCTAAATTCAAATAGCCTGGTATGGAACTCAAAGCACAAACTCTGCAAATGCAAATCACCTAGAAAATGCAAATTACAAGTTTGCTTTAAAAACGTGGGTGTTCGGTTAAGGAGGCTAAATCATCTTTCCATCCAAAGCTATTTTGCTTAATTACAAACTTGAAATTCACATAGAAAACAACCCTACTCCCAAATCACTCAGATCCAACATACACTTCTTTGGCATCCTCCTAATTAAATCTGGCTTCTGAACATTAATTATGAACTCTATAGAGATAGAGTGATTGAGAAAATTTAAAATATATGCATAATGCTGACCATATAATGAGAAAGTTGTTTTTGCAGAAAAGAAGTCCCAATTCCTTAGTAACTATTGCAGGAAAATCATACAAATTTGCTATTATATGATGCAAGGATTTAAAGTAAAGAATGAGCTGACATGATTATATAATCATATACAGGCGATAATCTAGCTTCAAGCTGAATATATTGTAAAAAAATCACTCTTAAGCATTATCTAAATGTAATATATTACTAACTCAAGAAAAATGCTTTTATTAATTGGTATATATTTAAGTTTATGTACTTTGAACATACTAATGCATCATGTTAAGAAAACTAAGTGATATTAACATCACTGTCAAATCTGACCAAGTTTAAAGAGTCTCCATCAAGCATATCAAGTCAACATTTAACTTCACTTGAAGAAATAAAACATAATGCTACATTTTGCCAACAGGGTTACTACTAACTTCTATAGTGCTTACGTACAAATTATTAAGAAGAGATTCTCAAAATACTTTATTTCCATATGTCAGATATTTGTCAGAATATGCTAACCTTGTAAAAAGAAGACATTTTATAGCTTTCTGTTAGAAAATGGTCACTATATATGCAAGTTGACTCTGCCTTTGATGTGGAAGATGTGCCACAAGGTAACTCAACCATTAGACATTTTTGGTTTGCTTCCTTGAGAAATATGCTCTAAAACACTCCATTCAGGGTGTATGGGTGTACGGACTGTCTTAATACATTAACTACATGCTATGGAAATTATAATGTGAATTTGCTTTTATGGGCAAAAATTGACGATGCCAAGAGAAATGTCAGAGTGCAATGTAAAGGTAACCTAAAAGAAATTTAAACATCTCCATCATAATTTGTTTCTTTACATATTGGGAAACTTATCTGGCTACATGACTATCACACTTTAAAATATAGTACACTGGCAGAAGAACAAACAAAATAACCAAAAGTACAGACTCCTCAAGTGTATAGATTAAAACAAAAAATAATCATCAATAATGGCTACAAGGAATTATACATTATCCATTTTGTGTACGTATTAATGCAATTATTCATTTATTCAAAAATATTCACTGAGCATTTTCTGTGCACTACTTACTGTAATGTCAATCAAACACATTAACACTACAATAATGATAGCCAAAGTCTGGTGAGACAGCAAATAAACAATTCTGATATAATGTGGTATGTGCACTGAAGGAAATAAGGAAGGATCAACTTGATCAACTTGATATTATTTTCCTAACTCATTTTTCTATTAGAATAACATAAGTTTAAAGTTTAAGCAGCACTGAGAATTTTGGATACATTAACTGATGTTTAATAATACGCTATGAGAATATTTTGAAGTGAAAATTCTTAACTTACACTTTATTGAAAATAAAACTAGAGATAGACACAAGAATTATACTGAAAACATGAAAACTATATACATGAGAAGAAAATAGTGTGAATGTTTTTTGACTGTCATGGTGAGGTAAATTTCTCTATACATACATAGCTAGAAGTAATTGCATACATGAATAAAAAATTATAAAAGAAATTCCATAAATGGGATTGTGAATTTACCTACAAAAGCAATAGAAAACATGTGAAATATTTCAAAACTTACTGAAGCTAAATAAATGCAAATTAAATTTAGATGCCATTTTTAATTCAAAAATATGAACTTTTTCTTTTTAAATGGTAACCTTATATGGGCATGAGTTTTTCAGAAATAAGTTCTATTTTATACTATGGGAAAATGGTGTATTACTGAAAAATACCTAGAAAGGAATTTGGTAAAATTTAACCAAAGACAAATAGGAATTGGGAGGGGAATGCTTGAGAGAAGAGAGAAAAAAATCAGAGACAACTCTTGTCTCATTTGTACTTTCAGAGGATGTCTGACACATCAGCAAGGCCAACCACTCCAAAGTGGCCCTTTTGATAAACTGTAGCCATTTTAATTTTCTTAAGTGAGTTTTTCATTCATATAGAATATTCACTCAAATATTTGGACATGACTTATTAGACATCAAAGTATTTAACCCTATATACTTATACATGAGAACATTAGTTTTTACAGCACCATTTGTCATGTTTATCATACTTATTTCTATTATTTGTACTTACAAAAATCTTATTTGCATACACTAGTATATTGAGATAAATATGCAAACTACAATGCATTTCATAAGATGAGTCTTCTAAAATCTTCCTTTTTGCATCTTATTTTCCAGTTGTCATAGTTTTAATGAATTTCCCAGGGAACACGTAAACTCAAACAAGAGCTAGATAAACTACTACAACTTTTATTTGTCAAATTAAAAATAGGTGAGAAGACTACCAAAGAATATGCCTAGTAATTCATTTTTTTGGAATGCATTCTAAAGAGGAATCTAAATAAAAGAAGCTCCCTGTTTGTCTTTTTTTTCCTGACAAAATGATAAAATGGCTACTGTATTTCTGCTAAAGTAACACTGACACAAATAAGACAAAGAGTTTAAGGGCAGGACACTTTAGATGGGAAAAAGTAGACCATGCAAAATGACAATTTAACATTAAATATATATTTAATAATAACACTTCTTTCCTAAGTTTGATGAACCCTTGGGTTAGTGTATGAACAGAAAAGCAGACCTTCAGAAGGGAGATTAAAAAAAGAAAGCAAGAAAGATAAAAGCTCTAGGTGAAGGGCTGTGGACATGGCGGTGGGGGGGATCTGATGCAAAGAGTGGCAGATGTGACAAGATGAAGTGGAAATGCAGTGCTGGAGATGCCTGAGTACAGGTTTGTAGTTTCCTTCCAGCATACGACGAAAATAAAAGTTTTTGGTTTTGTTTTTGTTTTTGTTTTTAATGTAAGATCTATAACAAGGAAAGGATGCCTACTTTTGCCTCTTCTATTTAACTTAGTACTGGAACTCCTAGCCAGAGCAATTAGGCCAGAAAAATTAATAGAAAGCATCCAAATAAAATATAAAACTGTCCCTCTTTCATATGATGTAATCTTATATGTAGAAAACCCTAAATATTCCACAAAAAACTGTTAGAACTAATGAACAAATTCCTTAAAATTGTAGGATATAAAATCAACATACAAAAATAATTTATATTTATATACACTAATAGTAAACTGAAGAGGAAGCAACCCCATTTAAAATAGCACAAAAATGACTAAAATACTTAGGAATAAACATAACCAAAAAAGTGAAAGATTTATATACTGAAAACTATAAAACATCAATGAAAGAAATTAAAGATATAACAAATGGAAAGACATCCTATGTTAACAGATTGGAAGGAATAATATTGTTTTTTAATGGTTTTATTTTTTATTTTTAAATTTTTAAAATTGAAATATAGTCAGTTACAATGTGTCAATTTCTGGTGTACAGCATAAGGTCCCAGTCATGAATATATACATACTTGTTTTCATATTCTTTTTCATTAAAGGTTAATATAAGATACTGAATATAGTTTCCTGTGCTATACAGAAGAAATTTTTTAAATATATTTTTATATATAGTGGTTAACATTTGCAAAGAAATAGTATTAAAAGGTCCATGATACACAGTGATCTACAGATTCAAGGCAATCCCTATCAAATTCCCAATGATAATTTTTACAGAAGTACAAAAAATTCTAAAATTCATATGAAACCAAAAAAAGACCATGAACAGCCAAATCATACTTGAGGCAGAACAAAATTGGAGGCATCACACTTTCTGCTTTCAAAATATATTGCAAAGTTATAGCAATCAAAGCAGGATGGTACTGCCATAAAAACAGACAAATGGAACAAAATAGAGAGCCCATAATTAAATTTATGCATATATGGTCAACTGATCTTCAAGAGAGAGTCCAGAATATAGTGTGAAAAGGGTAAATCTCTTTAATAAATTGTGTTGAGAAAATGAAGTCCACATGCAAAGAATGAAACTGGCCTCTTACCTTACGCCATACATAAAAATCAATTCAGAATGGATTAAAGACTTACACATTACATCTGAAACCATATAACTCCTGGAAGGAAAGATGGGGGGAAACCTTCATGACATTGGTCTTGGCAGTGATTTCACAGATATGATACCAAAACCACAGTCAACAAAAGCAAAAAAAGACAAATGGGACTACATCAAATACCAATCAAAAAGCTTCTGTGTAGTAAAGGAAGTAATCAACAGAGTGAAAAGACAACCTATGGAATCGGAGAAAATTTTTGCAAACCATAAATCTGATAAAGGGTTGAGCTCCAAAATATATAAGAACTCCACAACAGGATTAAAACAAATAGCCTGATTTTTAAAAATTGGCAGAGGAACTGAAGACATTTCTCCAAAGAAGACAAGCAAATGGCCAACATGTATATGAAAAAATGTTCAATATCTCCAATCATCAGGGAAACACCTATCAAAACCACAATGAAATCACCTCACAGGATGTCAGGATAGCTATTATAAGAAAAACAAAAGACAAAGTGTTGCAAAAAGTGAAAAGTTGGCATCCTTGTACTCTTGGTGGGAAGGCAAAATAGTGAATGTATGTAAAACACTATCAAGTTACCTCAAATATAAGAATAGAAATACCATATGATCCAGAAGTCCCACTTTTAGGTATTTACCCGAGAGTTGAAATTAGGATCTTGAGGATACATTAGCACTTACATATTCATTACAGCATAATTAAAAATAGCCATGAAGTGGAAACAACTTAAATGTTCATTAAAGGGTGAATGGATAAAGAAAATGTATATGCACACAATGCCTTTAAAAAGAAAGGAATTCTACAAATGTGATGACATGGATGAAACCTGAGGACATAATGCTAAGTGAAATAAGCCAGTAACAGAAAGACAAATAGTGCATGACTCTGCTTCTGTAAGATACCAAAATAGCCAAACTTGTAGAAACAGAAAGAATAGTGGTTGCCAAGGGCAGAGGAGAGGAGGAAATGGGGAGCTTCTGATCAAAGGTTTAAAGCTTCAGTAACACAAGCTGAATAAGTTCTAGAGAACTACTCTACATTGTGTCTACAGTTAACAATATTGTATTCTACACTTAAAACTCAGTTGAAAGGGTAAATGCCATATTAAGTGTTATTACAACATTAAAATAAAAACAAGAATTTTTAAAAACAAATTAGGGTTCACTATAGAACCAAATTATAATGACCAGTTTTTAAAACACAGATCTATTTCATTCATTCTTTTAAATGTTTAACCTAAAATTGGTCCTTAATATCCTTTCCTACTTATATAATTTCCTCTTCAACTTATTGCCTTTTCTCATAGTTAATATTTTTCATTTGTTCTTCACTAGTTGATCTTGACAAGATTTGTCAGTTTTTCTACTTTTTCTTTAAAAATAACGAGCTTTTTTTTTTAACATTTTTTATTGATTTATAATCACTTTACAATGTTGTGTCAAATTCCAGAGTTCAGCACAATTTTTCAGTTATTCATGGACATATACACACTCATTGTCACATTTTTTCTCTGTGAGTTATCATAACATTTTGTGTATATTTCCCTGTGATATACAGTGTAGTCTATTCTACAATTTTCAAATCCCAGTCTATCCCTTCCCACCCTCCACCCCCCTGGTAACCACAAGTCTGTATTCTCTGTCTGTGAGTCTATTTCTGTCCTTTATTTACGCTTTGTTTTTGCTTGTTTGTTTGTTTTTGTTTTTGCTTTTTACATTCCACATATGAGCGATCTCATATGGTATTTTTCTTTCTCTTTCTGGCTTACTTCACTTAGAATGACATTCTCCAGGAGCATCCATGTTGCTGCAAATGGCATGATGTTGCTGGTTTTTATGCCTGAGTAGTATTCCATTGTATAAATATACCACCTCTTCTTTATCCAGTCACCTATTGATGGACATTTAGGCTGTTTCCATGTTTTGGCTATTGTAAATAGTGCTGCTCTGAACATTGGGGTGCAGGTGTCATCCTGAAGTAGATTTCCTTCTGGATACAAGCCCAGGAGTGGGATTCCTGGGTCATATGGTAGGTCTATTCCTAGTCTTTTGAGGAATCTCCACACTGTTTTCCATCGTGGCTGCACCAAACTGCATTCCCACCAGCAGTGTAGGAGGGTTCCCCTTTCTCCACAGCCTCTCCAGCATTTGACATTTATGGATTATTGAATGACGGCCATTCTGACTGGTGTGAGGTGATACCTCATTGTAGTTTTGATTTGCATTTCTCTGATAATTAGTGATATTGAGCATTTTTTCATGTGCTTTTTGATCATTTGTATGTCTTCCTTGGAGAATTGCTTGTTTAGGTCTTCTGCCCATTTTTCGATTGGGTTGTTTATTTTTTTCTTATTGAGTCGTATGAGCTGCTTATATATTCTGGAGATCAAGCCTTTGTCGGTTTCACTTGCAAAAATTTTCTCCCATTCCGTAGGTTTTCTTCTTGTTTTATTTCTGGTTTCCTTTGCTGTGCAGAAGCTTGTAAGTTTCATTAGGTCCCATTTGTTTATTCTTGCTTTTATTTCTTCTAGGAGAACATTTTTGAAATGTATGTCAGATAATGTTTTGCCTATGTTTTCCTCTAGGAGGTTTATTGTATCTTGTCTTATGTTTAAGTCTTTAATCCATTTTGAGTTGATTTTTGTATATGGTGTAAGGGAGTGTTCTAGCTTCACTGTTTTACATGCTGCTGTCCAGTTTTCCCAGCACCATTTGCTGAAGAGACTGTCTTTATTCCAATGTATATTCTTGCCTCCTTTGTCAAAGATGAGTTGACCAAAAGTTTGTGGGTTCATTTCTGGGCTCTCTATTCTGTTCCATTGGTCTATATGTCTGTTTTGGTACCAATACCATGCTGTCTTGATGACTGTAGCTCTATAGTATTGTCTGAAGTCTGGGAGAGTTATTCCTCCAGCCTCTTTCTTTCTCTTCAGTAATGCTTTGGCAATTCTAGGTCTTTGATGGTTCCATATGAATTTTATTATGATTTTTTCTAGTTCTGTGAAATATGTCCTGGGTAATTGGATAGGGATTGCATTAAATCTGTAGATTGCCTTGGGCAGTGTGACCATTTTAACAATATTGATTCTTCCAATCCAAGAGCATGGAATATCTTTCCATTTTTTAAAGTCTTCTTTAATTTCCTTCATCAATGGTTTATAGTTTTCTGGGTATAATTCTTTCACCTCCTTGGTTAGATTTATTCCCAGATATTTTATTACATTGGGTGCTATTTTAAAGGGGATTGTTTCTTTACTTTCTTCTTCTGTTGATTTATCGTTAGTGTATAGAAATGCAACTGATTTTTGAACGTTAATTTTGTAACCTGCTACCTTGCTGAATTCTTCAATCAGCTCTAGTAGCTTTTGTGTGGACCTTTTAGGGTTTTCTATATATAGTAACATGTCGTCGGCATATAATGACACTTTTACCTCTTCTTTTCCAATTTGGATCCCTTTTATTTCTTTCTCTTGCCTGACTGCTGTGGCTAGGACTTCCAGGACTATGTTGAATAGGAGTGGTGATAGTGGGCATCCTTGTCTTGTCCCAGATTTTAGTGGGAAGCTTTTGAGTTTTTCCCCGTTGAGTACTATGCTGGCTGTAGGTTTGTCATATATAGCTTTTATTATGTTGAGATATGTTCCCTCTATACCCACTTTGGCGAGAGTTTTTATCATAAATGGGTGTTGAATTTTATCAAATGCTTTTTCTGCATCGATTGAGATGATCATGTGGTTTTTGTCCTTTCTCTTGTTGATGTGATGTATTACACTGATTGATTTGCGTATGTTGAACCAGCCTTGTGTCCCTGGGATGAATCCCACTTGGTCATGATGTATAATCTTTTTTATGTGTTGTTGGATTCTATTTGCTAAAATTTTGGTGAGGATTTTGGCGTCTATGTTCATCAGTGATATTGGCCTATAATTCTCTTCTTTTGTAGAGTCTTTGCCTGGTTTTGGTATCAGGGTGATGGTGGCTTCCTAGAATGAGTTTGGGAGTATTCCCTCCTTTTCAATCGTCTGGAAGAGTTTGAGAAGGACTGGTATGAGTTCTTCTTTGTATGTTTGGTAGAATTCCCCGGTGAAGCCGTCCGGTCCTGGACTTTTATTTGTAGGGAGGTTTTTAATTGCTATTTCTATTTCCTTTCTAGTGATCGGATTATTCCAGTGTTCAGATTCTTCTTGATTCAGTTTTGGTGGACAGTATGTTTCCAGAAACTTGTCCATCTCCTCTAGGTTATCCAGTTTGGTTCCATATAGTTTTTCATAATATTCTCGTATGATATTCTGTATTTCTATTTTGTTTGTTGTAATTTCTCCATTTTCCTTTCTTATTTTGCTAATTTGTGCTCTCTCTTTTTTCTTCTTTGTGAGTTTGGCCAGAGGTTTGTCGATTTTATTTACTTTTTCAAAAAACCAGCTTTTGGTTTGGTTGATTTTTTCTATGGTCTTGTTAATCTCTATTGTATTTAATTCCCCTCTGATCTTTATTATTTCCTTCCTTCTGCTGCTTTTTGGGGCTTTTTGTTCTTCCTTTTCTAATTCATTCAGGTGGTGGGTTAAATTGTTTCTTTGAGATTGTTCTTCTTTTTTGAGGAAGGCCTGTATCGCTATAAACTTCCCTCTTAGCACTGCCTTTGCTGTGTCCCATAGGTTTTGAGTGGTTGTGCTTTCATTATCATTTGTCTCAAGGTATTTTTTAATTTCAGCTTTGATTTCCTCAGTGATCCATTGTTTTTTCAATAGCATATTGTTTAATCTCCATGCTTTCCTTTTTTTCTCCTTTGTTCCTCTGTTGTTGATTTCCAGTTTCATGGCATTGTGGTCAGTAAAGATGCTTGAGATAATTTCTATCTTCTTAAAATTGTTGAGGTTTCTTTTGTGCCCAAGTGCATGATCGATCCTGGAAAATGTTCCATGTGCACTTGAAAAGAATGTATATCCTATTTTTGGGGGGTGTAATGCTCTGAAAATATCCACCAAATCTAGTTTTTCTATTGTAGTAATTAATTTCTCTGTTGCCTTGTTTATTTTCTGTCTGGAAGATCTGTCTAGTGATGTTAATGCAGTGTTAAAATCTCCAACTATGATTGTATTCCCATCAATATCCCCCTTTATCTCTGTTAGTAATTCCTGTATGTACTTAGGTGCTCCTATATTGGGTGCATATATATTAACGAGTGTAATATCCTCATCTTGTATCACTCCTTTAATCATTATAAAATGTCCTTCTTTATGGCCTTTGTTTTAAAGTCTATTTTGTCTGAAATCAGTACTGCAACACCTGCTTTTTGGCTTTTCCATTTGCATGGAATATCCTTTTCCATCCTTTCACTCTCAATCTATATGTGTCCTTCTCCCTAAAGTGGGTCTCTTGTATGCAGCATATTGAAGGTTCTTGCTTTATTATCCAGTCTGCCACTCTGTGTCTTTTGACTGGAGCATTTAGTCCATTAACATTTACAGTAATTAATGATAGATGTGTGTTTATTGCCATTTTGAACTTATCTTTGCAGTTGAATTGGTATATCCTCTTTGTTCCTTTCTTCTTCCTTTTGTGGTTTGGTAATTTTCCTTTGTATTATCATGGATTTTATTTAATTTTTGTGACTCCTTTGTAAATTTTTGGCTTGTGGTTACCCTTTTTTGTAAATCTGTCAACCCATTACTATAACTGTTTTTATTAAACTGATAGTAACATGATCTCAAACCCATCCTACTGTTAAAAAAATTTAAAAAAGAAAGAAAAAAGTATTCTATATTTCCCTGCCTCCCTCTCCCACTCTCAGTGATTTGTATGTCTTCTTTTAGAATTTCATGTTTACTTTATTTGTAATTCATGAGTTATCACCTTTCCAGTTGTGTGTTTCTCATTTCTGTAGCATCCTGCTGCTTTCCTATTTAGAATAGCCCTTTCAATATTTCTTTTAGCATGGGTTTAGGGTTGCTAAACTCCTGCAGCTTTTTTTTGTCTGTGAAACTCTTTATTTCTCCTTCTATCCTCAAGGATAGCCTTGCTGGATAAAGGATCCTAGGCTGCATCTTTTTTTCATTCAGGGCTTTGAATATATCTTGCCACTCCCTTCTGGCCTGTAGTGTTTGTGTAGAGAAATCAGCTGAGAGCCTTATGGGGGTTCCCTTGTAACTTACTCTTTGCTTTTCTCTTGCTGCCTTTAGAATCATTTCTTTATCCTTGACTCTGGCCATCTTGATTATGCTATGTGTTGGTGTGGGTCTATTTGGGTTCTTCCTGTTTGGGACCCTCTGAGCTTCCTGTACTTGGATATCTGATTCCTTCTTTACGTTTGGGAAGTTTTCAGTCATGATTTCTTCAAAAACCTTTCCAATCCCCTTTGATCTTTCTTCTCCTTCTGGGACCCCTATTATGCGAAGATTGGGACGCTTTATATTATCCCATAGGTCCCTTATGCTATTTTCATTATTTTTTATTTGCTTCTCTTGTAGTTCTTCTGAATGGGTGCTTTCTATTGCCCTGTCTTCTAGATCACTAATTCGTTCCTCTGCATTATCTAGTCGGCTTTGCACAGCTATTAGATCATTCCTCATCTCTGTCAATGAGTTTACCCATTCTACTTGGCTCTTCTTTATAGCTTCAATTTCATTTTTGACATATTGTATATCTCTAAACACTATCTCTTTTAATTCCTTCAGCAATTCGATCACTCCTTTTTTGAAATCTTGATCTAGTAGGCTATCGATGTCTATTTCATTGATCTTTCTTTCAGGGGATTTCTCTTGTTCTTTTAATTGGGAAAGGTTTTTCTGCTTCTTCATCTTGCTCATACTTCTTTGGCACTGTGGTTTATGGAGTATCAATTGTTTATTTTGGTCCTTAAGGATTTTATCTATCTGATGCCTATTTAGGAATAGAACTTAGGAAAAAAAGAAAAAAAAATAAGAGAGAGAAAGAATTTTAAAAGAAGGGAGAAAGAGGGTTTGAAAACAGTGTATAATGAATAGAAGAGTGAGTTGGAGCAGAGTATTAATCGGGTTGAGACGTCCTTTTGAAACCTTTACAAAAAAAGGGGGGGGATGAATAGATGTATTTGAAACCTGTGTCTAATCAATACCAGGACATCAAAACCCAAGAGAAATAGAAATGAATTAAGAAGTAAAGATTAAGAGAGTAATAGAAAATAGAACAGGTAAAAACAGATTTAAAAAAAAAGGGGGGGGGGGTTTGTCGGTGTTCTCCTGGAGTCTGTGTGCTTTTAATGTGAAGTCTTTCTGTCTTCGTCCTGTTTTGGAAGCTCACCTTGCTGTTTTCAGAGGCCCTCGGTTGGCGCCCTCTTCTGTGCTGCTCCCAGCACCTGTCCGCAAGCAGATCGTGCCTCCTCCTAACACTGGGTCAGGTGCAGCTCTCTGCTGTGGGCGGGCGGGTCGCTGCCCCTCCGGATGCTGTAGTCAGATGTTGCAGACTGGCCGGGTAGGAGGGCGGGTCGTGCCCCCTCCCAGCACCTCGGTCAGGGGCTGTGTTCCTGCCTGAAAGGCAGGGGGCCGCGCTAGCTCTACCTGCGCAGCTGCAGGTAGCTCCGCTGCTCTGTGTGGCTGCGCGCTCCGCACTGGTCGGCGCTCCGTGGGTGGGCTCGGGGAAGACCGAGGGACAGCCCTGTCCCTGCTCCGAGCCAAAACCCAGCTCCTTGTTTGTCTTTGTGGAGCAAGTTCTCTGAGGGACCAGGATGGAAGGATCCTATCTGCCCCGGGCTGCAGGCCAGTCTCAGTCTGGCCTTTGAGGCTGCTAAGCCCTTTGGTGTGGATGCAGGTTTTGCCCCCGCCCCCGCCTGAGTGCTAAGCGCGGAGGATATGGCGGCTGTGCCTGAGCCCCGCCTGTCTTCCCCTGAAAACTTTCCGCGGGTTTTCAGAGATGGGGGTGTGCACCCTTCCCCCGAGAGCACATCAACCTTGCTGTTTTATGGAGGGCCCAGGTTGTTCTGCCCTGTGCACCCACAGCCACGGCGCGCAGCTCCTTGCGTTCCCCTGGGGCTGCCTCAGTGCAGCCACTTCCGTCCTCCGCCCGGCTTGTGCAGCCTGGCCCTGCCCGCCGCTGCCGGCCCGCGTCTCAGGCTGGGTGTCGGGTGAAGCTCTGTGCCCGTTTAACTTAGTTCTGTTAGTCAAGGGCTGCTCTGTACAGATCCGAGCCTCAGAGTCTCCCCCTCCGTCCCGCTGGCCTCTCAGTTGGAGAGGGGAGACCCAGCGAGCGAGCGCCAGTCCTCCTTTGCCGCTCCCTCCCCGCGGGACCAGTCCTGCGCTGCTTTGCCTTTTGTTCTTTCTTTTTTCCTTTTCTCCTACCAGATTTTTGGTGTCTTTATGTTTTGAAGAGGGCGATGTTCTGTCGGAGTTCCACAGGTGCTCTGGTTGGCTGAGTGGGTCTGTAGATGTGGGTCTTGGTGTATTTGTGGGAGAGGGTGACCTGCGAGCGTCCTTCTACTCCGCCATCTTCTCCGTCTTCCTCTTAACCAGCTTTTCTTGTTTAAATATTTTGTTTAAATATATTTACATGCTTTTAATTTTGTTATTAACAGTTTCTTTTAGTTTTGATTATTTATTATCAATTTCTTCAAATTTCTAACATATTCACTTAATGCCATAACATTTTCTTCATACAATTTTTATTCCTATACTTTTTGGTATTACAGCATCTAATCTTCTGATTAACATAAATATTAAATAGAAATACAAATGAAAATTATTTCTAAGGAAAACAAGACACAAAATTTTGATTGAGTTGCAAATTGACCTTAAGTCTCCTGACAACCAAAACAAAAAACAAAAATACTGTCCATTATGCAATGAAGTGTATCAGATAGGGAGTAAACCTCAGGGTAGAAAGTAACAGAAATGAAAATTTCCTTAATACTAGAATCTAAAGTAAATCTTCATGTGGCTCTTATAGAGGAGATTCTTACTTTCATAAAAATATTCTTAGTCATACACATATAAGAAATGTGGTAGAAAAGATCACGTGAAATATATATTTTTTAATATTTGCTTTACGGCATTTACATATTGTGATGGTTATATTTTCTATCTCTGGATATTTCCAGTTCTCATTCTTCTAGACACTGGTGACTGCTGCACTTTTTCGCTAACTGTGGTTGTCGAGCTATGTGAACAGTTTAGTTAACCGTTGTTAAGTGTAAGTGCCATGTGTTACTCAATTGCCTGTATGGGTTCTCCACAGCACTCTTTTCCTTCTGTCACGGTACAATGATGATGTTCAAGATGGTAGACATTCCTGAGTCTGTGTACCAGAGTGAGAATAATTCAGAGCAAGATCTCTGAGACTCAAAATGAACATAACGCATGAATAAGAAATAAAACCTATGTAGTTTAAAATCTCTGACAGTAGGGAGTTACTACTCAGCATAACCTTGTTTCACATAGTGAGTTTCAAAAATGAATTCATTCAAAGTTGTTTTATGTTGTACTAAAATGTTTAGACCAGGTTATACTTTGTATGGTATATTTAAATCCAAAGATAATTTTGAGTACCACAAATGACATACACATACATTTTTCTCCAAATATCACTTCACCTTTGACAGGAGCTACATAGCAGACAGTTTCAATTTGCTCTCTTAAATAGAGGCTAGAGGTGCAGGGTTACTATAAAATAAGGGACAATTCAAACGTTCTGGAACCCAGAATGAGTTTGTTGCTGTATTATGAAAATTAATGTTTAACAAGTCATCTAAAAAGAATGTACAACTTCTTCACTTGTACACAGAAACTACTGCAAGAAAAACTAGAAAATTCCTCAAAAAGCAATTTAGAGGCTCCTCTCTTAAAGTCATATGAATTACCAGTTGACTTGTAGATTAAAATTTATTCTACCATATTTATTATCTAATTTTAAAAGTGAAAATTGAGATCTATAATTTTTTAATGAAAATTGCTATGAAATTTTAATTATCAAGACTCTAAAGTTAGGAACATTGCCCTTACATCTCCCATCTAGGTGCTTTTCAAAATTTCCTTCTTTTTTCATGCTGTCCTCTGGCTTCACAAAATCAGACTTGCAGTGACAATACAGGTGGGTCAACCTCCCTCATAAGTTCCTTCATACTTAACTTGTTTTCAATTTTTTAAAAATTTTCCTATAGTATAAGTCGTACATCTGAGCTCTTTCTCACATTTGACAACTCAAACTCATTGTAAGTATAAATTAATATCAAAGATAGTGGACTTCCCATCCACAATTGTATGCCTCCTTAAATATAGGGACAATCCTTAGTAATTCAGAGGAATTTCATGGCATAAAGTATTTTTGAAAGGTGGTGTTTTCAATACACTTCAAATCATACTACGTGTATCAAAGTTCATTCCATCTATTAGTTAGAACTGGAGACTATCTTCAAAAAATAATATAAAGGGAATTGGCTCCATTTCTTTACCATCGGGACATTTATTTGTTACATTAATGTATATTATTGTTAATAGGAGTATTAGTAGTATTGTGTTACCTTAATACAAGGTCAAAATCCCCCCAAACCTTAAGTACTTTGATTTTACGAAGGTTGCATAAAGAAAAATCTTAAAATTACAAAAGTCACCTTTTCCAGCTATAAAACTCATTAAGGCTAACGATCGTTTCTAGAAGAGCAGTTAGTAGACATACAACTAAAATGTCAGTTTAAGTGAAACAAGCACATACAGACACATGCACTACATACAGACATAATCTTTGAAAGAGCAACTTTGTCATGTCTATAGCTGAAACAAATTCTCATCAAATTGGAAACAGTAATTAGATCATCCAGTTTGTGATGCTCAGAGTCTAAGTGTCATTATGTAGTAAAAATGTACACAACACATTTGTTTCTGAACCACACGTTTTGCTAATGATACATATGACGCCCATGGTACATTTGTGCTACTCCAACTCCCCTACTTGTGCTCAGATTAAAAATAAAAAAATAAGGGAAATATATAAAGACACAGGAAACAAAGGAAGTAGAGATATGAATTATAAAGACATGAGATTCAAAAAGAATTACTGAGGTTTGAGTAGGTTGGGAAAGGAGAGAATAAAGTGTGAAGTTGTAGTAGAGAAATGAGAATCGGAAGTTACTGGCAAAATGGTCATGTTGGGAAGGGGCAAATTCAGGTAGGAGGGAAGTGGAGAACACTCACTGGTGGAAAGAAATTACTCCAGACAATCCTGCTAGTCATTTTTTTCCCCAAATACTCTTCATAGGTCTATGCTACTTCACAGATTGAAAGGCTCTAATAGTCAGCAGCTAAAACCTCTAATTCAACCTACTGAATTGCTTTGGGCCACCAAGCCAATTAAAGGTAGAGCCAAAGAGAACCCAAGTATTTTAGCACTACTCCAATATGGTTTTACTCCTGTCTCCAACATGTGCAAAACAAAATAAAAATATGACATGAATGATAGGATTTATTGGTGATCAAACATCTATTAAATGCATTTTTCAGTAAGAAACATATTTCAAATTGTCAACAACTTCTATTCCTAAATTGCACACTACTATTTTGTCATGAAAATTGCATACCTAACATATCTAAATTTGAATTAATCAATCAATGCAACTGTTCTTTTATAACTCACTCAACTTTCTAGCAAATTTATCATCACCTTACACATTGTATTGCCGCAGATGTATTCTGAGTTACCATTTTCAGTCTAATACTATTTTGTCCAAATTTATGAGTGAATTGGGATTGCTAGAGTACATAGCTAATTAGATTCAATAACCTAATTTTTAGAAATAAAAATGTTATTTTATATTAAGCATGTGAATTAGTATCAATAATGCATATTTCTACTCTTAAATTAGTAATATCGCTCTTATATTTTTGTTGAAGTGCAGGAACTCCTAATTTGCTTACTGTTTTTAGACATAAATTATTATACAGATATAAAAGGTTTCAAATAATCAGAGCTAACCCACTTTAATCACTAATGCTTGTTTCTATTTTATCCATTTTAATGTTTTTTTTTTTAAAGACTCCTTTGCACATGACATTGTTTCCTTAAACAAATAGTGAATGTATCTTAAATGTTTCCTGAGGAATCCAGCTCATAATCACTTACATAATAGATCTTTAGAGATGTAAGAAATTTAGTCTGGCTTGGCCGCCTCATTTTGCAAAAGAATGAACTGAGGCTCCATGAGAGAACTGCCTTCATAAGGGACTGAAAAACCTAGAGGGTCTAATGCAGGTCTAGGGGTTCCTTCTACCCACCTCATTTGCCAGATTCCTTTCTGCACTCTACAGTTGCAGGCGTGAATGAAAACTTTTGTCTATCTGTTCACAGTATAGTGTTGAATTCTTTAGTACATTTCAGCCTTTATGACTGTATTTTACCTTGGTATCATTCCCTATATTTGATTGCATTTAAAATATTATAGCCTAGAACCCTCCTTTTGATGCTAACAGTAGGTTAGAAATGACATATTGGATAAGTAAGCATTTTATAATTGAGTATAACCTAAATGTAAGAAAATAGGACTTGAATGAGTGACTAAAAGTATCCCATACAATAAAATATATTTTTTTTCTCTGTTTACTTTGGGTAATGTATATTAGCAGATTTTATATTATGTTTGCTTTCTAAATTCTGACATGGTCATTTTAGTGAATTGTGGTGAAATTTTATCCTGATGTTTTAAATCAAATGTTAGAATAGATTTTCTATAATTCCTAATGCCTTTCCTAAATTCAAATTTATTCTGAAAATTATATATAATTATACATAATTATGAAAAAATATATAAATATATACAGATTAATTCAAAATGCATTTATCTAAAAATTTTGTTAAAGTACAAGAAAAAGTAGAGTTTGAATACACACACACACACATACATTATACACACATAATATGTGTGTGTGTGTGTGTGTATAAAATATCCAAGGGGCAGAGCCTCAGGGACATACCACAGCTACCGAATGTCTTAAATTTTATAGATAATTTTTAAAAGAAAGTGAAACATAAAGCATTCATCTTTATGTTTCTTTGTGTTCTGGATGATTCCAGACAGACTTTACTGAATTATACAAAAGGCTAGGGCCATATTTTAGCTCACCAAGATGTTAATGAGCCCTCATGTACATTTTTGTGACCTTTATATAATCTGTACCATTCAAATTTGTACCCTTTCCCAAAGACTTTGGAACTAATTCTCCTCTTTAGTGCTCACGAAAGAAGGAAAACATATTTTTACCTCCTGTGCATCACAGAGGGTTCACACTTCCCAGTGACACTGTTATTCATGTTTTCTGCCAGGCTTGCTTTCCAGAGGACTCTGAGGTGGACGGACCAGTGAGGTTTCCTCTTCAGAAAGCAAATGTCATTGGGTTGCTTTTCAGGGTTATTGAAAGTTGAATACTTTCCTGAGGAATAGTTCCACAGTGATTGCCAATTTTTGCTTGAAAGGTTTATGATTGAATCATCTGTGGTAGGAATTTTAGTTGAGATTCTTTCTACTACTGGTGTTTGAGGACATTTGCTAGCACTTGTTAAAATTTCTTTTTCTACTGTAATTAATATTTACAGTTTTTAGCACCCACTAAAATGCATATGGCTTAGAAACTGATAGATTTAATTTTGAGGAGGAGTAAATGCATATAAAATTTTAAAATGGAAGGTGAGAAGACTGTGGGTAAAACATTAATAAAAAAACAGAACAATCATCTTCAAAACAAGCTTTAAGATGTAAAGATTTTGCTAAAGAATCATTAATGTCTCCTGGAATTTAGCAAACACACAAGAAAAGGTCTAATAAAAGTTGATATAACCACCACAATTAAACACTTCAATAAACAAAAGTAACTTAGATTTTTAAAAAACCCTTATTTTCTTTTGACTTCTACTTTCCAAATATCATTTAAAAGAAAACGAATTTTCTTAAACTATTCTCATTGTCTGTCCATAGATGTCACCTTGATTCATCACAGTAAGGGAAATAATGAGCGACATTCTTTATGAAGACAATGTAATAATGATGATGATGATGATGATGTATCCAGTATGGAATTAACAGATCTAATGTGACATGCATTTCCCCAAGGATAACTCTAAACATTAAAAGTGTTTCATGCACCAGAATATCAGCAACAAAAAAAGGAACATTTACATCTTTTTCAGAAACTATAATAACTAGTTCTCCCCATGATATCTGATCTCCCAATTATTCTAGGATGCAGTAAATTAAATATAGAATGAGTTATATTTCTAAATATCAGAATCATTTTAAATTTTAGCTCAATATGGTCCATGCCAGAAATAGCTTCTTCTACTTTGTGTAAAAGAGAAATAAATAAGTGTGGAGTAGATATATAAATATGTAAATGTAAATCCCTTCCTGAGAGTCCATTTCAGTCTAATCTACCCAAAAGAAAAAATTGCTAAGAATAACAGTGGAACCATTATTTAAATATCATAATTTATGGATCATTTCCAAAGGTGAGACACATTAAATAGATGATAATAATAATGATAGTAAATTTCAAGACAACTTGAAAAAAAAACCTCTTAACTATTTATACTAAATAAGAAAACATCATAGTTTTATATTTTTAATTTTTTATGTACTGAGTAGCTTATAATGTGTGCGTGTGCCCAGACAGTAGTTTTGTTGAGCCTGTGTAAAAAAGAGAGATGAGAGAAACCTCAAATTTAATGCCACAATGTTAGAAAGCTGTGAATCCCTTTCCTAAATCTAGACTCAACCTCTGACTCTCTCTGTTGTATTCCTAACCTTGTACTTCATAGTGTCCACCACATCATGACAAAATATTAAGATGAGAGTTCATTAACTTTTCCATCATAGCCAAAACATCCAGTAGAAACTGAATTAAAACACTGTAATAGTCACCTCCAGCTTTCTCAAACCAATTAAATTAACTTCACAAAACACAATTTACTAGGTTACATATAACTTCTAGGTAAAGTGTAAGGGATATATATGCAGGAACATAAACATTTTATGACAAAAAGTAGATATTTAATAAATGACAATAGTATACAAATAATAGAACATGAGTCCCCTGGAAAAGTTAAAAAAATTTTTCTTTCATTACCTTATATCTACAGAAAGCATATTTTAAAGCAAACACTGGATGGGACAAAAATACTGAATTTAAAACAGTAAGTACCACAGATACTAATTAATGTACAATGTGAATACTGAAAAACCAGACTACACCTCCAGAGAAAGACATCTTGATGGGATATCAATTCTGGTTTCATTCACTCAAGCATTCAAAATTATTAACAAAGTAATTGTATTTTGTCAAGAATTGGGCTGCACAAATAGGAATCATTCTTACCTCAAACGGTTTCAATATAACTGTGTATTAGAAAGGGTAGGTAAAAAAGAGCGACCATTACAATGTAGCATAATAATTTTTGTGGTAGAAGTATGACAGATGATATCAGAACATATAAAGGGGTCCTCAAAGCTGAACTTTGAGGGCAGAGCAACCTTAGAGGAAACTTCGTGGAGGAGGTGGAGATTGAGTTCTAGGAGATAAAAAGAAGTTATCCACGTGGAGAGAGGAAGCACATGCAACCACTGGAATGGAGACTGGTCAAGTGTACACTGTGGAACTTGGGATAAGTCCCACATCTTGGGCTGTAGCAAAGAAAGTAGTGTTGAGATGAGTGTGATAAAGAAACCAGTCACTAATTAGGCAAGAATCTGAGAAATGTATTAAGTGGTTTGTCCTTTTTATGACAGATAATGAAAAATAGCTGAAGGATTTTAAACAGGGAGTGGCATGTTATGTATATTTAGATTTGAAGGGAGTAATGACTAGAGGCACTAGATTGATTAGGAGACTTTTTATACTATCAGTGAAAATTGAGAGCGACAGTCCCTAAGATTGTGGAGGAGATATAAGAACTGGGCAAATTAAGGAGGTATATATAGATTGAATTAACAGGATTTGGTAACTGATTACATGAGAAAAAAGGAGAACTAAATGATGTTTTCTGATTTTGTGATGGTAGAAGTTAGGTGGAAGGCTGGGATTTACACTGATGAAGGTAATACAGAATTAAAACAGATTTAAGTGAAGAAGGAAGTGATTAGCAGATAGAAAGGTTGGTTTTATATATATATATTATATATATATATAATATATATATATTTATATATGTAGCACTTAAGATACTTTGGATTATCTGGTTGGAGATGTCTAGTGGGGAACTAGATATACAGTTTTGGAAAATCAGTTTAAAGATTATTGTCTTGAGATTCATCACCATGTCAATGGGTATTGAAACTTTGGCATACTTTTGGTGAGATTAAATGAGAATTGAAAGTGGAACTCTGTAGAACATCAACACGATTAGCAGATTCAAAGAAAGAGAGGGAGGAGACAGAGGATTACTGAAACATGAGAGAAAGAAAGTCCAAGTATCATTATGTAAATCAAAGAAGTAAAAATTGCAAGGCAGGCATCCAGAAACACTTTCAAACCATTATAATTAAGGTTCGCTAACTGAGAGCCTTAAAAATTTCCATTGGATTTAGAAAAATGACCATGGCAACAATACTTTTATGGTATTATAGACAAGAAAATCAGGCTACATTGGGTTACAGAGTAAATGAGAAGTAAATAATCAATTCAGTGGCTAATAGTGAATTCTTGCTATGCATAATGCCCTATACAAGACATTTGAGATAAAATTACGAAGACGACAGACATGGTCTCTATCCCATACATTTTTCAGTACATGAGATAAGCCTCAATTACATGCACTCTGATAAATCCTATAATTGTAATGAAAATTTTCCTCATTTTTAAATGAAAATTATCTTAGATGAGAGAATTTTAGAAATTATATACACATACAATATTTACAAAGCCTACAGCTAATGCCTACAGATAGGGAAGCAAAAACAGCACTAGAGATTAATACCCTGTTAGTGAATACTGAAGGACAAGATGAGAAAACCTCAGGACTAAAATTTGAAGGTGTGTTGCAGAAGGCTTGCAAGGCAGAGATCAGGTCAGAAGAAGAAAAATCTTTATTTAGGACTAACTACTAGTATTAAGTGTAAACAGTACCCCAATCTAGCTCTTTATCTCAAGTGGAATTGTCAACAGGTAAACTCTTAATGGTGAGGGCATTAATTTTAATTTTACATTAGCTATATATAATCCTATTCCTAGCATGTAAGCCAATTATTAGCGCAGTGCACTCTCTATTCATGTAATTAATTGCAAGTGAAGCCAAATATCAAAACAAAATCCAAATGATTAACCATCTTTCAGAAATAACCTGAACTGAGAAATTATTTGCAAATTAAACTTAGTCATACTGAGATTACTTTTAAATATTATCAATCACAAGTAAAAGCTAGTTCAACAAAGAATCTCAGAATTGAATGTACCTTCAGAGATCATCTGGCTCAGAAAAGCTCAAAACTAATCAATGCCAGGTTGGCTCAATCAGAGTGAGCCTCTAGGCCTGCTGAACTTTAGCCTGGAGGATGGGGCTTGCTTTGATACAATTCAGTTCCATGATGACTACTTAGCGTGGCTGTTCCCATGGCCTTAGGACCATTCTAGTCAGAGTCAGTAAGAATTTAGTGCAAATTCTTTACTACTCTTAGAACATGTAACATGAGTCCTACTTAAGGAGAATCTGTAGTGTTGCCTTCATTTTGAGAACAGAATTAAAATAAATACCAAGGATTTCTGACTCCCAATGTGGGGATTTAAAGGATAAATATTGAAAAATTAAAGAACCTAGTAGGAGAAAATGACTTTCAGAATGAGCAGAGATATTATTTCACAGCCTAAGGAAATAGGTCCCTGTTCCATTACACTAATCTGACAATCTAAAAGAATTCATTCACAAATGAATCAATGGTCAACTATGTACAATGCTTACAGTATTTGAGTTTCTGGAAACAGAAAGATAAATGAGAGATATTATAGAGGAAAAAAATACTGCCTTAAATTTACTGCAGTTTTCATTAGGAAAACAAGAATAAAACAAAGGAAAATATAAACAAGCCAATAAGTTAAAAGAAAAACTTTACACAGTCAGTCATATCAACTATCCATTAAAAAATTCATTAAAATTAGAGATTATTTGATATGTCAATTCTTGGGAAATTAAACTTATTTCATTTTCTTGAAACATGATAATTTTATAGTAGAAAGCATCTGCATACATACAATCTGTCAAAGGCTTAGGACACTACTTCTCAGGAGTCTATTTTTTGCTTATTAAAATTAGTGTAATACTGTAGACCTCTACCAAACCAAAATTTAAAGAAAGAATCTGTTGGAAAAATCCTGATCTTCATAAAATCTTAGCAGACAGAATATAAAACGACCACGAGAATATTAGGTTACAAACAAAGAAAAGATCAACATTTTTCTCATATTAAAGAATATCTTCTGATAATCACTGGAATAATCTTCCCATTATAATGTAGTTTTTCCCATAAGAACCCAATTACTGAAAGTGGTGGAAAAAATTCCAGTTATACCACAGTTGTGGAGCTTTTGCTAATGGAAAAAATATATATATAAACAAATTAGTAAAGTTTTCTTTTAAAAAATATCTGCAGTGGAAAATCTGACCCACAGAAAAGTGAAAAAGAAAAGTACTGAGACCTCTCTTATCATAAGATGAAAACTTCAATACCATTAACAGGCCTCCAAATTTCAAACCTGGGGAGAATACTAGTAATCATTTATTCTGTCTTGCTTGTTAATTGTGTCTCTGATGGAAAGAGAGTTGACAGGACAAAAAAAGTCAACTACTTCCTGCCAATTTGATTTCCCAAGGTGTGTACTGTATGTATGTGCATTTGTTTGTACTCATACACAGACACAAAATGCACACAAAAGGCGATTCAAGCCAATGAACTCTTTATAATAACTGAAGGCTTTGGCTCCATTCTCTCAGGCAATCTCTTATCCTGGATCATTAGTTTTGACATTCAAAACAAATTTGGGGTTGATTATATATCATTTTCATCAAAACTTGTCATTTTTTATAACCTCAGATCTCAAAATAAACAAAGCTATCCTCTAAACTTTACTTTTGACATCTCAAGAACAAATGTGGGAAGAAAATTCCAATGAGAACCTTGGAGCACAGCCAGTCTGAGACGCTCAATCCTTATCTTTTTTCACCAGACTCTCTCGTACTCTGAGACCAATTGTTTTCAAATTTTAGAATTAGTAGGATCATTTGGAGAGTTGTTAAGACACAAAAAGATGATTGTCCCTGCCCCTAAATCTCTGATCCAGTAGGTCTGGAGTGGAACTCCAAAAACTGCATTTCTATGTTCCCAGGTCGGGCAGATGCTGCTAGACCACACTTTAGCAACTGCTACTCTATGCCTTCCAATGATGGGGTTTGAGATGGGCTGGGGAAGACAGCAGAGAAGACAAGGGCAATCAAGAAAGAATTGGTCTAAAGCTTCTTTCTGAAACAGAAGAATGGAAAGGAAAAAAAGAAAAGAGGAGTAAAGTAAAGCAGTGAAGAAAGCAACCAAATATCCCTTTTCCAACAAAATGTAATTTATGGAAATGATATATTTATCCTCTTGTGACTTGCCCAAAGAAGTGAGATGGGCTCTCCACCTAAAATGTCATTTGCATGTTGAGACTGATGACACCACACATACCCAGAGCACAGGAAAAGGTTTATTACATAATGAGGCTTTCTTGGAAGAGCTCTACTGACTTTCAAGTTGATCCAAAAGTGGTTTGAAAAAAAAAAAAAAAAAGCAAGGAAGGGTGACAGGCTTGGGGTTTTATGGTGGTAAGAAGGTAGGCTGGGATAAAAGTTCCTGCATATGCAAATTCATGTTGTACAGTTTGAACTGCCCACTGATGCCAAAAGAGGGAACACCCAGGCTTTCTTATGAGGTTGCCCAGATGTGGTACAGAGGAAGAGGGGAGTAACAGGCTTGAAATATCTCAAGAGTTAAATATCAAACAGGAAGTCAGTTTTAAGATCAGGGTAGGGAATTATAAGATACAAACTACTATCTATAAAATAAATAATCAACAAGGATATACTGTATTGTACAGGGAAATATAGCCATTATTTTGTGATAACTTTAAATGAAGTATACTCTATATAAATATTGAATCACTATGTTGTACACCTGAAACTTATATAATTTTGTTAATCAGCTATACTTCAACTAAAAAATGGAGTCACATTCTTTACTATAATTTACTCCTGAAGATTTACTGATAAATTAAGTACCATGTTTAATTTAATTAGATTTTGTTTATAAAAATGTATGGTACTCTGTGAGGCCTGTAGCCTGAGGTCAGGAAATTCCTTTTTTTAAGAATCCAATATTATGTACTTTTTAACAAGTGAAAGTGCCTTGTCACTATCAAGAATGTCTGGACCTTCTTAAAGGAGATAAAGGGTGTTTTGGTAAGGTCTCATACTGTGGCTTTAGTATGTGCAGAGGCCTTAGTCATCTTGATTTATATTTTTGGTATTTGTGAGGATAGAGATTTCCAACATCCTTTACTACAAAGAGAATGACCTTGGATAAGGACATATTGCTGCCACTGACCAAATCATATTAGACTACTGGCTAAGGTGATAAGAATATATAAGAATATTCAGCTGGGGCTGATTTTTGGCCAGGGAATCCAGTGTTAAAATAACTGCTTGAATTTGGCCAAATATGCTAACCCCTTGGAAATGCCCTTTATCAGGAATGTCCTGGTTAACGGTATCACATGGGATGGGATCCTGCCATCCATAAAATGCATAAACTCTCTTATCTGTTTCCACAGTTGACCTAGGACTGCCTGAGTAGCCAAGGATTCTGGGGGGAGAAGTGAACTTCTCTGGCACCGTGCCTTCAGGCAAAGAACTAAGAACAAAAAAGACCACCCCCTGTTGCAAGTGAGGTATGTTAGAAGGCCTACAGGTGTCCTGTATGTACAATTTCAGTTATAGCAAGGAAGCCTTGGTGGCCATACTGTGCTTATGGAATGCTGTTCCATGACCAAGGCACAATGGGCAGTGGTATGGAGAATCACCTATGAGACCTCTGTATCTAGGACCTATGAGAGCCTCTATATCCAGGGAAGTCCTGTATGTGACTAGCAATTGCTGCTCCAAAGATACACATCATGGGGCTGAAGAGGGGAGTTTCTAGCATCAGGAAACTAAACAATTTCCTGGTAATCATGAGCGGTCCAGAAACTCCAGGACGCATGAGAGAAAGTAGCTGAAATCTTTACAATGAAGGAGTTGAAGGTGGGAGGGTGGGGAGGTTGGAGATGGTAGGTGGAGGAAAGTGGAGCGGGTGCTGTTCTATAGCAATTTACGTAAATTCTAGAATCTCCACACAAACGACCATTCAATGGGTCTTCATATTGAACAAGGTATTAGTGCTTCCCCTGAGAACTCTATAGATTGAGCCCAATGCCTGGCTGATACACACAACCAATAGTTATAGAGCAAGAGTTATTCCCTGAGCCTAGTGTCAGTCACAAATCATGCTGGAATTGAAAGTCACAATTCAGTCTAAAGTATATAGATAAGTCTGGATTGAAACATATAACTCAGTGCCAGTTTAAGGAGGACCTCAATCTCAAATTCTTGTTGCTAAAGGTTTGAAAACTTTGTCTTGGGTTGGTTAAATCTGTAACAGAAGCTCCATACAACTCATCAACCACAGCACAAAGTAGCGCATCAAAAAGCACAAGCTTGTCAGCAACATTTCAAAGTGCATGCTGGCCAGCAGGCAGCAGAGTCAGAAAGCAAGTTAAGGCAAGAGAAGAAAGACCTGTGGTGGTGGTCATCACAGACACTCTGCTTCCAGTGTCCATTGTTGTGGTCATCACATAGATTCCATCCAAAGTTTGGTTTGGGTGTAGGAACTGATAAAGCCATGTGCACACCAAGAACATATAAAAAGGTTTATTACTCATATACTGAGGCTCCCTGGGTAGAACAGAGTATGCTACTGGGCTGGTACAAAAATGGCTTGAGAGAGAAAGTGTTAGGAAGAGTAACTGGCTTAGAGTTTTACGGTGGTTAGGGGTAAGGCTGGAATAAGGGTTCCTAACAAGCATGGGCTGAGCTTACGTGGTGTAAACTTCCTTCAGGTGCCTAAAGAGGAAACGACTAGGTGTTCTGATCAATTTGTCGAGGTGTGGACAGAGGGAGAGGACAGTGAAGCTTGAAAGTTGTTAGCAATCAAATATCAAAAATAGATGTTTCATAACAATTCTTTTCTCTCTTCAATTCTCTTACCATGTTTTACATTATTTTATTGGATGGAGCAGGATAAAGGAAACTTCAGCCCACACATTGCTGATTGAAAAAGAAAACAGAATGAGAAAAGGAGAGGAGAGATGATTTAATACTGATTTTGAGTCTTCTTTATGGAATTTTTTAAGCTAAATACTTTCATTTATTTCTCTTTCTTTTATTTTGCTCATAATTAAACATAATTGAAGAGAATAAGTGCCTGTAACTGGTTTTCCCATTGACACGCAGTTGTACAAGAGTAAAAATGGGTTTGAGACATGAAGAAATGGATTGTTTCTAACCACAAATCATTTTTTTCCTCTTACTCCAGGATATCTTTCAGTTCAGGTATGTTTGGTTTTGTTTTTGTTTTCCCAATGTGTTTCCTCAATGGATATTAAAAAAAAAATCAAAGGTTACAAGAATCAAATAGAATAACTGAATACAGATTGCATGTTAGAACCAATTTTTGTATGTAGTCTGTCTATACACCAATGTATCCATGTGTCTCTTTGTCTATCTCTCTATAATATACCTATCTATCTATCTACCTATAATATATCTGTATTTTCTAAAATCTTAATGATTAGCATTTCTGGACTCAGTTTTCAAATGTTAGTGGTATTTTACTGGTACCTTATGAAATGAGAAGTTATAATTTCATTAAATAAACTTTTATCACTTGAAAATTATTTGTATACAGTGTTATTCAATTTTTTCCTTGAGGATTGAATAACTTTTTTTTTTTAGTCTGTATAGATATTTTGGCATAATCACACTAAAATAGATTTTCTGTCATAGTGGAGAAGAAAGTTGGAGGTAAATGTTAATATTAGTTACTGTACTTTTCTAATTTCTTTGGTAAAAACTCTGCATGCTGTGACTGTAAATGTATTATAGGGTTTTTGTGATTATGTCTTATATTCTAGTTGTTTAAGTTGTCAGACTTAGACATAAATCTGCAAAAATTTGTTTGACTTAGAGAATAACGAGTTATTGGTCCATATTTCTACATCATAATTTCTACTTTTTTCTCATGTAACTAAAGCTTCAAAAACCAAAATCAAATATGCACCTAAACAAGTTCACTTGTCTCAGTATATGTTTCAGTAATGATAAAAAGATATTGCAACTGAAAAATTTAAAAATGAAATATATCTGTCTCCCTTGCTAGTCTCGAATATTACTCTCGATAATATTCAAGAAGATGGGAACCCAGACAAATAAAGATCATACCCTTAGACATGTCTTTTTCTCTAGTTTCCATAGTATTCATATTCAGTCAGAGAGATGGTAGATGACAGATGCAGGAAAATATCTGTGCTAAGTGCTCAAATTAATTCTCCTAGTCATTGCAGAAACTCAAAAGTGAAACTGTGGTACAAACCATTCTGTAACATGACCTAGTGGAATCTGGCCACCTGCTTTATGTCCAGCCTTTGTATCTTATAATCATCACCCATACTTTATACTCAGTAATGTTCTTTTAACTATAAATTCTTTATCTTTTCCTTTGACAATTTTACATTTTTTTTCTGGAATTCATTAGCTCTTTGATTCATACTTATGCTCACTAGCATTTTAATCACCAGGAGCATATTAGATACTATCTTGGGAGCTAGGAATGGAGATATCACAAAGATGAGTAAAAGCTATGTACAGCAATATAATCCCTAAGGAGTTCAAAGTCAAGTGGCAGATATAGATAAATAGATAGAAAAAAGGATATATATTTTAAGGAACTGGCTTATAGCTTATGTAATTCTGGGATCTGGCAAATCTGAAATATGTAGGTAAGAGATGTCCTGTTGGACATTCAAGCAAGAGTTTATATTACAGTCTTGAGGCAGAATTTCTTCTTCTTCAGGAAACTTTAGTCTTTGTTCTTAGGCCTTCAACTGATTGGTTGAGGCCCACCCACATAATGGATAGTACAGTAGTCCCCCCTTATCTGTGGAGAATACATTTCGAGACCTCCAGTGGATGACTGAAACCTCAAATAATACCAGATCCCATATATGCTATGTTTCTTCTTATATATACATACCTATGATAAAGTTTACCTTATAAATTAGGCACAGTCAGAGAATATATAAATTGCTAGCATCACTACTCTTATGCTTTGGGGTCATTATTAAGTAAAATAAACGTTCTTTCAGCACAAGCACTGTGAGACTGTGACAGTATTCGATAACTGAGACAGTTGCTAGGTGTTATACGCAGTGCAGTTATGCAGGACAAAGGGTGATTCACGTCTTAAGTGGGACAAGAAAGGATCAAAGGATCACACGAGATTTCATCACAGTACTCAGCACAGTGCATAATTTAAAACTTACGAATTTTTATTTCTGGAATTTTCCATTTAATATTTTTGGACCACAGATAACTGTAACTGAAGATAGCATACTGCGGATAATGGGGACTACAGTAATCTGCTTTACTCAAAGTCTACTAGCTATAGATGTTAATCACATATTTTAAAAATGTCTCATAGCATGTCTAGACTGGTGTCTAAAACGGCACCAGTGAAGTTGGCATAAAAAGTTAACCATTATAGAATTCATCACAAATGTGAAGCTACATAATATAATCTATTCTAGGTTATCCTTTAATAACCATAGTCATTTGAGTATCTTCACAAAGAAAGCAATGGGTTAGAGATGGGATAATTCTATTAAAAGGGCCACTGTAATATCAAAATAAAAGTCTGATATCTGTACCAAAGAATGGTATTATCTATGTTATCAACAATTTGTCTAATTGTTTATAAAATTAAATTTGTCTTTAGAAAGTCACCAACATTTTATTACAAGGATAGAACCAAAAATATTAGAAACATGTTGTCAGAGATCTGGATCCCAGACAACATCTTTAAGGGTAGAAGTCTGAGATGAAGCTGTTAGCAGGGCCATGTTCCCTTTGAAACCTATAGGGAAGAATCCTTCCTTCTCTTTTTCTATCTTCCTGTGTGTTTGCCAGCAATCCTTGGCATTCCTTGGCTTCCAGATAAAGCACTTCAACCACTGTTTCATGTAGCATTCCCTGCTCACATGTCTGTGTCACTTCTCATCTTCCTATGAGGATATTAGGCATATTGGATTAAGAGGCCACCTTATTCTAGCCTGACCTCCTCTTAAATCAACTGATTACACCTGTAAGGAGCCTATTTCCAAATAAGGTCATATCCTGAGGTACTGGGGGCTAGGAGGTCAACATTTTGGGGGACACAATTCAACTATAATACTTGTGGATATCTATCTCTCTGCATCTCAATATTATCATCAATAAAATGAAAAATATAAGCAAAATACTTTCTCAGGTAACTTGCAGAAATTTTATTCTGTAATTTTAATTACTAGTTATAACTTCTTTATTCATTCAACAAATATTCATGAAAATTATAATACATCTAGAGTAACTTGAAATATAGAAATAAATGATAGTTCTCACACTCAGGGTCTTCCAGCTCAGAGAGCAAGGTGGAAAGTATAATGGAGTATGGTAATCCTAATGTATATCAGAAGCATTGTGAATAGCTGTGTGGAGTGGGAACAATTAAATGCTTCTTAGAAGAGGAAAGAGCTTTACGAGTTACAAAAGATGAGTAGGAGTCTATTATTTAAGGTGTTTAAGTAGGAGGAAGAACTGAATGTGTATTCGCAAAGGTATAGGAGAGCAAGAGATAGTCTGCATTCAGTGAACATCTGATACATTTGTTGCTGGCAATTAGGTTCTTGTTTGTCACAGAAAGAATTTAGAGACAAGACACAGAGGTCACGAAAGTAAAGTGAGGATTTATTAAGTTACAGATAGTATGTGGGCAGGCTTAGGTGAGCAGCTGTGCTGAGTTTCTTTGTCAAGTTGGTTACATAGGGTGTAAAAATAAATGGGTGGGTATTCATTGGGGAGGGAAGGGTTTGGGGTCATATTCCCTTATTTTTATCCCAGCTCCACCTTCCAGAGGGGAGAAGGGATTTTTGTCCTTATTTAGTCTGGATTGGAAGTGTCAGGGTGTCAGTGCATGATGAGTACTTCTAATTTGGAAGGCTAATTTTATTGTAATGAGGGCATAATGAGCAAAAGGCCACATTTGAACACTGAAGATTCCTGCCTTTTCCCACCATTGTTGCCTGCCTCCAGGACCCCTCTCACTCCAAAATATATGATTTCCTATCAGTCTGGAGGTTCCTGCTTTTCTCTGCCCAAGGAATCCCATTGTTTGCAAGATGTATGGTTGTCTGCCATGTGGCCCATGCCCTGCCTTTTTCTGTCCATATCTAGCTTTCTGCCTGCTCTAACAGTTTGACCTTCATAGAAGGCTCAGCTCTGGGAAGGAAACTGGTAGGAAAAGAGACGGGAGAGAGAGGTGTGGTGAAATACAAAGAGCCAAAAGCATGATTCTAAAGAATTTGAACTGTGTCTTGTATTTATGGTGAACTTAATGGCTGGCATTTCATAGGAGAGTGTGTTTACATTGTCACATATTATTCAAATTCAGTCTGAAAGCAGAGTGGAATATAAGAGAAACATTAGGTCTTCGTGGAAACAGAAAGGCCAATAAAAAGGCAAATGATATCATTCAGATAAAAAAAAAAGTTGAATGGCCTGAAATATGGCAGTAGCTGAGAGAATGTGGGCAAGGGAGTAGACTTGAGAGACAATAAGAATATAGAGTTACTGTAATTTGGCAATGAATTACATTTGGAAGAAGCAGAGACTGAAATAAAAGGAGTCTAGGATTTGTCAAGGTTTCTGGTTAACTTTATGATGATGTATTTCACTGTAATGGAAAAATACTGAATAAAAGGCAGCATAAGAGCAAAGGTGAGAAGTATTATTTTATAAATGGTGAACCGACAGTGGCTTAGGACATCCAAACAGAGATATGCCATGTGCAGTTGGATATACAAGGCATTCTGACTATGCTCAGACTTCAGTGGGGTTAAAACAAGTTCCCTTGATGTATCAGGGGGAAGCAGGGGGGACATGCTATATGGCTGACTTGGACAAAGATCTCCTTCCCACTATTTAGGAATTTTTATTCCTGGTTTGCATAAAAGAAGAGGGCTCCCATTGCTAAAAAGGATTTGGAAACCCAATCTCCCCCTTGTGTTCCAAGTTAATAAACTAGGGCAAATGAGTCCAACAGCAGGGCTGAGCAATGAGATGCCTGGAAAACATTTCCTCATGTGTGTAGGAAGTGTTGGAACCATTGGGGTGACCTGTATACAATGGGCAGAGATAAAAAGAAAGCATTTGTTCTAGCCCTATCAGATAACTGACATAAATCTTGAACCTATATATGCCACATGAAACTATACATGGAATAAATTAATCTATGCACAGAATAAAATTTCATAGAACCACCCACACATACACATACACACAGACGAATGCAGATTTTTAAGTGTTGAAAACTGAATAAGTCTATAGCCTAGTTAACAGTAATGTTCCAATGTCGAAAGCATACACGGGACTCCATACTATTTTTGTAACTTTTTAAAAACTCTACAATTATTCCAAAGAATAAAAGAGCCTGAGCCAATTTGCTGTCTACACCCCTCCTTCATCTATCACTAATTTAACTGCTAAACAAAACAGGCTATCCTTATTTCAGATATATGAGTTTTGAGATGGTCATTATTCATCCATTTCCAGTCACATTTTAAGAAAAGAATTACTAGGGAGATAATCTACCTGATAATAAGGCTGCTATTATTTCTTTATATAATTTTAGTATATCTGCCATATAAACTTGAGAAAGTCAATCTTTCTGTTCCTTAAATTCCCCATATGTAATGGAGATAATGGTTGCTAACGGTTGTAAAGAGGATGAAATGAGTTAGCACAATAAAACACTTGGACCATGTTTTTAGAAGGTATTATCTTTGTGATCAGTGCTTGCTGGTAGTTTCCAGAAGAATGCCTTGCATATATTAAAAGAATATTTGCAACTACATTTATGGCAACTATTTTTAAAAAATCGTATTTTACTGCTTATTTCAGTGTGCAGTACCAAGCAAAAATATTTTAGTTACTTTTGCTGACCTTAAAGTTTTTAATGTTTCTAAATTAACATTCTTATGATCACAAATCTCAAGTGTCAGTCACAAACAGCAATTTAATGAAGACAGTGTACTGCTGCAATCCCTTAAGTATATATTAGATAGAGATTCATCTACATTTTGTGAAGGTCTAATTTGCCAAGAGGACGTTGGCCTTGCAAGAATCTATAAAATTTCATCAACACACACTATTTTTAACTGATTCACCTTTTCTTAAAGTAGACACATGGCAAAATAATATTTCATTTATGCTATTATTAATATCAGTAAGTAAAAAGGATACATGAAAAACATAGTTAACAAAATTTGAGGTAAAGAAGGAGGAGGGGAAGAGGAAGTGGGAGTGGAAATAGAAGTGGAAGACGAAGGGAAAGGTAGGGAAAGGAGAAAGATGAAGGAGAAGGATGGCATTCATGATTGACTTTCCAGAAGGAAATGTGTTCTAAACACAACTGGCCAACCTGACCAGCGTTCATAAAATATGATCACAAAATAATTTTCCAATTTCTTTTGAAAATATTTGCATTTAATTCAAAATTAAGCTGGCATATGATTACTTATCATATGTCATATGACATATGATTACTTATCAATTCATCTATTTCTATATTGATAATTTTACTAAAAAGAAAAGTCCTTACCTTGCTCACACTGGTTTTAAAGTTCTACACATTATGTTCTCAAGTGGATTGGAAGAGTGGCCCTTCATCATCTGTAATATTTTCTAGCTATTAAGTTTTTGGTATCTTCTGAAAAAAATTCAGTCATTATATTCTTACCACATTGTTCTTATTTTTCTCATTGTATTAACTAAGTTTTCTGCATTTCCATATGAATTTTAGAATCACTTTCACAATTTCTATATAAAAAAAGGGTCTGCTGTAGTTTTGATTGGGATTGCATGAATCTATAGATCAATTTGGAGAAAACTGACATCTTAATAATATTATGTCTTCTGACCCATTAACAAGGTTATTTTCCCCGTTTATTTAGATCAGCTTTAAAATTTCTAAGCATTCATTTATAGTTTTTGGCACACAGACCTTACACATATTTTGTCAGATTTATCCTAATTATTTCATGTTTGATGCTATCAACACTTCATTCAATTTCATACTGATATTCTATTATTTGGACATACCAAATTTTGCTTATACATTCATCCACTGATGAAGATTTTGGTTGTTTTCCACTTTTTGGCTACTATGAAAATGCTTCTCTGAACACTCATGTATGAATTTTCATGTGACCATGTTTTTAATTCTCTTGGATATATAACTAGGAGAGAAATTACTATATATAATATCACATAGAATAACTCTACATTAATCTTTTCGAGGAACTGTTGAACTGTTTTCCAGAGTTATTGCATCATTTTACATTCTGATCAGCGAAGTATGGGAGTTTCGTTTTCCCCACAACCTCACCAACACTTGTTATCATCAGTTTTGATTATAGCCACCCTAGTGGGTATGAAGTAGTATCTCTGTAGTTTTTATTTACATTTCCCTAATGACTAACAATCTTGAGGATCTTTTCATATGCTTATTGGCCATTTGCATATTTTCTTTAAAGAAATGTTCATCTGAATCCTTTGCTCGTTTATTGATAGCATTATTTGTCTTTTCCATATTGAGTTATAATTGTTCTTTGTATACTTTGGATAATACACCTTTATTAGATGTATGATTTGACAACATTTTCTCCATTCTCTGGACTGTTTTTTTCACTTTCTTGATACTATTCTTTGAGGTACTTAACATTTTTAATTTTGATAAAGTTCAATTTGTCTTTTTTTTTTTTTTGGATGTGTATACTTTAGGTGTCATGTCTAAGAAACTGTTGCCTAATCCAAGGTCACAAAGAATTACACTTATATTTTCTTTCAAAGATTTTATAGTCTCAGCTTTTGCACTTAGTTCTTTAAGGACATTTTGAGCTAATTTTTGCATATGGTGTGAGGCAAAGTTTCAATTTCACTCTTTTGCACATAGATAGCTAGTGGTCCCAGCACCATTCCTTGAAAAGAATATTCTTTTGCCATTGAAATGGTCTTGGCACTCTTATCAAAAATCAGTTGGCAGGTAATAACTTATTCCTGGACTTTCGATACGATTCTATTGATCTGTGTATCTATCATTAAGTCACTACCACACTGTCTTGATTAGTGCAGTTTTGAAATGATTGCAAGTTGCTCTACAGATTCCACCCAATTTATATCAAAATTTTAGCTAGCTTTTTTTTTTTTCTGAAACTGACAAACTGATTCTAAAATTCATATGAGAAATACAAGGGACTCGGAACAGCTAAAACAATCTTGAATATAAAGAACACATTTTTTAGACTCAAACTCATTTTCTGGAAAAACTTATGTAAAAATTTGGTATTATTTCTCCCTTAGATATTTGTTTGAATTTACCAATGAAGTTGTATGGCCTGGAGGTTTCTTTACAGGAAGCTTTTAAACTATAAATTCAATTTTTAAAAATGATCAATATAGAATTATTGAGGTTATCTGTTTTTCTTTAGTGAGTTTCCATTGTTCATCTCTTTCAAGGAGTTTGTCCAGTTAATCTAAGTTGTTAAATTGGCTAAATTTGCTATATTTCACTATTATATTTTTCATATATGTAGACTCCCTATGGATGCCAGACTTCTGATTCCTGATACTGGAAGTTTGCATCTTTCTTTTTTCCTGATCAGTCTAATTAGAGATTGAGCGAATTTACTAATCTTCTCAGACAATGAGTTTTTGAATTCATTGATTTTCTCTATTTTTTCTCTGTTTTCTATTTTGTTGATTTCCATGCTGATATTTATCATTTCTATGCTTTTGCTTATGTTGGATTCAGTGAGCTCTCCTTTTCCTTTTCCTTTTTTTTTTTTTTTTTTTTAATGTTGTTCTGTTTGTTTGCTTTTTGTTTTGGTGGGGGGGTTGAAGCTGAAATCAATGATTTGAGAACTATCTTCCTTTTGATCATATGATTTCATTTTCACTCAGTTCAGAGTATTTTCTAACTTTCCTTTTTATATCTTAATTGATCTATGGGATATTTAGAAGTGTGGTATTTAGTTTCCATAAATGTGAAGATTTTTCAGTTTTTTATCTCTAATTTAATTTCATTATTATTAGAGAACATACTTTGTACTATTTAAGTCTTTTTTAAAGTATCAAAAATTGTTTCATGGCTCAAAATAACATTTGTCTACATAAAACATTTATGCAAACTTAAAAAGAATATATATTCTGCTATTGTTGGGAAATTGTCATAAAAATGTCATTTAGGTCAAGCTGATTGATAGTTTTTTAACTCTTAGGTATCCTAATTTTTGAACATTTATCCTATACATTTTTTGTTGTTTTTATTTTTTAAATTTTTAAATTTTTTTATTGAAGTACATACTTGATTTAAAATGTTGTGTTAATTTCTGGTATACAGCATATTGACTCATTTATTTATATGTATATTTTTCCTTTTCATATTCTTTTTCATTATAGGCCATTGCAGGGTATTGAATATAGTTCGCTGCGCTATACAGCAGAGTGGGCGGTTAAAACCTCCTACTGCATTTGTGGGCTTGTCTATTCCTTCTTGCTATCCTTTCAGTTATTGCTTCATGAATTTTGAACTCTATTATTAGGTTCATAAACATTGAGGATTGTTTTATTCTCCTGAGGAACTGAGCACTTGGTCATCATGAAGTGAACTGAAAATATAATTTGCCCTGAAATCTACTGTTTCAGTTATTGATACAGGTACTCTAGTCTTTTAAAAATTAATTTTATCACAGTTTCTTTTCCATCCTTTCACTTGAAACTTATTATTGCTTTTCTATTTAAAATATACTTTTTATAGGCAGTACATAATTGGATCTTACTTTTTTATACAATCTGATATTCTCTGTATTTATAAGGTAATATTTAGATTATTCATGTTTAACATGATTTTTGCTATACTTAGGTTTAAATCTTCCATGTTGCTATCTGTTTTTTGTCTTTCCATTTGTCCATTTGTTATTTTCCTCCATTTTCTTCTCTTCTTTTAACATTTTTGGTGTAGATCTGCTTGTGATGAATTTTATAAGCCTGAAAGTTTTTGTTTTACTTCTGTTTTAAAAATATTTTCTCTATGTACAGACATCTAGGTTGACTTTTTTTTTTAATACTTGCACAATGTTCCTCCACTGTCTTCCTGAATGTTCCATATCAAATATCTTCTGTAATCCTCTTCTTTGTTCCTCTGTAAATAGTATGATTCCCCTCAATCTTTCTTTTAGTTCATTTTTTTAAATCACTGGCTTTGAGCAAATATATTGTGATTTGCTTTCATGAATTTTCTTCATATTTTTTATTGTTGAATTTCTGAGATCTATGTGCTTATACTATTCATCAAATTTGGAAAAAAACTTAACCATTGCTTCTTCAAGTAACATCCTTCCTGCACCTCACCTCAGTCTCTACAGACTAGCCTGTCCCACAGTTCACTGATCTGTGTTCAGTTTGTCTTTTTAGTCTATGTGTTTCATTTTGGACAGTTTTTATTGTTTTGTATTGAAATTCACTGATCTTTTAGTTTGCTATATATAACCCTCCCTTAATTCCATCCACAGTATTTTCACTTTAAATACTGACATTGTTATCAGTAAAGGTTTAATTTAAAAATATTAATGGGCTTTATTTTAGAGCAGTTTTAGGTTCACAGAAAACTGAAAGAAAATACAGAGTCCTCATATAGCCTCCCCATCCCCCAAAGCAGCCTCCCTCAGCATTAAATCCCACACTGCTGTGGTACATCTATTACAACTGATGACCAATACTGACACACCATTATCAAGCAAAGCCCACAGTTTACATGCCAGTTCAATCTTGATTGTCCATTCTGCGGGTTCGGACAAATGTAGAATGACATATCCACCATTGCGGAATTATGTAGAATAATTTCACTGCCCTAAAACTCCTTTGTGCTCAGCCTATTTAACCCTCTCTCCCCCTTCACCCCTAAAGTCACTGATCTTTTTACTGTCTTTATATTTTGCATTTTCCAGAATGTCATATAGTTTGAATCATACAGTGTGTAGCCTTTTCAGATTTGTTTCAGTCACTTAGCAATATGCATTTAAGGCTCTTCCATGTCTTTTCACAGCTTGATAGCTCATTTATTTTTAGCACTGAATGTTTTTCTATAGTCCACTGAACATTTATTCTCTCACATACTGAACAACAACTAGTTACTTCTAAGTTTGGGCTATTATGAATACAGCTGCTATATCTGTGTGCAGGTTTTTGTTTGGACATAAGATTTCAATTCTTTGGGTAAATACCAAGGAGAGCAACTGCTGGATTGCATGGTTATATTATGCTTAGTTTTGTAAGAAACTGTCAAACTGTCTTCCCAAAGTGGCTGTACCATCATGCATTCCCAACAACAATAAATGAGAATTCCTGTTGTTCTACATCCTTGTCAGCATTTGGGGTTGTCAGCATTTTGGATTTTTGCCACTCTAATGGGTGTCTAGTGGTATCTTGTTTTAATTTTATATTATCTAATGACATATGATGTAGAGTTTGTTTTCGTTTGCTTACTTACCACTATGTATCATCATGGTGAGGTGTATGTTCTAGTGTTTTGCTCATTTTTAAATTGTTCATTGTTCATTTTCTTATTGTTGAGTTTAATAGTTCTTCATATGTTTTGGATAACAGTCCTTTATCACCTGTGTCTTTTGCAAATACTTTCTTCTGGTCTGTGGCTTGCTTCTCATTCTCTTGACAATGTTTTTCACCGAGCCATGGTTTTTAATTTTAATTAAATTCATCCTTTCATTTTTTTTTTCTTTCATAGCTTGTGTCTTTCGTATTGTTTCTAAAAACATCCCCATAAAAACCAAGTCCTCTAGATTTTTTTTTCCTATGATGTCTTCTTCTAGGAGTTTCATAGTTATTACATTTTATATTTAGGTCTATGATCCATTTTCAGTTAATTTTTGTGAAAGAGGTAAGGTCTGTGTCTAGACTTATTTTTTTGCACTTGGATTTTTCAAGTTCAATCCTTTTTATCATTAATGTTTCATTTTATGTATATTTAATTTTTCTTTTAGCTTGCTTAACATGTAAAAAGTTATAAAAACATATTAAAGTGCTTGCTAATTTACATCTGTGTCAGTCCTACATATGTTCTGGTTAAGATTTTTCTCCTCATAATGTGATGTATTTCCCTGCTTCTTTTCACATTTGACATTTGTGAATTTTACTTTTCCGTATCTAAATTTCTCCATTAGAGATAGAACAGTTTAAGGATTAGTGGACTGAAAATTACTTTTAAAGAAAGCTTCTATTTATATTGAAATAGAAAAAATCTTTGAGAACTCAAAATACAAGCTTCTGTCTTTCAACAGATATTAAAGTTTAGTGCTATTTTTAGTAACAGAAAAGATACCTAGCTACTGTTCTGTTGTTTACGCCAGGAGTATCCATTGAGAAAGTAATCATTTGAAAATAGTATAGACAACAAGCTGCTAGATATTTGTTCCTAGAAAGTATCTATATTTATTTTTAAGATGCAAGAGAATGTTTAATTCAGAATGGTGAAAGGTAGGAAAAATTGAATAAAGCAACCAACTAAGGAGGGGACTTAAAGAAAAGAAAAAGTTCAACTTAAATATTAAAAACAAAGGTAGATGGTAAAGGTTGAATATTACAAGATCTAGTTCTTACATATTACAATTTCAAAAAGGAAGAAAGATGACAAATTGCTAACTAGAGCCAGCTACAAAAGAGAGCAAATTTCAATTCTAGAAGACAGTCTCATAGGTTTTAGGAGTTACCGCACTCATTTAACAAAGAGAATGGCTAGAGAACAAAACTCTCCTGCTATTTAAAGTGCAGAAATAGGGTGCTGCTGATATCACAGTGGCAGATGCCCCTCAGGGACAATTTTAAGTTATGCAGAAAGAGGAAACAGGTCTCTAATGTGACTCTCTTGTGAGAGAATGAGCCTCACACAAAGTAGACATCATTCTTTTGATACTGTGTCAGCTCTGGGGGGAGCATACAGGGTTTAGAAGGACTTGTTCGTTATCAGTCTTCTCTGATCTTTTTTCAGGGCCACATACAAGCTAAATAGGAAACAGGAAACTTGTCTTTGATATCATTTCTGACCTTTTATTTTTTTAATACTTCCTCCTCTGTTTATGCTCCATTCCATGTTATACTTAGAAAAATGAAACTGGAATAATGGATGATCATATATCTCATTCCATATTTTTCTGTTATTTTAAATAAACACTGTGAAATCTCCAAAAGAGATTCTCAAGTCATTTAAAAGAGAACAAAATTTTCTTTTCTGGAAAATTCTTCAGACTATTGTATTAAGCAAGAAAACTCAGATCTTATCAGTTCCCAGTAGTAATTCTATATGTGTACTACTACTTTCTGAAAATACAGCTTTAGAAAACAGGCAGATAGCAGCACAACTATGTAGCTAGCATATTACAAGATTTACCCTCATTTTCTGAAACAAATATCCCTTTAGAAACAACACATGGAGGCTATTCATTATGCGTCATTTTAGATAGGAGTGGAAAACTTTAGATAGGACTGGATACCATTAATACAGATGAATATGAAATACACTGAAAAGTATCACAATCATTACAATTGATTTGTTACAAAGGACTACATGTAACATTAGGACCTAAAGTGAACTAACATAATTGATGACAGTCAGCATTTATACACACATACGTAATGCTGTTTACCTGGCTGTTCTTGCAGCTCAGCAGCATGCTATTACATACTTCAGAAGGGGCTTTCCTATGGAGTCAGACACAAAATCTATAGCTTCTGGATGCTACTTTCTACAGCATTCCTATGTCAACTCTATTTCATTTTTAAGTGATTAATTAACTCTGAGGTTCTCCTGAATCAATTAGTCTCTCTCACTCTCTATTTCATGTCTTTTCAAATATTGCTAATTCTCACTAAAATTTTACTTCCCCTTTAGTCTGGAGAATTCAGTTATCACTTCTACCAGAGAATCTTGCTTCTTCTGCTCCCACATCTCACACCAATTTATCAACGGTGCTTCTCTTGTATGCCTCCATAGCTTCTCAGGCATACACCACTCATAACACTGAATACACTATATGTGACCACTTGTTCATGTATCTGTTTGTCCTACTAGAGCAGAAGCTTTTCGACATCAGGACTATTACTATATATGTATATATTTCTAATATATGTCTTCTGGAATATTCGCTGTGATACACACTTCACTATTTTTAGATAATTATTATCAGTCAAAATATAGTCATTAAAGACACTGAAAATAACATATACACTAGATGTGACTAAATATGTGTATGTATGTGTGTGTGTTTACTGTGAGAGTGCAGTAATAAATCTCAAAAATCTTCCCCAAAAGTATACAAGGTAAAACGCCAATTTAACTGATCCATGCAAAACCGCAATTTAAATTGTATAAAAATGCAAATGTATAGAAAATATTACATCAACACAGGACAAAAATAAGCATGCAATCATGATCCCATCATTGTTAAGAAAAATTTATCTTGTGTTGCAAAACTGACCACATTAAGATATAAAAGTCCAGTTCAAAATTTGAGAAATATATGCCACATAGCTGAGGGATTTTGAGTAGCCATCTAAGGTTTGTGTCCATTAAAAGAATATTCATGGCTGCATTATATACAACAGCCTTAAATTAGAAACGACTCATATGACTGACCACCAGCAATATGATGGATAAATTGTGACATTTAAATAATGAAATGAGTTAAACTACTGCTACATATAGTGATGTGAATCATTTCAAAAATGATGTTGAGAAAAGAGGTCATAGACATAAAAATGTAATTTCATTTACATTTGTGAAAGCTGATTACCTAACTTAGTGAGTTTTTTTTTTTTTTTTGAAACTAGATAAAAGAAATTTCTTTGTGAATGTGGTTTCCAATGTGCTGTACAGTTGAAAATTTATGATACAGGAGGTAAAAAACAGCTACAGACAAGTGTCAGTTACTTGACAACTGAGTTGTGCCAAAAGAATTCCCCCACACACAGTCAGTCTTAAAGCAGGATAGCGTTCTTATACTGCTGTTTTGACTATTTACTGTTTTGACATTATTTTTAATAAAAAATACTTTTTTGAAGTATTTTTTCTAGAGTAACTTCTACTTTATGTGTTTTTAAATCTAAATACAAATGTTTGACAATTAAGTCAACATATTTTTGATGTATAGACTTCTCCAGATCCATGTTATTCCTATAAATGAAATCATGAAGCATTTTATATTACCATATAGCAAGTTTAGTTTTATTATTTAAAGTTTTTAGGAATTTGTTTATAAATTTATTTTATCTGTTTTGATACTTCTATTTGTTTTAATTAAGAATATGAGGTATGCATAAACATATAAAAATAGGCAATTTATAGTTAATATCCTGTCATCTTTTATAGCTTCCATAACAGGGTATAATAAATAATTGCCTGTTATGTGAGAGATGCCAAAAAAAGTTATCAAATTATTTCTATGGAAATATATAATAATATGACACTAAGTGGTCTCATTGGTTTTGCTTTAATACTATTTCTGAAACAGTTTTAGAAGGGCTTAAAGATATGCATGTTTTATAATAGCAATGCCTTATGAAAAAGTAATTCTTATTAAGTATACTTGTGCTCTGCTTGGTGATTCTGCTATGGCTATTAATTTAAGATACTTCCTGAGCTCTTTGATATGTTTTCTTATGGCATTAAAAATCACAATAAAATTACATGTTGCCATAATAGCATATAAGACATTTTTGCCAGGCAGTTTGAAGAATTTCTAAATGCCATTATATGGTTAAGCAGTGAGGCACAACAGGTTATATTACATTGTGAAGTTCTAGAATAGGTGTTCAAATTGCTTCTCAACATCATACCCGGGAGTATCTCTGAGATTTCACATGACAATTTCAGAGGGTTATAAAAAAAGGATAAATGAAGTCATTAAACAAAAATTTTTTTCCTTAGGTAAATTAAATGCTTTCCATCACCCAATGTGCAGTCATTAAAGTCTAATGCCTTTTCCTGGGAAACTACTTCGTATAGATTTTTTAGCTTCCTTTACTGGTAATTCAAATTTGTTAAATTTGACTTATTTAAATTTTGTTTCTATCTTGAAAAATAATGGAGGCAATTACTTTCAACTCAGTTTCCAGGGTGACAGTTTATCAATCACAGATAAGTGCTTAGGTTTCTTCGTAACACGTTTGACTCCTTGACTTTTACATTGTTCCCCAAGCCTCAAATTGCCTCCAATACTTTGTGGAATCTTCTGTCTCAGACGAGAGTGAGAACACCTTCCCCAGGAGTGATTGTGGAGGTTCAGGAAGGAGTGGAGCATTCTCAGGGTAACAGAGCCCAAGGGTATGTAAAATTGAGGACATTAGTCCCTCTCCTAAATTATATATAAGAGCACTGGAATCATATATTTTAATTTACTTTTTGGTTGCACAAAGTGACTCATAAGGTTATTGCTTATTTATGAAATGGCAAAAAGCTATGTCTACATTCACAAAGCTTGTTCTAAATCAAGTTAGAACAACAAAAGCTTTTGGCTTCTCTGTTCAGCTAAATTTCAATTTCCCTGTCATACAGTTGTCCCTCAATATCCTCAGGGGGTTGATTCTAGGAGTCCTATGAATATCAGAATCTGCAGATGCTCAGGTCTCTTGTCTGAAATGGCCTGTGCAATGAATAAAGTGGGGCCTCCATATCTGAGGATGCCAGATCTGCAGATAAGGAGGGCTGTCTTTGTTTTGGACAAACTGACCTTGAGGCCAAGTGTATTCAAGGGCAGATAGATAACTTAAAAGTGCAAAGGACAATGATAGGAGAGAGAGATGCGAAACAGACAAGGAAATTCAGCCAATAAATTGTGCACTATCAAGCCAGCTACCACAATAGTTGAATGGAGTTTAACTCCATGGTGAAACTCTGGGGAACAGTTCAAAACACACAAGTTAGAATTGTCCCTAAGCAAAGGTAAGGGAGCTGGAGATTAATATATAGCAGCTCCTGAGAGCACTGGGTGATGCTACTAAAGTAAGGAAGTGGATATTAATTCCACAGAACTTCCAGACTCCCAAGAGCACTTGAGCAGAGTGACCTTCCATTAATGAAGAAACAATGCACTGAGGCACAAAGACACAGCCAGTGGCAGCTGGAAGTTGGGAGAAGCATAATGAAAAGTCCAAGGAATGGGAATGGGCACCTCCAGTATCTATTAGATCTGGAAAACATTGCGATAATTTTGCTCACTACACTACATATCCAAGTTTTCTATTGTTTACAATTTGCTAATCATGTTTTCTAGTTTCAACAAAGAAACTGAAAAATGTTTATCAGTAAAGATTAGAAGACAGAATTTAAATCTTCATGTAGAAGCCAGAGATATATTTATTAAAATTATTCGTTCACTGTTGGTTATCACTTATGCATTCTCCAGTGGATCCTTGGATGATCTCATATGAAATATGGGGTCAATATCCATTTAAATGATGGATACTCTTAGGGTTCAACCATATCCTGGATGTCTCTCCTGAGCTTGAAGCATTTGTCCAACTATCTTTTGTAGGTCTCATTTTAAGTAACAATGTTCTGATAAAACAGCTAGCATTTATCAAGCATGTACCTTATGCTAAGGACTATATTATACAATAAGCTTTGATATAGATTATCTCAATCTTCACAGCAATTCTAGAAGTGGATACTGTTACTGTCACAATTTAACACATGACGAAATAGGCTTTGAGAGTTTAACTAGCTTTGACATTAGCTAGTGTGTGCTAAAGTGTGGATTTGAATCAGGCATTCTGATTCTGAATTCAAGTTTAACTAGGGATATAGAACCAGTAGCTGACGTATAGGAGATTTATTGCCTGTGCAATTGTGAGGGCTGGCTAGGCAACTATGAAATCTATAAGGCAGGCTGTCTAGAAAGAGCAGGCTATAATTCTTGGGCATGAGCTAAAGCTGGTGTCCAGAGGTGGAATTTAACTTCAGAAAAGCTTCAGCTTTATTCTTAAGGTATTTTAACTGATTATATCAGGCCCACACAGATTTTGTTTGATAATCTCACTCATTTAAAGTCAACTGATCTTGGACTTTAATCACATCTACAAAATGTCTTCACAGCAACACCTAAATTAGATGTTTGATCAAATAACTGGAGAGTAGCCTAGCCAAGGAGACATGTAAAACTGATTATCACAGCGCCTGACCATTAAACCATGATTTCACCTAAATGATCCACAACATTTCAAACTCAGCAAAATTGAAATATTTCCATAAAATGGATCTTTCTATAAAGTAATTATTTTACAGCGGGGTATATTTTATTGAGATATGTTGTAAGAGCACAGATGAAGGATATCTAAAGCAGGGAAGGCTGCTGGGGAAGAGTGACAGAAGGTAGTCCACCAGGATCCCAAATAGCAGAGGACTGCTCAACCCAGCACCCCCAAACCCCCAAACCATGACACAGAGTACTACAAGCCCACAGGAAGCATTCCGTGAATGCTGAATTAAGGAGGGAACAAGGCACAGAAAGGCTCCCTTTCTGTAGAGACTCCATGCTAAGGAACAGAGGTACATGAAGTAGAGATAGAAATAAGCAAGAAACATTAGAATCCTGCCTGTCCCCTACCTCCACCACACACACACACACACACACACACCCATTCATGGGACCCCTGCAATGGACAACTGAAGGGAAAATGGACACCCACACACACCTTAGATCTAGATTTCCTACCAGTCCTATCTAGATTCTCCTATGGGGGAAAAAAAAAACCCAAGAATTTCTTTTATTCTTTCTACACATCTCTACATGATTTTTAAAATCATTTTTATATTCAGTACCTAGCTAATAGTATAACACATATAGAGTACTCAATAAATGTTTGTAGAATAAATAAATATACCTTTACCCAGAACACATTTGTTTGGTTCAAAAACTGTATCTTTACAAATATATTTTTGCAATTTGTATATGTAAATGATGTACCATTCTTTCATCCATCATTACAAAGGTGCTATTTTAAAAATAAAATAAAATAAAATTAGTTTTTCTTGTTTCATTTTATGGGAATTTTAAATATTAAAATGTGAAACAAAAATTAACATGTATCTACACAGTGTGAGATTCTTCTTCAAATTAGCCAATGAAGTCTGTATTTACTGAGCTTCTGTTTAATATCAAGGACAAGATGATAGATTTAAATGAGCACATGTTGACAAAAATAATTCAATATTAGAAGACTTTCATGAAATGTCTATATTTATCCATTCATTAACTGTCCATTGATTGAGCATTATAAACAGGTTCAGGAGATATAGAAATGATTATGATATAAATTTTGTCATGAAGAAGTCAAGATTTGTTTTATGTCATCTAACTAGGTAAACTAGTAACACTACTGCATGACAATTTTTAACCTATCATATATATGCAGAAAAATGTAACAGGTTAGAAAAGAAAAGTTAAAATGGATAGCTAGAGATATGTGTTTATATTGACGTTTATATGGAAGGATTAATTTGGTTAAACTGAACAACATGGGATAGAAATTTTCATTTTATGAAAAACAACTGATCAAAAAGTTAAAAGTGTGACTGTTATATCATGGTATTATTACAGTTTCACACACACACACACACACACACACCCATACACACAAATCCCAGACCATTTTAAACTACAAAGAACTTTGTCAACTTATACTTAAAACAAAAATCCTATGAAAGTAACTGTGTGAGGATTGCCAAACTATTTATCTATGAGAAATGAATGATTTAAAATTTTCAATTAAGAAATTCAAGGCAATTGAATGGTTAATGTTTACAAATTGGGCATTTTTGCATTTTCAGCACAATTTATCTTACTTTGTTGATTAGAACTACAGTTATAGGTTGACATTGGGACAGTGATGAACCAAAGAGCTGATTCTGGCAGTGGCTTGTTTCCAGTCTGACATGTTAAATGAAGAAAAACTAAAACTCCAAAAGAGATCGGGAATTTAATGATACTCAACATTACATTTGTAAAACATTTTGCCATTTGGAACTAATAGAAAAAAGAGACAGTAGTTGAAATTGTTTTATTCACTCAAAAGAAAATGTGCTCCTCCTATATTTCACTTCCAGAACAGAAAGAAAAAACTTAAAATTAGAAATAAAGGAGAAGTAACTAGGATGACTGCCTATAAATAGGACCTATAATCCAGAATGTATTTTTCTCTCAACAATTTTAGTAGCATTTAAAAATATATATATCTTTGTAATCCCATACTCATTTTATTTATTCATTTAAAAAAATTGTGAGAATTCAGAGGATACATATAGGGGATACCATCTACTTCTCTAGATAATTGTTGATTTGCCTCCCTAGCCATTGAATCTTGGTTAGTGAAGGAGTATCAAGTTCAATTTCCCCACCATGACAAAGTCTTAATACAGTGCCAGTACTGCCTTTGCCCAAAGGATAGCACCATCTACCATTTTCTCACTGCTGGCTGCTCACAGCTCTGGAGTTTCAGTTTAAGTCATACTGCAGAGGTAGGGAGGCTCACAGTAGTCTATTTCCTGCAAATTTAAGTATAAAAAAAGAGTACAGTTGGCCCTCTGTATCTGTGCATTCCATATCCGTGGATTCAGCTAACCTTGGATCAAAAATATTTTTAAAAATTCCAGAAAGTTCCAACAAGCAAAACTTGAATTTGCCTCACACCAGGAACTATTTAATTAGCATTTATATTGTATTTACAACTATTTACATGGTACTTACATTGTATCAGGTATTAAAAATAATCTAGAGATGATTTAAAACATACGGGAGGATTTGTGTGGTGATATGCAAATACCATATCATTTTATATAAGGGACTTTAGCACCCTCGGATTTTGGTATCTGTGGGGTCCTGTAAGCAGTCCCCTGGGGACACCTAGGGATGACTAGAAATATTTTTTCAATATTTAATTGTTTTTCAGTAGGAAGACACTTTAGAAAATATAATCTGCCACACAATTGGGGTGGAACATATTTTTAGGCTTTGAAACTAAATATTTTACCTATATAAAACAAATTAATTAAAAATTATTAGACTGAAACAAACAACATGAATATTCAGCATGACTGATGTGAAAAAACACCAACTATTTTAGAAATCACAAACTAAGTTCCTTGGGAGAATGAATGTGTCTATCAGGCACTAGGAAACACAAAAAGGGAACTAATATGTAAAAGTTAATACTCCTGACACCATGACTACAGTAGCAGAAGTGAGACAGAAACAAGGAAATGACCTTTTGGTTGACACTAATTTTGTAGTTTATAGAACTTAAAGGGGCTTCTATGATTTAAAAATTTACAATGTATGTTCTTATTGGACCCTTTTCTGAAAGACACCATTCTGAATATTCTGAAAGCAACTTTAACTGCCGTATTAAAATTAAGTTTTTAAAAATGTGATAAAATAAGTGGAAAATTCAGTCACAGCTTGTGTATGGTTTATAAAAGAAGAAAATACAGTACAGAGTGCAAATTATATATTCTGCAGGTATAGAAGCATACATTTCCTACAGATTTAATGGAGAAAAGGAAATAGGTAGCTAAATTCTTACTGATAAAATCCAAAGGTTCATTAACTAAATAAGGAAGTAAGTACAGTGAGGAGAGCTGAGATTTTAAGATAGAGGGCTTAAGATTTTAAGATAGTTAATTTCTCATTTTAACTTAAAAGTACAGAGGAAGAGTAATTAAAGTAAATTGAAAAAAAAATATCAGAAAGAAGAGTGAGTAAATACTGAACCTCGGAAGAAAGGTTAAAAGTTGGGAAAATGATTCACCATGTTGTTTACAGCACATATATTAAAGCAGTTTAGAAGAAAGTTTGGAGATGTTTTTGAAAAAGTTACTGGACATCTTATACGTGCAACTTCAGACAAAACCAATTTAAAGTAGGCCCAGGAAAAAGCTAAAGGAATAGCAGGAAAAGCCTATACACTCTAAGTATTTAGAAATGAAAAGGAAACTAAATGAGAACAATAAGTGGAAAGGTTAAATAAATCAAGGAGAAGCATTTCAAGTATCACTAGAAATGCTTGAAAGCAGAAAGGAAACGACAGAAGTTGATTAGATAAAAGAAAGTAATGAAGTTTGAAATAGCCATCCCAGGTGAAAAAAGATGGGAAGCCAAAATATGACTGAAACAGGGAAAGCTAGAATTTCTGGATAAAAGTGTCAACTGGGAAAAGACAGCAAGGGGTGATACAGAATCAGGGAGCAGCCACCAACTTAGAAAATAGTGGAAATCACACTGATTTCATAGAAAATATCTTGCTATCCTTTAAATCACTTGAATTAACTACAATTACCTACATATTCTGTTTTCTTTTCATAAAACAATGCTATAAACATGTTCACATTATCATAGTTTGATTGCAGGTCAGCTAATTTTACAAACTAGTTTTATTTTTCTCTTCATTTTTAACAACTTTATTGTGAAATGCAATATACACAGAAAAACACGCATAAATTATTTATGGACAGATTAGCAAACAGTTGTAAAGTGATCTTCCATGTAACCACCAGAGTGGTAAAAACAGAACATCGGGAGCTACCCCAAAACCCACCTTGTTGTGAACCTCCTCCACCACTTCCCTACATGCAACCAATTCCCTGCACTGTATAGTAATAATTATTAAAACTTTAAGAGACTTTTACTATGATAACTGCATTCCTAAACTATATAGATAAGTGCTGCCAGGGATGAAACTTTATATAAATGTAATCATTAGTATATATTAATTTGTGACATTTCTTTTATTTAACATTATGTTTGTAAATGCAATGTTAATGCATTCGACTGTAGTTCATTCATTTCCTTGCTGTATAATATTTTATTGCATAATTATTCCACAATGAACCCATTTAATATTGATGGAATTTTGCATTATTTCTAATTCAGAATACTTGCAAGTAATATAGTTATGCATTTTTTCTTTGGTCCATGTATCCCAGGGAACTTATGTACATAAACATTTAAGAACAGAGTTGCTAATCAAAACTACAATGAGGAATCACCTCACACCAGTCAGAATGGCCAACATTAGAAAGTCCATGAACAATAAATATTGGAGAGTGTATGAAGAAGGAACCCTTCTTCAATGCTGTGGGAATGTAGTTTGGTGCAGCTATTATGGAAAACAGTATGGAGGTTCCTCAAAAAACTAAAAATAGACTTACCATATCATCTAGCAATCCCACTCCTGGGCATATATCCAGAGGGAACTCTAATTCAAAAAGATACTTGCACCCCAGTGTTCATAGTAGCACTATTTCCAATAGCCAAGAAATGGAACCAACCTAAATGTCCATCGACAGACGACTGGATAAAGCTGTGGTATATTTATACGATGGAATACTACTCAGCCATAAAAAGAATAAAATTATGACATTTGCAGCAACATGGATGGACCCGGAGATCATCATTCTAAGTGAAGTAAGCAAGAAAGAGAAAGAAAAATACCACATGATATTATTCATATGTGGAATCTAAAAGAGGAAAAAAAGAAGACACTAATGAACTCATCTCCAAAACAGAAACAGACTTGCAGACATAGTAAACAATCTTATGGTTATCCGGTGAACGGGGGTGGGAAGGGATAATTTGGGAGTTCACAATTTGCAAATATTAACTACTATATATAAAAATAGATAAAAAATAAATTTCTTCTGTATAGCACAGGGAACTATATTCAATACCTTGTAATAACCTTTAAAGAAAAATAAGACGAAAATAAATATATGTATATATATATGTATGATGGGGACATTATGTTACACACCAGAAATTGACACAAAAAGAATAAAATTGCTAGATCATAGGGTGGTTACCTTCTTTACTAGATAATGCCAAACTCTTTTCCAATATGGTTGCATATTGGAATTTATTTATTTTATTTAATTTTTTTTGGTGGGGGGAGGTCATTGGGTTTGTTTATTTTATTTTATTCAATTTTTTATTTTATTCAATTTTTTTTGGTGGGGGGAGGTCATTGGGTTTGTTTATTTATTTTTAGAGGAGGTACTGGGGATCAAACTTGGGACCTTGTCCATGCTAAGCATGCAGTCTACCACCCTCCCCCAGCAGTTGCACAATTTAAATTCTGCACAATAGGTAAAAATTTCTGTTGCTCCACATATTTACCAACAGTTTTGTTTTTCAGAATTTTAAACGTTATCTCCTTACTGTATACAATTTCAAATCATTATAGTTTTAAACTGTTTTTTATTTATTTTTTTTTTTTTTGGTGGGGGAGGTAATTAGGCTTAATTTTAAGTGTTTTTAGTTGAGGTACTGGGGATTGAACCCAGGACCTCGTGCATGCTAGGCATGCACTCTACCACTGAACTATACCCTCCCCACTAAACTGTATTTTGTTAATAACTAATGGGATTGAACTTTTTTTTTTTCACAAAATGTATTGGATTTCTCTTGTAAATTCTTATGTGTGCAAATTTTGTAGATTTTCCTGCCTTTGTCATAATAATTTGTTTGAGGCTGCTTTCTCTTTTTTTTTCTGTTTGTTATCTAATTGTTCCAGCGCCATATTTTGAGAAGAATGTCCCTTGTCCATGACTCTACAGTACAGCCTTTGTCATAGGACAAGTGTTCAAAATATGTATGTCTGTTTTGGAGCTATGTGCTCTGTTATATTAATCTAATTGTCAGTCCATGAACCCAAACATTAATATCTTATTTTCTACAGATTATAAAATGTCTTGTTAACTAGCAGAGCAAGCATCCTATTTTTCTTATTCTTCTCTAAAAGTGGCCTGATCATTCTTAACATTTGCATTTCCATACAAATTTTAGAATCAGCTTGACAATATTCACAAAAAATTATTGGATTTTGATTAAGATTATACTGAATCTGTACATCAGCTATGACAGAGATAATATATTTATGATATATAGTCTCTAACACATCTATATCTACTATCTATCCATCTATCTAAACTAAAATTTATTTATATATATTTTTAAATAAGTCCAATGAAAATTTCTATTTTTCCCTGCAGAGATTTTGAAAGTCTGGTATTAGATTTATTTTCTATAAACACAGGCATATAATCTCCAAATAATGACAAATTGTAGCCCTTCTTTTCCAATGTAATGTACATTACATTTATTTTATTGGCCTTATATATTGGCTGTGACATTTAGTAAAATGCCAATAATGATTAAGAGAAACTTTGTCTTGTCCTATATCTCAAAGAAAATATTTTCAAAGATGCACTAATAAAATGTCTGCTGCAGGTAAAACCGTAGGTAACTCTTATTAGAATAAAGAGATCCTCTTATATTCATAGTTTACTAGGATCTATTACATAATATTGCATGAATATTGAAATTTATTAAATTATTTTTATTGTATATATGAAGATGGTTGTACGATTTTTTTCTCTTTTCAATACTTATTATGGCAAATTTCTCTTAATGAATTTCTCATTTGACATCAACTTTTCATTCCTGGAATAGTTAAACACTTTTGCACACATGTTCAGGAGTGAGACTGGACTTTAAATTTCTCTTTCAGTATTGTCTTTGCCAGATGTTGAATAAGATTATGGTAAACTCATAAATCTATGTGAGTAAGTAATCCTGGTTTTCTATTCTAAAAGACTTCAGATAAACTTACAGCATTAAAAAAAAAAAAAAAAAAAAAAAAAAAAACCTCTTTAGCTGAATGTCTGAAATAATTCAGCAGTGAAGCCAAATGAGCCAGCATTTTCTTCATGGAAATATTTATGACTACTGATTTAGTTCCTCAGATAAATACATGATGAAGTATCCCAATTCATCTGGAGAAAGTTTTGCTAAGTACTTTTTTTTTCCTTTAGTAATTTGCTCATTTTAATTTAAATTTCAAAATTTTGATGTAAGGCTCTTTTGGAACTGTGAAGTAATCCATTCTTACATGCAACAAGAAAATTAAAAATGATGGACAAAAATCACCTTTTAAAAAAGCACAGAAATTAATCAAAGGCAATAATCCAAGGGTAATTTTTTCAAGAAAAGCTATAAATCCTAGTGAGAATAGTAAGCTTTGTGGTATTTAACTTGCCTTATTCCCATCTCTCACTCCTCACTTTCATGAGGGCCTTGAAAACCATCACCCTTGCAAACATGGCAGTTGTGAACACTAGCAGATTAAAAGCCTCAAAATCTTACCTACAGGAAACTAGGGATGTATTGTCCGTTCACTGGAAAAGCCCTATTCCCAAAATTTTACCTAACTCAGAGCTTATTCAATGGTAGAAGCCCTACCCCCAGGGTGTTTGTCCAAAAAAAAAAAAAAAAAAAAAATGATGGCATTTATTTAACATCACAACTGCTTGAAATGGTACCAGTTAGGGGAAAGAAGAAACAAAAGCAGCTCCCTTGCCCCTTTCCTGTTTGCTCATTTCTGTCTCCCTCTAAACTTGAAAGAACCTAATTACAGGAATGAGATCACTAAGCAATTGAAACTAACTCCTGACTTACGCTCTTTTGAATGCACTCTATGCTTTGCCTAACCTGTTGATTCTTTTTTCTAGATAAAAAGAAGTGAGAATGAAGGATTAAGCCATTTAAGAATGATTAGCTCTCTACCACCAACAGCCTCCTTAACAATCATACAGGCAGATCGTGAATCAAGACAACATTTGAAGAGTCAGCCAGTCTGCACACAATGGAGAATGATGTAGAACCCAACCTTCTGCCTTGATGATTCACTGAGATTCTTCCCCCCATTTTTCCCTTTAAAAACTGTCACAGCTGAGCAGAATCTTTGGAGTTTGTCCCTGGACATGAGTCCACCTTCTCCTCAGGTTGCCAGCTTTTCTGATTAAAGTGTCTTTCCCTTCTACTGACACTTGGCTCTCAAATCATTGGCTTTGGAGCAGTGAGCAGCTAAACCTGAGTTCAGTAACAGAAAAAGACAAAAATACATAAAAGAAAGACCTTGGAATAAAGTGTCCATGGGGGACTTTGATAAGCTATGACATATTATTTGAAATAGAAGTCACTATATACATATGGAAGTCTGTGCATACACATAGGAAAAATCTGTAAAGCCCTAATCTTTCATTTCTGGCTGATTCTGAGTCCCTTTACAAGCAGGAAGTAAAGAATAAGGAAGAGTTTTAAACCACTGGTAGATAGAGGAGTGCTAAAATCACACACACAGCCCATCTGCCCAAAGATGGAAGACTTAGTTGTTCAGAGCATTTGAGGAAATATCTGTTTAATTAGATGACTACTAAGCAAACAAAACAGAGACTTCTTGGCTTCACCTGACAGGGGACACAAATATTTTATAATTAGTCCAACACAGTTACTAAACAGACAAATGAACAATAACACAACAACAAACCCTCAGGAAAGGGTGAATTTTACTTCCACATTTGCTCCAATATATCATTTTCAGTGTCCAGTCTTCAATTAATTAAGACAATATAAGTAAACAAGAAAGTGTGGCCCATACACAGGTAACAAAGCAGTCATTAAAAACTGTTTTTAAGGACAGTGGACTCACTAGACTAAGACATGAATTGTATTTATTTATATCATATTGTTGACTGAAAGAAAATGTTCAGCCTAAAAGTTGAGAATTAAGTTTTATTAGGTGGCCTTACTGAGAACTACAGCCTGGGAAGGCAGCCTCTTAGATAGCTCTGAGGCACTGCTCAAAAGAGGTAAGGGGACAGCCAGGACACGAAGGAGTTTTTGCAAAAAAACAAAAACAAGTAGTTGAACATCAAAACATTACTGTTAACCACAAACAAAAACAGACACCTCAAGTTAATGATTTTAACACTTTTCTATGTATGGGAAGATGCAAGACTTATTGAAATCATTCCTTTGATATGAATCTTAACTATTTAGGGTCAGTATATGCAGATTGCTATTATATGTGGAGGACATGATACTATACATAGAAAACTCTGAAGGCTCCACCCAAAAACCATTAGAGCTGATAAAAGAATTTGGCAAGGCAGCATGATACAAGATTAACATACAGAAATCAGCTGCATTTCTTTACATTAACAATGAAATATCAGAAAAGGATAGTAAAGAAACAATCCCTTTCAAAATTGCATCCGAAAAATGAAAATACTTAGGAATAAATCTGACCGAGGAAGTGAAAAACATGTGTGGAGAACTACAAAACACTGACTAAGGAAATTAAAGATGACTTAAAAAAATAAGGTGAACTCCCATGTTCGTGGATTGGAAGAATTAATATTGTTAAAATGGCCATACTACCCAAAAGCAATCTACAGATTTAATGTAATCCCTATCAAATTACCCAGGACATTTTTCACAGAATTAGAACAAATATTTCCAAAATTTATATAGAATCACAGAAGACCCAGAATTGCCAAAGCATTACTGAAGAAAAAGAATGAAGCTGCAGGAATAACCCTCCCAGACTTCAGACAATACTACAGGGCTACAGTAATCAAAATAGCATGGTATTGGTACAAAAATAGACATATGGATCAATGGAACAGAATAGAGAGCCCAGAAATAAAACTACAAACTTTTGGCCAATTAATCTTTGACAAAGTAGTCAAGAACATACAGTGAAGTAAAGACACTCCCTGCAGCAAATGGTGTTGGGATAACTGGACAGCTGCATGTAAATGAATGAAGTTATAATGCTCCCTCACTCCATACACAAAAATAAACTCAAAATGGCTTAAAGATTTAAACATAAGACAACACATTATAAACCCCTTAGAAGAAAACATAGGCAAAATATGACCTGACATAAATCTTGGCAATGTTCTCCTAGGACAGTCTACTCAGGCAATAGAAGTATTTAGGGTCAATATCCTGTTTTTCTCTATTCTGAATCTCCTCATGGTACACTCTTGAGGGTGGCTATTGATGGCTTGAGGGTTGCAACATCCTTTGTTTACTGAAATGGCAGGTGACATCCTTGTCCACAGTACATTGTAAATGAAACATACCTAAAAATTCAAAGAATGTATGATAATCTATGAAATTAACAGGTCCAAACTTCCAGGTACAATATAAATGAATCATGGGAATAAAATGTACAGCACAGAGAATGTAGTCAACAAAAATATAGTATCTTTGGTGATAGGTGGTGACTAGACTTACTGTGGTGATCATTTTGTAATGTATAGAAATATTGAATGAATATGTTGTGCAGCAGGAGCTAAAGTAGTATTGTAGGTCAATTATACTTCAAAAACAAATAAATAGACTCAAAGAAAAGAGAGATCAGATTTGTGGTTACCAGAGACAGAGGTCTCAGAGGGGGAAGTGGATGAAGGCAGTCAAAAGGTACAAACTTCCAGTTATAAGATAAATAAGTACTAGGGATGTAATGTACAACATGATTAATACAAATAAAACTGCTATATGATATATATAAAAGTTGTTAAAGTAAATCTTAAAAGTTCTTATCACAAGGAAAATATATATTTTCTTTTTTTAATTTTGCATATATATGAGATGATGGATGCTCACTAAATTTACTATGGTAATCATTTCATGATGTATGTAAGTCAAATTACTATGCTGTACACCTTAAACTCATACAATGCTGTATGTCAAGTATATCTCAATAGAACTGGGAGTAAAAAAAGAATGCATGAAGACAATGTCTCACCAAATAGGAAATACCAATTGAAAGACAAAGTTTTAAAAATAGATCTAATTAGAAATTCTGGGGTTAAAAGTACAATAACTTAATTGAAAAGTTCACAATACAGATACAATAGCAGATCTAACTAAACAGAAGAAAGAACTGTTAACTTGAAACTTAACTTGAACAGTTAGTTCAGTTGATATTCTATCTGAAAAACAAAAAAAAAAAAGACATGAGGAAAAATAATCCATTATGTTCCAGAAATTGTTGATAAAATTATCAGCTTGTGTCTCATTAGAAACCACGGAAGCCAGAAGGCAGGAAGTGTGACATATTCAAAGAGAAAAAGACTGCTGACCATGTGCTCCATATTTAACAGAACTATCCTTTAAAAAGTTAAGGAGAAATTAAGGCATTCCAAGACAAAAAGAGACAACTTATTATTAGCAGATCTGTCTTACAAAAGCTACTTAAGTACTAGGCAGTAACTGAAATCCACATGAAGAAATAAAGAGCTCTGGTAAAGGTAACCATAAAAGTAAATACAGAAGACAGTATAAATGTATTTTTTGGCAACTCTTTTCTTTTGTTATCTGATTTAAAAGACAACTGCAAAAAGCAATTATGATAAAATTGTGATGATGGGCTTATAATGTATAGAGTTGTAATTTGATTGACAATAATAGCACAAAGGAATGGGGAGAGAACAAAGCTATATTAGTATAAAGTTTCTGAATACTATTGAAATAAGCTGGTATTATTCCAAACAGGATTATTTTAAAATGCTAATTATAATCCAAGAGTAGTCACTAAGGAAAAAAAAAAAAAAACACAAAATACAGCAAAAGGGAAAATAATGAAATTAAAATAGTACACTAGAAACGATCTATTCAACACAAAAGGAGAAATAGAGAAACAAAAAGACATGAGAAATGGAAAACAAAGAGCATAAGATCAAGCTTAAATTATTCCTTATTAGTAATTACATCTAATGTAAAAAGATTGAATACTATAATCAAAAAGTAGAAATTGGTTGACTGAATTAAAAAGAAAAATGATCCAGCTATATCTAAAAGACAGAATTTAAATTCAGACACATTGAAAATAAAAATGTGAAACAATGGAAAAGATACACCACGTCACTAGTAACTAAAATATAACTGAAATAGCTATACTAAAAGAACCAATTTTAATGCCTATTTAACGTAACATACATATTATTCAGAAAAGAGGAGAGGAGAACTATGTAATTGACATCTCTAACACCTATGCTGAGAGAATTCATCTGGGAGAATTATCATTCCCCAACATGATAGTGGCTATTTTTAATGGAAGTAATGTTTTAACCGAAAAAAAAAAAAAAGTTGAGCATTTCAACACTTTCTCTAATGCCACTTAGCAAGATACTTTATACTCTGCCTATTATGACACTAATCCAGCTACTTAAGTATTACTGTACTGAATGCAGATGTTTGTTCCCTCATATAAAGAAGGACTTAGACTACATAAAGTACAAAAGTAAAAATTTATATTTTGTAATCAGAGGCATCTGCATTGTAAACTCTTTTATCTCAGTATTACTAAAAGCCCATAGACCAAGGGTAAGAATCTCTGACTTAAAATGCATTGGAAGTCTAAAATTTTATAACATGCCTAGCACTTGAGTAAATACCAGAAAAAAAAAAAGTCTTTAAAAATAATACATCCTAAATTGATTACCTTAGGAATATCAAAGATTAACTTTAGATTTTGGTCAAGTTGATCTTTTATCCAGGACAAGCGATTTAACTTTAAATTACTTCAACTGCAAAAAAAGAATTATATAACTAAGAATAATTGTGATGGATAGTGAATAGTTACACACTAAAAGACTAAGGAGTCAGCACTTGTAGGAAATTTATAGCATAAAATTTGCATATTAGACAAGGACCCCCCTTACAAACAAGAGCCTTTCTTCTCTGTAAAATATTTATCTCAGGAAATGCTAAGTGATGATAATTGGCCTATGATTTTCTTTGCTATGCCAATATCATATTACTTTCAAAAGCAGTTAAGAAGGTTATTCAGATTTCTTAATTAAAGCATTTCCAGGAACAATAAAGTTGCCTTAATATAAAATCCACCCACAGAAGGAAATTGCCATATTTCTACTGTGACCTGTTATGTCAAATCTGAATAAGGACTTTAATGTGTGCGATCTATCATAGGAACCCTTTATCCCTCTTGTCTTTAGAAGACCCTGGTTGATGAAAGAGCCCTTGAGTACCCATTCAAATAAGGAACTTAATTTGTGACTCTATTTTTTGAAGACAGGACAAATGTAGGACATAGTAGCTTCCAATAATATTCTTTAAAATGTATAAGTTTAAAGGTGTAAGTGATTAGTTTTCATGAGCAGCATAGAAAATCCTCTAGGGGAAATCCAACTTCTTATAGATTGCTTATAGAAACACTTTTTGTTTTTGTCCAGAAATAGTTATATTCCAAATCAAAGACACATAAGAGAAATATTTGAAAGTGGATTATATGATATTCTTTATAATAACTTAAATTTACAGGTCTATAAAACTTAAAGGGAAAATGTCATGCTATTTAAAAAGTAACCCTAATGTGTGTTCTATAGGCTTCTTGATGGAAAAGGAAGAAACTTATAGTAGGATAAGATGAAAATAAATTGATTTAGTGATTGAAAGATCAAGGATAAACAAATATATTAATATGTTCATAAACTATTTCTTGATTATATAGATTATACAAAAAACTCAGTTTCCTATAGTGAATTATGACTGTATGTATAGGGAAGACATTGTTGACAATAATGAAGGTTCATATGTGAGGTAGAACTTTTTTTTTCTTTTATTATTCTGAGCTCATAATTTCAAAAGGAGAAAAGATTCATCTCATAATAGACTTGACTTTATTCATCTTGTAGCATCAAGATCTGCTATAGGGGTTTTCCCAGAAACTGAATCAGGATTATTGTTCTCCCATAAAAAAAAACGTATATTTTGCAAATTAAGAAAATAAACAGAAGTGGGCAGAACAAATATCTAGTGTTAAACCTCAACACGATTATTTCTGCCTGTGTCTATCTTCTGTGTTGAACAAGCCATATAAACTTTATGAGAACTTTTAATGCAAGAGCTAAATCTACTGAAACAGCTACCTTCCTAAATTAAAAGAATTACACATACAAGTATGAGACAGAAGAATCTTGTTTTTCTAATGCTTGGGTAAATAGGAATTTCTACAGTTGCACAATAAACTAGAGGAAGAAATCTACAATCTTGTGAAATTCACAGAAACACAGTATTGTCACAGGGGATATTGTCACAGGCTGCAAATCACCAGTGGACTCATTCCTTTTAGTTTCATATTTGTTCATCCGTTTTCACTCTTGCTTGCTTTTTCAGCTTCTCACCCATTTGCCTATAGTATTAGCTATGATGTTTTTAGAAGTTTTAAAAATCCCAACTTAAACTGATTTAAAAGTAAGAACAGTCATTGTTATGGTTAATTTTATGTGTCAACTTGGCTAAGTTACAGTACCCAGTTGTTTAGTCAATCATCAGTCTAGATGTTGTGGCAAAGGTATTTTTAAAATTTTATTAACATTCAAATCAGCACACTTTGAGTAAAGCAGACTACTAATTTCGTAATGTGGGTAGGTCTCATCCTATCAGCTGAAGGCCTTCAGAGAAAAGACAGGACCCCAGGAAAGTAAGGGATTCTGCCTCCATACTGCCTTTGGCTTCAAGACTGCAACATCAACTCTCCCCTGGGTCTCCAGCTGATCGAGGTTGCAGAATTTGACATTTCTAGCACCCATAATTGTGTGAGCCAATTCTCTAAAATAATTCTTCTTACTCAAGCACTAAAGGAAAAACATAATAACTTTGGAAGACTGTCTTCTCAATCTCATAGCAATAGAATGGTTTACTTCTGGCAATTGAAAACATGATCTATATCCTAGAATAAATCCCAAATATTAAGGACAGGAGTTCCACTTCTAAAAACATCTTTATCAGTGTCTTTTTTTCCTTTTGAATAATAATTATAAATGTTTACTCCTATACCTTCTACATTTTATGAGAGTGAAAGAAGTAAGTACAGGAACACTAAACATTAAGTGGATTTACCTCAGATTTAATCAAGAACACTGGTCACAGTTATTAGGATCTTATCTAATAATATTTTTCAAGACTGGAGGATCTACATAAAAGCAGTCTACTCCTGTTGAGAGTCTTTTCATTTTTCTTTCAAATATATTATTTAATTTTAATAGCTAATTTCTTTACTTGGCTTTAAAGATGAGCCAGTTGTGAAGAGCTGGGTTTTCTTTAGCAGGAAAGTATTTCCCTGCCCACGAAAAGAGATATCTCAATCAAAAAATACCCTACAGGAAATAGATTTTTAAAAAGTAATACTATTGCATAGTAAGCACAGACTGCATATGTTACTACCCTCAAGGTTTAGCTACTGAACCTTGAAAGTTTCAAATTTTGTATTCAGTGAAAAGCAACAAAGTTCCCTAAACAGAATTAATTGCACAGATTCACAAAATGCCTTAGAGGATTTAAATTCTAAGTTCCAATTTCATTATAAATACTTATTTCATCTAATTTGGGATAAAGTGTAAGATCATATTATATTTTGGCAAAGTATGCTACTCTTTTATAGCTCCAGGAACTGTCTAGGCAAGTGTAATGCATGTTTAAGGATAATAGTAAAGCACTCTTCAAGTGTATCATTTCTAATGGATTAAATATAAAGTACAATTATAGATATATTTGTACAGAAAGATGCTGAACTAGACAATGTCACACAAGAATTACCTTATAATTGATAATTTTTAAAAGAAACTTTGTGTGTAAAATATTTGTACCTAGTATATACAAAATAATGAAAGAAATACTCAAATAAGGATACCAAATAATTTCATGTGCAAGGTCATGTGCTAGTCACTGTGAGAAGAATAAAATATAATAATAAAATAGTGAAGTATAGTCAATATTCTAAAGAAAATTACATATTTAATTATAAAATTAAGGTACAAATATATTGAAGAAAAGAAGACAGGTAAATATTATGTATAAAAATGTTACAAGCAGATATACATGAAGTATAATTTTGTAGTGATACTCAAATATTGACACTGATACTTTGTAGTGGACTCAATCAAATAATGAGACATCACTAGAAGCTGGGGTATCCTGGAAGGACTTCAAGGTACAGAAAACTTTTGAGTGCACAATAGCAAAAATATAATTAATATATATAAATATGCAAATATTGTTGCCCTGGAAATAATATAAATATTTTGATACAAATCACGGGCTTGGAGCTAATAATAAATATGAAAAATATTAATATCCCTAAAACATAAATGTTTGCCAATTAAAAAATATAAGAGAAAAACTCAAGGGAACATGATCAAAAAAATGCAGAGGGAATCACAGGAGCAGGTGGAAGATTTTCAGGAACACTTGAAAGGACACAAAATGTTACTATTAGTTGAGAAAATATTTTGTTGAAAAGATTAGTGAAGTATTTTTAAATGATCAAATTAGAAATTTAAAAAATTGTAATAATCAAGTTCTTGAAAATGTCATGGGGTAATAATTCCCCAACATTAATCCCTGGAATATGAATTGATTTTTTTATATAAAATAATTTGTCATCATGTTTAAAGAACTTCAGAAGGGTTGAAAGTTTTTAGCCCAGTAATTTCACTGATAATAGTGTATCTAAAGAAATAATCTCACACACAGAAATAAAATGATGAATGGGAATACCCATTACTACGTTTCATATAACACAAAATTGAAGAAGGCTAAATATTCAATGGTCTGTAAATTGCTGCAATAAAAATGATGTCATTAATGTGATGAAATGTAATGAATCAGTAGAAAAGAATTTAAAACATTAAAAATTCTCTGGTGGTGATGTTATATGAGTGAAGGTAAAAGAACTCTTTTTTATAAAACTACTTTGCTAAAAACAATTACATAAAATTGTTTTCAATTATATCTACATATAGAGATAGATATATGTTACATACCTATATATCAATACATTGCAAACTTTTAGTTAATTTTTCTAAAACTATTAACAAATTAATAAATACTATTTCATTTTTCACTTGAAAATCTGTACTATAAAATGGAACATGTGTAAAATAAACATAAACAAAATAATATAAAGTGACAAAGCCCAACAGAATAATTTAAACATTAATACCAATGCAAAGAGAAACAATAAATTAGAATTCTAGATAATGTTGCATTTTTGTAATTTTGAAATAATATATCCTGAAGATCCTAGTAACTAAAAACACTAGAAATATAAGTTTTCCAGCTATAATTATTTTTTAGAGGAAAAACGCATTTTTCCTAAGTGCTAAGGGAATTTGTGGCATTGATTTCTCTGTAAAGGATGTTTTGCAATATACTCAGGAAGAATTACATAAAAAATAAAAACTGCTTTTCTTTGGCCATTTCATGTATCAACTGTCAGGAACATTTATAAATTTAAAATTAAATTATATTTCCATGAAGCATGTGCCCTTGGAGTTAACAGGATATAGTCAAGTTACTTAGGTTTCATGAAATTTATTGGAAAGAGATTATGGAGACATAATAAGATTAATCATCATAGTGGCCATTGGACAGCTACCTCAGTTAATCATTGTTTAAATGGATCTTTAACTAGAGATGGAGCAGGTATTTGACAACTCATGTCTCCACTCAATACTCTAAGATATTTATTGTTTTGAGTTCTGAAAATACGGGCCTTTTATAGCATATCCTCAGGTTAAAAGACATGCACTTTTCAAGTTAAACAATTTTCTAAATGGAGGCTTTCTCAGCTTCATAGAGGGAAGCTGAAAGAGATGTCTGTGATGTAAAATATTTGTAGGCAATATTCAACATCCCACTTTCTAAGCCATTGTAGAATCAATATGTTTCTTGTAAACAATGAGTTTTTAAAGTGTTTTTTTAACTTTGATACCTGGCAAAGGTAGATTTGAAATGGCACTAAATAAATCAATATTTGAATTTGAATTCATTTGAGTAAATGAATTAATGCCATTAATATTGTCAATTAGAATCCTGAAGAATAATTGATTAAAATAGCTATTTTTATTTGCGTACCTTTCTAATTATAAAGGCAGTAGGAGAGGCATGCTATAAAAAAGTGCATTAACATATTACTAAAAGAGGGAAATCGTAGCCACACCCAGTAAATTCCAGTTATACTTGGGAATGTTTAACCAAGACCTTTATTAATGTTAACATTTCCTTAAGATACATTTACATAGATAGGTAGATAGATATTTTTATATCTGTATATCTGTATAGCTCCCATGAATAAAAAATTTATAATCAATGAATATATGACTTGAGAAGTCAAGGTTTTGTTATTTTTTCATTTATATAAATAACTAATTATAACAACAATAAATAAAATAATAAGTAAATATACAATGGAGAAAAGACAGTTTCTTCAGCAAGAGTGATGTTGGGGAAGCTAGACAGCTACGTGAAAAACAATGAAGTTAGAACTCTCCCTCATACCATATACGGAAATAAAGTCAAAATGGCTTAAAGACTTAAACATGAGATGGAACACCAAAAATCCTCTAGAAGGGAACATAGACAAAACATTCTCTGACATAAATCATGGCAATGTTTTCCAAGGCAATAGAAAAGCAAAATAAACAAATGGGACCTAATCAAACTTACAAGCTTTTGCATAGCAAAGAAGTCATAAACAAAGGGAAAAGACAATCTACGGAACAGGAGAGAATATTTGCAAATGAATGCAACTGATAAAAGCTTAATTTCCAGAATATACAAACAGTTCATACAACTCAATAACAAAAACATACAACCCAATCAAAAAAAAAAGGGCAGACAATCTAAATAGACATTTCTCAAAAAAAGACATACAAATGGCCAATATGCACATGAAAATATGCTCAATATCACTAATTATCAGAGAAATGGAAAACAAAACTACAATGAGGGATCACTTCACAGCAGTCAGAATGGCCATCATTAAAAGAAGCCCTCCTACTTTATTGGTGGGAATGTAATTTGGTGCAGCCACTGTGGAAAACAGTATGGAGATTCCTTAAAAAATGAAAAATGGATTTACCATTTGGTCTGACCATCCCATTCCTGGGCATATATCTGTAGAAAACTCTAACTTGGTAAGACACATGCACCCCAGTGTTCATAGTGGCACTGTTTACAATAGCCAAGGCATGGAAGAAACCTAAATGTCCATCAGCAGATGATTAGATAAAGAAGTGATATGTGTGTGTGTGTGTGTGTGTGTGTGTGTGTGTGTGTGTGTAATGGAATACTACTCAGCCACAAAAAATTAAATAATACCATTTGCAGCAACATAGATGGACCTAAAGATTATCATACTAATTGAAGTAAGTTAGACAGAGAAAGACAAATATCATATAATATCACTTATGTATGGAATCTAAAAAAATTATACAAATGAACTTATTTACAAAACAGAAAGACTCACAGACATAGAAAACAAACTTATGTATGGTTACCAAGGAGGAAAGGGGGAGGACTGATAAATTAGGAGTTTGGGATTAGCAGATACAAACTACTATATATAAAAAAGAAACAACAAGGACCTAATGAATAGCATAGGGAATTACATTCAATATCTTGTAATAAGCAATAATGAAAAAATATATAAAATATATATATATTTGTGTAACTGAATCACTATGCTGTACACCACAAACTAATTTGACATAGTAAATCAACTATACTTCATTTTAAAAAATAAAGCAAAGATAAAATAAATAAGCAAAATAATATAAAATAGTGTAAAATTTAACAATTGGTAGCATATACTGAAACTCCTTACTGAGATTGAGAAGTATAGGGCTGCAACTTAGTGGCAAGAAAGCTGCTGTAGTAATGACAGAAGACACAGCATTATAACAAAATCAAGTAGAAAGGCAATTACAGAAGATTTTATTAAAGACCAGTGGTGAGACGTCTAGGGCCACTTTAAGTAGTTACACTGAAACCACTGTATCAAATCAAATGGGTCTTGCATCAAACAACGTAGTTGACTTCTTGCTCACATACGCAGTCTAGTGTGGATGTAAAGGTTAATGAGTGGCCCCTTTCCATGTGGTGAGTCAAGGATATACACCATGTTTTAACGTCTGGCTACCATCCACATGCCCCTAACAGAAGAAGAAAGAGATCTTAAAGAAGGAATACCTATTTCTTAAATTTATGGTTCACACCTGGCACATACCACTTTATCACAGGATCCACTGCCAATATGTATGACCACAAAGAGGGGATGGGGAACTCAATGTACTTATAATCTCAAAAAGAAGGCAAAAATAAGACTTTGATGAACGCTGAGCAGTCATCATTATAAGACTAGGTGAATGAAGAATTACATGTATAGATGATGTTAAAATTAAAAAAAATTCTCATAAATATGTCAGGTAAGTTGGGGAAGCTTTATCATATCCATTTTGCAGCTGAGGAAATTTTGAAATTCTCCCAGTTTTTTATCTTTCCCTCACAGTTTTATCTCAATTTTTAGGGAAAATTAGACCTAATCAATATAAGACTTATCACTGTCATTTGCATAAAGTCCTCTTGTCAGGTAATTAATGTAGCCATGGCTTTGAATTTCAGTTTTGCTGTATTTTCCTGTGTATGAACTTCTGCCTGAACAATCTATCCTGGACAAAAGGTGCAAACGTCTAGAACCTAGTCTCTAACTTGCCAGCCTTCCAAAAATACATGGCATATTTTCTCTGAATTCCCACTCAGAATGAGGCCTCGCTATCTACTAACAGACTAGCTCTGAAAAGCCTATTTGTCTTCTTTGATAGTCCAGTGTTGCATTCACCCATGATTTTACATTGCAGGGCTCTGTCTGCTTGTTGCTTATCAATATCCCACCCTCAGCCCTTAAAAGATTCATCAACCCCTGCCGCCAACTTCCATCCTGACAACATTCAGACACTGTATTCTGCTGGCATCCTGGACTTCCCTCCAGTGGTACAGCTTGGTCTGCCCTCTCAGTGTCTTTACTGTCTCAGGGGATAAGCCTGTTTCTAGGTTCCTGAACCACTTCCTCTTGTCTGGCCTTCTTTGGTGTGTAAGTCGCAGCGGTGTCACAAGTCAGGGAAGAAACTGAATTAGCACACACGCACATCAACAGATAGTTTGATTTAAAATCTAGAATACACAAGCATATAAGGTCAATTGATTTTTGACAAATGTGCCAAGAAAACACAATGAGAAAGGATAGTGTGCAAGAAACGATGTTGGGAAAACTAGACATCTATGTGAAAAAGGAAAGAAAGAGAAAGAAAAAGAAATGGGACCCCTATCCTTACATTACACCATACACAAAAATCCACTCAAAATGGGTTAAAGACTTAAACCTAAGACCTAAAACTGTAAAACTCCTAGATGAGAACAGGGAAAATCTTTTGACATTGGTCGTTAATATTAATGATTTCTTGGCTATGATACCAAAAGCACAGGTAACAAAAGAAAAAAATAGAAAACTACATCCAACTAAAGAGTTTCTGCACATCAAAGGAAATAATCAACAGAATCATAAAGTAACCTACAAAATGGGAGCAAACATTTGTAAGCCACGTACCTGATAAAGTGTTAACATCCAAAATATATAAAGAACTCATACAACTCAGTAACAAAAACCAAATAACTCTACTGAAATTGGGCAAAGGACTTGAACAGCTATTTCTCCCAAGACATACAGATGACCAACAGGTACAGGAAAAGATGTTCAACATCATTAATTATCATAGAAATGCAAACCAAAATTGTAATGAGATATCAACTCACATTTGTTAGGTTGGCCTAATTATCAAAAAAAAAAAAAAAAAAAGACTGTCAGCTAGGATGTGAAGAAATTCAAACCCCTGTACACTGTTGATGAGAATGTAAATTGGTACTGCAACCATGGACTTTTGAGCAACTTCTGAGTATGGATATTCCTTAAAAAAATTAAAAGTAGCACTACTATATATACCCAGCAATTCTACTTCTGAGTATAGGCACACCTTGGAGATATTCTGGGTTCATTATAGACCACCTCAGTAAAGCAAATATTCCAGTAAGTGAGTCACACAAATATTCTGGTCTCTCAGTGCATATAAAAGCTACGCTTACACTATAGTGTAGTCTATTAAGTTTGCAATAGCATTATGTCTAAAAAAAGCACATATCTGAATTAAAAGAACTCTATTGCTAAAAAATGTTAACAATCATTTGCAATAGTAATATTCAACCTCTCTGATCACAGATCACAACAAATATAATAATAAAAAAATTTGAAATACTGTGAAAGTTACTAAACAGTGACATAGAGACACAAAGTGAGCAAATTCTGTTGGAAAAATGAATCTGATAAACTTACTTGATACAGGGATGCCACATATCTTCAATTTGTAAAAAAAAAAAAATACTGTATCTGCAGTGTGCAATAGAAAGGTGTGTCTGTATAGACCCAAGGTAAAAAAAAAGGTATACACACACACAATGAGTAAGTCTTAAAAAATAAGAAAATCTTGCCATCTGCAACAACATGGATAAACCTGAAGGACATTATGTCACATGAAGTAAGCCAGTCATAGAAGGACCAATTTCCACTTATATGAGTTATCTACAATAGGCAAACTAATAGAAGCAGAGAATACAATAGTGTTGCCAGATGCTGGGAGTTGTTATTCAATGGACATAAATTTTCCATTATGCTAGGTGAATAAGTTTAAGAGATCTACACTGTAACATAGTGCCTATACAGATCTTCCTCAACTTACCATGCAATTATGTCCAGATAAAGCCACTGTAAGTTGAAAATATCATAAGTAGAACATGCTCTTAATACATTTAATCTACTGAGCATCATAAGTTAGCCTAACTTAGGTGAAACCTTCTCAGGACACTTACATTAGCCTACAGTTGGGAAAATCATCGAGCACAAAGCCTATTTTATAATAAAGTGTTAGATATCTCATGTAATTTATTGAATGCTGTACTGAAAGTCAAAACCAAGAATGGCTGTCTGGGTCCAGAGTGGTTGCAAGTGGATTGGTTGTTTACTCTTGTTATCACGTGAATGACTGGGAGCTGCGACTCCCTGCCTTGCCCAGCATCATGAATATGTATCATACTGCACGACACTAGCCTGGGAAAAGATAAAAATTCCAAACATGGTTTCTACTGAATGTGTATCACTTTTGCACCATATTAAAATTGAAAAATCAGACATCAAACCATCATAAGTTGGGGACTGTAGTTAACAGTACCGTATTGTACACTTAAAAATTTAAGAGGGTGGGTCTCATGTTAAGTATTCTTGCAACAACAACAAACAAAAGACACCAAAATGACATAAGGAAACTATCATAAGTGCTGGATACGTCTATTACCTTGATTGTGGTGATGGTATCATGGCTGTTGCAAATGCATCAAATTGTATACATTAAATATGTACAGTTCTTTTTATATCAATTACCTTATTAAAGTGATAGATGATAGATAGACAGACAGACAGACAGATAGATAGATAGATAGATAGATAAGATAAGATAGATAGATAGAAATAAAGAAAGATAAACAGAAAGACAGTAAGATAGAACCAGAATACATTTTACCACACAACAATAACTTAAAATGAACGACAGTGGAAAGGGCATAATCATAGACTGAGATGATCAGCTCTCCCGTATACCACATAATATGACTTACAAGAGACAAGGCGAGGAGTTTTTAATTTCAGACTCATCATTAAAATCCAAATTTTTTGTCTTTTTAACATTTTCATTCCACTGTAGCTTTTAAATCTTACTAGATATGTAAGGCATACCAAAATTCTTGAGGCTTCCTTAAGCTTTAAACCTAGCAGAATATAATTTGGCATAAAATATCTAGATACATTCAGATAATCCTGGATATTGTTTCCATACCCTTGAACAGCATGACACTGAGACTTAGTATGAAATTGCTTCATGCAGGGTTTTTAAACATATATAAACTGTACATGATGTAACACCTGGCCACTTCTCAGCCTATATGTTTCCTATCGACATGGAACCAAAATGAAGTGATGTATAAATGTGCAGCTATTTAACTCAAGATTATCATCTACATTAAATATGCTCACAAGATTGGCATCCAGTACTACCCATCATACTGCTAATTAACTTTCCATAACCTTAGGCAACTGCATGTAGTGTAATTTAACACATATAGAGAACTAGCTGATCTCAGATTGGCAAGAGACATCTGTAAGGCATTTCTGGGATAGCACTAACATATGGGATGATGTGAGAAATACCACCTCATTTTCAATATCTTCTCTGTGACCCAATGTACTTTTGTAAGAATTTAGCAAGGATATTTTCAGACTCAATGGCAGATGTTTTTAATGGCTTATTTCCTATAAATTTGACTGTTTTGGCCTAAGTCTGGTCAAAATTTATAGAACAGTCTGTGGTTAGGAAGAGGTTCTCTGTGTATCCTCTTCAATATCAGAAACCACCTAGGCCACTTTTTATGTAGGTGTAACTGCTGTGTAAGATATGTTTTTACTGTCAGCTTTCCTACTAAAGACTCACGTGTCTTCTTTATGCTCCATTCAGTTGTCCTACTAGTTGCTACTTATGGTTACTACTTAATAAACACTGACAAGAAAAAAGAATATAAGAAATGTGACATCACTGGCATAGATACCAGATCTAATATTTTGGATATAATATCTTCAGAAAGATTGGAAAATCACAGCTATTTATGGAATAGGGAAGAAGACACTCAGCAGAGAAATTGTAAAGAATAAAACAAAAAATAGAGTCATAGTCTTTTACTCTTCTAGTCTTCAATCACAACATTTAAAATTAAAAATAATCATGTATAAAAATTATATAAAAAATATATTTAGCATATCAAAATATCATGTAGTATATTAACATATTTCATAGAACATATGATTCCATCAGATGTTATGAGGAGAGTGGAATTTATGTTATGAGGAGGGTGGAAAATAATAAAAAGTTCAGATAGTGAATGAAGATCATAGATTTAAAATTTCTTGAGCTATTCAGAAAAAAGATACTAAGTAAATCAGAAGTATCATTTCATTAATGTTATAAGCCCCAGCACCAGAAAAGAATGCACATACAGATCATTAAGTCCTGTTCATAACTCATTAGTTTGTTTAACTTCCACAGATTAGATACCCCATTCATTTTCCATGCACCCTGATCATCTTGAGCAGATGCAGTTATCATTGTCCTCAGTTATGTCTTCTTAGTGAGGATGTTGACAAGAGAAATGAGATCCTAACTGTCTCTGACAGTGAATCCAATTGACACAGAATGAATAATACTTTAAATGACTAAAATACCTTTACCAAGGGTGCTTTGAAGATTAAGTATGACATTGTAGAACTGAATATAGTGGCTGTTGTGAAGATAACTCTTTAACATAAACCTATAAACTGAATGAAAAGCTCTGATAAAAATGTTCTGGAAATACTACATCTTAAATTTCACATAAACATTTTGCCTCATACAAAAATATCCAAAGTGAAAAGTTTTTTAGAAGTACAGGCTCAAGTCATGTCAGTAGAATTCAAAGTAAATAGGGCTAACAGCTATCAGTGATTGTATTATTTCAGGAAATAGGCTAGGGTTGAGGAATATTCTGAGTGACAAAAAATAACTATGAATATGAATTATGACACCATTCCAAAAGTATAAGATTGAACAGGGAAAAATATAGTAAATGTAAGAGTGAGCCAAGAAGTAGATTAAAAAAAAAAAAAAAAAAAACACATGATGGCTACTGGATTCCTCCTATGCCTGTCTATTTTACAAGACAATTTGATGGCAATGAAAACAGATGAATAAACCTTTCTTAGCCTACCAACTACCCAGAAGCAGGAGAAAATATTTTATTGCTATCCTCATGTTTTCTTATTGCAACAATCTATTCTGAAAATGTATAGTATGATCTTAACCAGCAAACACTGAAGAGAATATCTGATGCTTTTCATCAGGCTTTGTTTCTTATCACCTGCAAAATCAAGTCAGCATATTAGAAAGATAATTTCAAAATATTCACTGCCATCGTTAAAAATGTGAACAACCAGGTAACAGCATCAAAAACAGCATAATGTGCATGTTCTTTGATGTTATCACTTATGATTCCCTGAAATCACTTAACATGTAACACTAGAGTGCATTTAACACTGAAGGCACTGCCATACCATTTTGGCAGCTTTGATCAACTTTGTCATTTCAGACATCTGGTAGTTTTTATATTGATCATGCATTAATCAGAGCCACTTTTGTTTCAGAATTAGCATACCAAAACTGTTCTGAGTTACAGTGCTAATATGGCCTACCAAAGACTAAATTAACATTTTACTGCTATTAACCAAAGGCAATACCTGATTTTAAAAAATGCCAAAACTTCACAATCTAAGCTGTTTAAACTTCAAGACGTCTAATCTATGCCTACAGATGGGAAGCACATCTCCTTCTTTTCCTGCTGACAAAGTTAAATGCCAGGTTTCAAATGTCTAACAAAAGTTTTAATTTCCCATCTATGTGTTTACTAGCCAATACAAAAAGTCTAAGAAGACCACTTAACCTCCTTACAAAAATTTATATAATTAGTGAAGTCATGTTCACTTTAAAGATAAGCAAATATAAAGAACTGCTTATTAATAATAGAACTAAGATATTCTAATCTTCATCTAGTATTATGGATTATTTATGTAACGGGGAAAGTGAATTTCAAACACTTTCAAATTTCATCACTGAAAGATGGTAACTGAATGAAAAGGAAAGCAAAACTTTATGCATTTCTTTGAGTGTAATTTCGTAAACTTTTTACTTAGCAATTCTCCTCAGGCAACACTTATGCATTAGTGTTCATCCCAGAGAAATTCTGGCTCCCAACCCTTAGGGGTTTACACAGCAAATGTCACATTTTCTATGTGCAGATACATTCATAAATCAATGTGTACAGCTCATACTGCCTGAATCTTTATAGCAAATTTTAATCAGTTAAACACATACAAATTTTGCCACACTTCATCCGCTGCTATGATGAGATCAGAATATAGCAGATGTAGCTGCCTGACAAAGAAACATAGCAATTAATGTCAAGCAGACTCTGGGTAAAATATCTTATGAAAATGTAACTAACATTTTCTGTCAGTGATTCAATCATGTCTTCACAATGTGAAACCGAGTGAGAAGATAATCTTGCTATTTGATTGAGAACAGTTTCTGATATAATAAACAGATATTTGGCAAGTCTCCCAACAAGTCAAATTGCTTTAGGAACCTGAGAGGGGATACATATATAGGCTACAAGGATGGAGGAAGAGAAGAAAGGAGAAAGATTAGAGTTTGTTTCATCTTGACTTGTTACTTTTAGAATATATATCTGGTTGTATTCTTTGCAAAGAGAGAGTTGAGAAAATATTCTGCATTGGTCAGGGTAATGAATAAAACAAAATAAAAAGTAGGCTGACAGGGCAGTTTAGGAGAGATATGAGGATGGACATCTCAGAATGGTCACAGTGTAAAGACAATCTGCGTATATAGAAGAGGCCAGTGCTGAGCCCTGTATGAGACCCTTCTCTGGGGGAGGGGAGGCAAAACACCACTTGGTGGCAAGCTGATATCAGCAGGCTCGTTACACAAAGTGGTTTCCATCTTGGAGGGGCAGATGTTGTACTCAACAAAATACATAATTGGAACATGAATTTGCCTTCTGCCTCAGTGCATATACTGACATCATTTGTGGATCTACATAATGCCTGAGTCTTCACCACACAATGTTGTTGCTGACTAAAGGACATATTTTACATAAAAGAAATACAGATGTGAGTTCATACTCACAGTATTCAACTGTCATACCATGTGCCCTTTAGAGCCTGTAGCTTGATGGAATGATGAGACAGAATGATGGAGGCTCAGTTGCAGAATATGCTAGAAGAAAACCTCTTACAAGTCTGAAGCACTGTGCTACAGGATTCATTTGATGCCTTAAACCAATGGTCAACATGTGACGTCATTTCCCATGTAGCCAGATTACACAGGTCCAGGGACCAAAAGGCAGAAGTAGGAATGGCCCTCTCACAATTATAACTACTAATAATGATGATAAGGATAATAATAATAATAATGATACATGCAAGAATTTTTTTCTCACAATCCTAGGGTACCTAAGATATAAGTGTTTCTTCCAGGACAGAGTTAGCTCCAATAAAAGGAAAACTGAGAGAGGCACCTGACATTTTTAAAATTGTCATAGCACTAAACCAAAGAGAAGTGAGTGATCCTAACTACCAGTCATGATACAAAATGGGGGCAAGAAGGAATAAGGCCAAGAATCAGAATATTCACTGCATCACCACTAAGCATTCCGATGACTGATAATACTGTCAATGGAAAACCGTGGAAACTCAGTGAAGAGCTGGGGGCAAGAAGGAATAAGGCCAAGAATCAGAATATTCACTGCATCACCACTAAGCATTCCGATGCCTGATAATACTGTCAATGGAAAACCGTGGAAACTCAGTGAAGAGCTGACTCTCTAGGACTCGAGTTTTCCTATGCTGACAGCTCAGCTTTCTCCAACCAAACGAAGGGCCAGTGTGGTTACTAAGGGGCCCGATTTGTGTATTGTGCTGTACATGCTTTGTTTGTACCTCTAGATCTATTCTTCATCCTTCTCCGTCTTTCTCTGTGTACAAAAGGCCCTGACTTCCCTGGCTTCCATTTGAGTTCAGTGGGAGATTCTGGTGGGAGAGAGGCTGTGTTCATTCCCTTTGCTTCCTGTCTTTCAGTCTGCAGTCTGGTCTTTGCTGCTTTTTTTCTCCCCAAGCTGTAGCTTCTGTCACAGTCCCACACCCAATAACACAGTCTTCTCTGGGTTGCAGCAAGTATCCCTTTCCTTGCCCTGCTAGGCCTGTGCGTGATGACCATGCCCCACTGTTGCTGGCTCGCAGAGGCGTCATCATCTCCTCGTTGTTGTTGCCCACACTGCTATAAGTTTTATTTGTTAAACTCTCTTCATACACTTCTTTTAATGTCCCATCTGTTCTGGTCAGGTTTCTGACTAATACAACATCATACTAAATGATCGAAGGGAAGTGGTAGTAGTTCAAGAAGTAGTTCAAGAAAATCAGAGGGGGGAAAAATGGGAGAAAAGTAGATAAGGAAGGTCCCAAATTAAATAATACAGAGTTTAATAAACCAAGAGACCTGCAAAGCAAATGTATAACTCAAACTGGACCACAGACCTAAATGTAAGATATTAAACTATAAAATTCTTAGAAGATGATACAGGGAGAAAACCTAGATGACCTTGAGTATGACAGTGAGTTTTAGCTGCAATACCACAGGCAAGATCCATGAAAGAAATAATTGATAAGATGGACTTTATTAAAATTAAAATCTTCTAATCTGCAAAAGACAATGTTTTTTAGGGCAGTGAAGATATTCTGCATGATATTGCAATAATAGATACACATCATTATAAGTTTTCCAAATCCATAGAATATACAACATCCAGAGTGAACCCTAAGGTAAACCGTGGACTTTGGGTGATCATGATTTGTAAATATCGGTTCATCCTTGTTACAGAATGCATCATTCTGGTGAGCAATGATAAAGGGGAAGTTATGGACTTGTAGCAACACACAGTATTTGGAAAATCTCTGTATTTTCTTATTAATTTTTTTGAACCTAAAACTGCCCTAAAAGAAGTTTTAAAAAAAGACAGTAATAAAACTTTCTCACAGATTGATGGGGATAAAGAGGATGATGTATTTTGTCAACGAGGACAATGTCTAGTTAACAGTAAGCCAGCATTATGTTAATTCCTTTCTCTAGCTTTTTCCTCCAAATAGAATGAACAAGCATTGGCTCAGACTAGCTCTCTTTTCTAGTTTACTAATTCTATATTCATGGTGTAATGAAATATGTATATGATGAACTTTAATGTTCACATACTTGAAAAAATGAGTGCAATAAAAGAGTGCAATTATTTTTTACGATTAGCATAGTATAAAATAGATCAATGGAAGAATACTATAAATAATAAAGCCTCTTCTAATTTCGTACCTAAAAAAGACAATGTCAAGAGAATGAGAAGATAAGCCGCAGACTTATAGAAAACATTTGCAAAGGACACATCTGATAAAGGACGGTTACCCAAAAAATACAAAGAACTCTTAAAACTCAATGATAAGAAAACAAATAACCCAATTTAAATGTGAGTATATACCTTAACAGACACCTCAGTGAAGAAGATATACACATGGCAAATTAAATATATGAAAGGATGTTTTACATCATATGTTATCAGGGAAATGCAAATTAGAACAACAATGAGATGCCACTACATACCTATTACAAAGCCCAAAATCCAGGACACTGACAACACCAAATGCTGACAAGCTTGTAGAACAACAGACATTCTCAACTGTTGCTGCTGGGAGGGCACAGTGATACAACCAGTTTGGAAGACAGTCTTGTGGTTTCTTCCAAAATATAACACACTCTTATCATAAGCTCTAGCAATCACACTCCTTGGTATTTACCCAAAGTAGTTGAAATCTTATGTCCAAACACAACTCTGCACACAGGTATTTACAGCAGATTTGTTCATAATTGTCAATAAATTTATTAACTTTTGTCACAAAAGATATATGTGGCTTATGCTAAGTATCTTGATGATCACTAAAACATACAAATATAAGAACTTTTCTTTGATTCTGAATTATAAGGAAAGTATAAATAAATATTATTATACTAATTTGAGTTGTAAAAAAAATTACTGAATTATTTATAGAGAACTACTAACTGGATCGTAAGTTTGGAAGAACTTAGAGAAAAATTATTAATTTATATATCAGGTGTCTTTTGTTTTCTTGATTCTATATCACATTGTATAGTTCAAAGCAAATAATAACACCATTAATGTTCAAGATCTGAAGTCTTTCAAATGCCAAATGTAAGTAGCACATACATTTTTATATCTCTCCCATTAAGCTATAAAATACGATTATTAATATTATTTTTAGATAAAGTGGTTCAAAGAAATGTTTATTTTTATCAGTATTATTATTACTATTCATATAATAATTGTATATCTTAGGTATATTCCCAGAGATTTACAGGAAACACAGGTAGGAAGTGCATTTATCTGTTATGGCCAGAAACAAGGAATAACAAGAAGAACAGAAGTTGCTTGTTTATTCTTTTTATCTGCATAAAAAATGCCTCCACATTTGCAAGCCAGTACTCATGTTGGGGTCCCATTATTACTGGGTACCATTTATCTTTCGGCTCTGCCATCTTTATGTCTACTATCTTTTATAGACTCCTTCTGTATAATACAACTGTGGGAGTTCTGGCACCATGAATACATTTAATACAAGAAAGGTTAAAAAAAAAAAAGAAAGAGAGAGAGATTCACAAACTTTCTGCCCCAATTTCCCAATTTGAGGAGTTAAGCTCCACCAAATAATTTATGCTTTCACCATTAGCCCTAATTTTTTCACATGGGGCACAGAGAGCTACAAGAGAGGCAGGAATATGGAAACTTTAACTGAGTTCTTTTTTTTTTTTTAATTTGCTTACAAGAATAAAGAAGAGAATGAAATTGAGACTGCAATTAGCAATCTCTGCTATAACAATTCTACTGATTTCCAGTGTTTAGCAACTGAAACAAGTCCAGGATACTCTCTAACACTGAGATAAGCATTTTTCTGGATGCTAAACTATCATTAAGTCCATTGAAGACATATTTAGAGAGACTATTCATAATATATATTTTTCTTAACCTTATAGTACCAATTTTAAAGAATTCTTCTACTTTATCATTGGAAAAAATGAAAAAAATCTCTATTCTGAATTAGGCTACTCATGAATCAATTCAATAAGAAATCAAATGTTTTACTCAGATAATATCAGTCATAACCCAAGTCAAGGGCTTTTTTGAATATTTACTTCTCCTTTAAGGAAAAAACCCTGAATTAACTAAGAAAGATAAAATACAAGATCTTGGCGTCTTTCAAAATTCCAGATTATCTATTCAGACAATATTGATTATATACTATGGCAAGCAATGCTGGCTGCCCGCATTTATAATCATTTCTTTTCTTCCTTCCTAATGGACTCTCCATTGCATTTGGCTTTACAATTTCTAAACTTCAAGAGAGATTGGTTACTTACAGACCTTATGGAATGAGCCTTGATTAGTCTAAGCCAGTCATTCTATTTGCTATTCTATTTGCTATTCTATTTGCTATTCTATTTGCTATAATTAGGTTAAGATTGGACAGGTGACAAAATCTTGGTCAATTAGCTTAGTAAGCACTCTTGTTAAGATTTAATAATATTTAAAAATGGAGAGAGGAAACTTCTACGCTTCCCTTTCTTCTTCTGGTGTTCTCTCCCCTCTCCCCAAGGGTAAAATGCCTAGAGCTTCAAGAAGCCAACTTGTGACCATGAGGGGACGATCTTAAGAACAATCCATAAGAGGATGAAGATGATAAAGTGAAAAGATAGGAACAATCTGCATCACTGATAATATTGTTGGGCCACTGAAATAAACAATCCTGGAAGTGCTCTGTGTCTGGACTTATTATTTACATGGATAATTCCTTTCTTTAATGATTAATCCACTGAATGTTGGGCTTTCTGTTAAACACAGTTGACAATTTCCAATCTGATACAGATGTCTCTCATTCACAGGACACTGGGCTTCACTTTCTAATATCTTACCTTCCAGAATCGCAAATATCCAGGTAATGATTTAGTATTCAGCAAGGAAAAAATATGTTTCGTCTCTCAAAATCATCATACTCAATTCTGGACATTTAGTTAAAGAAGAGCCATGTCTATATTTCCTTACAGGCTGTGTCTGTTTTTCAAGTCTCAGTCTTGTTAAACATAGAAATAGCATAAAGATTGCTCTGGAAATTAAATAGCAAGTGCTCTGAATTTTCCCAGCACCTTGGTTAGAGAGTGAAGTACAGGTAATTATCTCTAAAAGAACTGTTTCTCTAATCAATATTATGAAAAGATACAAAGTTAAAAAAAAAAGTATAAATCTATTATGACTTCATAAAAGTCTCATTATTCTGAAAAATTCTACAAGAACCTGTTTTAATTGATTCTCATTTTGAAATCAATTTTTAATTTAATATTTAATTGATAACAAGTGACTAAGTTTTCCTGAGTTTTCTTGCTAACAATAGATTCTGGGTCACATTGGACAGCTTTAATCACATGACATAGAGGAGGAAAATCAAATTAACTCCATTATTTTCTAAGTTTCAGTTTATCAAAGTTTCATCACTTTACAATTCATTAAACAAGTAATATTTAAACAAAATTATATAAATACATCAATAACCTGAAATGAAAAACTAATGAGGTCAGATACATGAATCACAAAAATATCATTTCATGCAAATGTTACACAATCCTATAGTTACTTAAAATTACGCTTATGAACTTGTCTCAGGATTTTTGTTGCCATTGAAAAGGTCAATCACGTTTAGATCACGAAGGACTTTTGTACTTTGATTCATAATGTGAAGGATTTATCTAAGTGACATTTTAGAAATGCTTTATGAATAGATCTTTAGTAATTCCTTACAGCTTAATGAAGTCCCTTTTCTTGTTTTTAGTGGAATTTACTCACGAAAATAAAACATTGATTAATGAGCTTTCTTATAAGAAGATTGCTAAAAAATTCTTCTCTACAAGAACCTCTCAAGAGTTTATCAGATCTACAGATAATCATTTTATTTAATTGACCACAAACCCAATGATAACTCAACGGTTATGATTATTCAAATTCCTGGTGACAACTTCTCAAAACTTTAGTTTCCTTCTATTATTTAGAGTTAACAGATCTAGTTGCTATAACACATAAAGCCCAAATATTCAGTGGCTTTTATTTAGAAATGAAAGTTTATCTCTTATTTACTGAAGTGTAAGTGACACTGCAGGTTGTTGTGTGTGCGTGTCTGTGTGTGTGTGTGTGTGAGAGAGAGAGAGAGAGAGACAGAAGGAAAGAGAGAAACAGGGAGAGTCAGGTGGGGGCATTCTGGCTCTGTAGTCATTCAGAGGCCCACATTCCACTGAACTTTTATATGTGGCTTGAAGGTCTGCAGAGCATTATCCAGCAAGAAGAAGAGCAGAGTAAGGATAAACAGAAAGGACAAAGAAGGCACATCTGCTCCCCATTGCTCTAAAACAGAAGTGACCCCGGTCACTTAAATTTACTTGGAAAGAACTATTCATTAGGCACCACCTAGATGCAAAAGAACTAGAACATATAGTTTAGCTTTGTGCTCTAAAGAAAAGAAAATGGATTTGGTGATAATCCTGCTAGTTTTGTCATATTCATTATCCAAATATTACAGTAATGATATCCTTCATACTTGTCAACTGGTACCTGGCACAGCATAGGTAATCTATCAGTGTTAGTTTCCACCTCTATCATCAGTCCAAAGTGATGTTTTTAAACAGCCTTTATTATCGTGTCTTCTATTTTAGAGTAAGTTGAAATTTATGAAATACTTTTCTAAACGAAATAAATTAGTGATGACTTGTGCTTATTGAAATATTTAGTCCTAACATAGTATGTAAATTTACAGCTTAGTAAATAAAAATGCTTTGAATAAATCTTTATCTTAAAGGCATACATTATATATAACCCCATTATAACATGGCCTACCAGTGGTAATTTATGCTTACAGCTACTACTGTGTTGTAATTTTCACTATTTTCTTGTGCTTTTTTCCTTTTCTCTGAATATTTTTTATAGTTGGTAATTCATGTTAACATTTAAGCCTAATCTTCAAAACTGAAAAAAAGGGACTCTAAACCATTTGAGTATATGAAAAAATTTGAGAAATGCTGATACCTAAAGCACTGTTTCTCAAACTGCAGGTCTCAAAGCCTTCAGTGCATCCTAAGAGGAATTCAGTAGAACATAACAAACATGTTAATACAAATAAAATAACACAGTAGAATAGAATTGAAAATAGCAGAATGTGTCATGTGTAAGAGTAGGAATTTTCACTTGAAACGTTTGTTTAGTGATACTTGTTTGGGTATGTGTATATGTAATGCATTTCTTTTTTGAGATCATTGTAAAAACGTTTCAAAACTATTTGTATTCTCTGGAAACACAGTTTTACATGTAAGAAAAGTTCCCAGATGACTTCATTCAACTAGCAATTAAACCTAATCTAATAACTTTACTGGAATTTAATATTCTATTACATTTTAAAGAAAATATCCCTATTATATTATATAACATTTTCTAGGACTGAAAGTACATCTTAAGAACACATGTTCCTACCAGTTATATATTATTATTTAGCCTTGTAGGTTGATCTTGGACAATTTATTTGAACTTCTTGGCCTCAAGTGAGAGAAAAATGGATTGTTAATCCTAAAGTTCCATCTAAAACTCATTTTCTAAGATGCCTTGTTTTGCAATATGTTAATATCTTCTGTAGCTTCAAAGGCCACTTCCTCCAAGTTAGCTTTTTTAAGGCTTCACTTCCAATAATATCCTTACTTCCACTGTGGGTTTTCTATTATAACACACTAGGGCTGTTAATTCAGGGCTGTTAATCTCAAAGAATTCAAAATAAATTCCAATATTAACAGGTTTCAAGGCTCTTACAGCAAGAACATTTCACAAGTATAAAACAGCTATGACATCCATGTAAGGGCTATCATTGTTATTTTCAAGTCAGTTACTATATTTTCAGAGTTTGTAGATTTCATGAAAAGATAGACACTAACTTGAATACACAGCATGTAGATTTATATCTACCATTTAATAGTTTTTTTCTATTTGTCCTCTATTTTGTGCTCTTTTTCTCTCCTTATTTGCAATATTCAAATATCTTTAGCATTTTTCTGCTATAAGTTTATGAAGAAATCAATCATCTTTCTTCTATTTGTTACCTTTGAGATTACTTTATACATACTTCAAATATTAGAAACGATGTTAAGAATACAGAAATTTTGTGCCTTTTAAACCCTCTTATTTCTTGTAATATTATTTCTTTGAATTTAAAATGCATTTCATGTTTATGTGTATTACAGCACTATTTATTTTGATTTATTTGATACAGTGAGTTGTCATCAAGATATATCCACATAATTAGTAGTTTCACAGCTATTCAGCTATTCATTCCTTCATTAACTTTTATATTTGTTTCTAAGATAATCTTCCTTGTCTCCGAGGTAAAAACAAACAAAAAACAACAACAATCCCCACAAAACCTTTCTTTGTTATTTGTTCTAATGCTAGTATGCTAGCAATGAAATCTCTCAGTTTTTGTCTAAAATCACTTTTGTTTCATCTTTACTTTTGAGGGACATTATCATTTGGTTTGCAGTTCTAGCTTGGGAGTTATTTTTATTTAGCACTTTAAATATCCTATGCAATTATCTTCTGCTTTTATTTTGTTGTTGTTGTTGGGAAGCCAGGTGTCTTAACTGTTGCTCCCTGGTTGATCTTTATATTTTCCCTTTGTTTTTAGAAGTTTCACTATGATATGTCTAATTATGATCTCTTTATATTTATTCTACTAGAGTTCATAGTACTTTTTGTATCTGTGGGTTGTTGTCTCTTTTCAGCTTTGACAAATTCTCAGTCACTAGCTCTTCAAATATTGCTTCTCTTCCTAATTTTCTTCTAGAGCTTCAGTTACACATATTGCAGACATTTTTGTGTGTCCTATGTGTCTCTTTGCTTTATCCTGCATCTCCTTTCCTTTGTTTCTCTCTGTTTCAGCCAGAATATTTTCTAATAATTTCTAGTTTACTAGTCTCTTCTGCTGTGTCCAAACAGATCTTTAACCATCTATTCAGTGATTATTTTTGTTATTGGTTTATACCAAATCCAAGGCATATAGCTCTTCAGGTGTCCCAATTGAGAGTCTAGGTTTTTTACCAGGATCAGACTGTACTTTCTCCATTGAAAAACACACATATGCACATTTTTTGAAACTAAAAAAAAAATCCATACTTATGTTATTCTATTTCCGACTTTCATTCTTTTCCAGTTGATCCATTTTTCTATCCCTTTATCAATATCACATTGTTTGATTACTGTAGTTTTGTAAGTTTTGGAATTAGGTTGGGTGATTCTTCCATCTTTGTTCTTATTTTTAAATATTTTTGGAGGACATAGATTATACCTTGTCATTTTGCCTTCTATGTGTATTAATCTGTACTTCATAATTTCTCATTGTCTATCTGAACTGATTTAACAGTATTTTTTTTTCAGAATTATTTTCCAATTCACAAGTTTTCTCTTCATAAATGTATATTCATATGTTAACCTATTCTTTGGGTTCTTCAGTGATTACATCTACTATTTTTAGAGAGTCTATTTGTTCTTCTTTTTCCTTTTTAAATCTTGGTAGCCATTTTGGAAAGTAGTTGTTTTTTGAGTTTTTCTGTTGTTGTTGTTCCTGTTTTTTATTTCCTCATTTATTTACTATTATATTCTGTATAAAATTTCAATACATTAGGGTTATTATAAATCTCAATCTGCTATTTCAGTGTCTTACTGATGACTCTTGCTCCTGGTGAACTGTTTTTTCCTGTGCTTTTTTATTCTGAATCCATGTTAATTTGGACTTTATTTGTAGAAATTCAATGAGACCTAAAATGTGTTTCTCTAGGGAGACTGGGTTTTTGCTTCCCCCAAGTACTTAGCAAGATAACAATCTATAACCATTTTAATTTAACTCTTGGCCAGCATTTGCTGTACCATACAGGTAGCATATATATGAACCCTCAAGATTTGTGAGGTTAGAAATTTTGTTAAGAGTTCTCAAAGAAGTGATTTATTTCCTACCTGGATCTGAGATCAATATCAGACAAGTTTCCTTGAAATAGCCCTTTGCCAGCTGGTAAAATTTACATACACACACATGCACACACATACTAAAGGTGTATTTCTTCAAAACCCTGTATTTTTGCAGTGCTCTCATTTCAGCATCTACCTCATGTAGTATCACAACAGGCCCCAGGCCACCCACAGGTTTAGAAATACATTGATCCCTCTTATTCCAACTCCCTCTTAATCCAGCTATTTGGGAATTTAATTATTTTAATTTCAAATTTAGCTATGAGTTCAAAAGTATGTTTATTATTAATTTAATACTTCTAGATTTCTTTCAAAGAGGGATTTTTATGCCACATAGCATCCCCTGTCCTGTTGTTCGGGTAGGACTTGATTACAGGGGATTTGCCCGCTGGATTAGAAAGCAGAGAAACCCAGTCTTCCTGAAGAGGTTAGAGAAAACACAAAGAGAAGGGTATAAATGTTATGGAGGAAATTTCAGAAGACATGCTAGTTTCTGATTTTTGTTGAGTCCCTCATTATAGTTCTATTTGTTATTAGAGACAGTTTTGTGTCCATATAATGCTCCTTATAATGCTCCTTTTGCTTAGTGTAGGCAAGTGGTCTTCTGATGTTTTCAAAGAAGGTTGTTAATACCAATTTTGAGCAGTCTTTGGTTCCCAGATCCCAGCTCTGGATATTAGCTACTGTACTCCTGCTTTTGGTTTCACCAGTTTTCTGGCTTGCCTCTGTCTCCCCTAGGACAAATTAAGTCTGGAGAAATTTGGAACATTAGAACCTTAGTTCATTTACTTTCTCATTTGCAGGAATCTGTTATTCCACACAGCACTTCATTTATCCTCACCAATGGCTAAATATTGGACTCTGAACCACCCATTAAATATTAAACTCAGACATCTTGCTCTCTGTCCACACCCATTCTTCTTTCAGACTCCTCACCTAATTACTTACACTACAGCTAATTTTTTCTTTTCTTCTTCTTCTTTCTTCCCACCTCTTTCCTTTATTATTCCACCTCCTTTTCTCCATCCTCTGCTTCCTCCCCTCTCCTTCTTCTCCTTCATCTTCTTCTCCTTCCCCTCCTCCTTCCTCATCTTCTTTTTTGTCTTTTAAGTAGTGGAGTTTCCACTCCTTTGACTCCTCCATTTGTTCTCTATTGAACAGAACCCTGTTTTTACTTTGTTCCCTTAGGTTAAATGGGCCCTTGTTTTAAACCCCATCTGGCCAAAATCATTTCATTGTTCCTTACTGGTTTACTGTCTCACTTTCCTGATGAAGCCATAGCTCTGGATCTACCCAAATGTCCATCTTCTAAGAGCCTATATCCAAGCTGCTGAACACCACTCGGCATGGTTAAACCCTCACATTGTTGTCACTAAGATTCATGCTCTCTCTGCTAAAGTGAGTCTTCCACGCTGCCAGAAGATCCTTCTCTGATCTCCTTTTCATGTCTTTCATTTATCTTTGAAAATGCCTGTTCCAAATGAGATCCACTCTCCTCAAACATTAGTCCAACTGCCTTTGTTCTTTGCTCATATCTCATCGGTACACATTTTCCTCCTTGGTACTTTACAGAGATAAAAGACGTAGAGAAGAGAACCTCCTCAATATCCTCCCAGCAAACTGTCACAAACATCCATCCTAGTTTTTCTATTTTAATGTTCAAATTGTTATTCCTCATCTTGCACTATGCGCTAATCCTGTCCACCCCAAACAATGCCCTTTTAAAATAAGTATCCTATCTCATCGGCTGCCTATTTTCTAGACATTCTTTCTGTTAGTATTCAAATAGAATCAAATCTATCCTGTGTGAAAGAATAAATGAAAAGAATGACACTATTTGAATCTATGTGTCCTTCTATTTTTAAAATTAATTTTCCCTCTCCCAAGCAAAATTATTTTAAAAATTTATCTACAATCAGATTCTCTACCTCTTAAACTACTGATAATTACTCAGTCTTCCATAGTCTGCCTTCAACCCTAATCACTTAAAAAAAAAAAAAAAAACAAATTGACCCCATCAAGGTCACCAAAGACCTCCTTGTTATTAAATATAATAGATTGTTCTTAGTTTCATCTTACTTTAACTATCAGTGTTTTTCACATTATTAATTCTTCTTCTTTCTTTAAATTGTATTTCCTTGAATACTATGACAGCATGCTCTCTGACTTCCACTTCTCAAATAGGCTTCTCTTATATCAACCTACTACTGAAATGAAAATGTTTCACATTCTTCTTTTTTAACAGTGTTCCTGGGAGATCTTATTTATTACCATGGCTTGATTATCATTTCTATGATAATATATCCCAGATATAATTCTGAGGTTCAGGATTATTACCTTTTTTATATCACCATTTGGATGCCCAAACAACACACGGTTAACAACAATAATCAATATTATAACCCTCCTATATCCTGGTCCATCTTCTGTGTTTAAGACAAGTCAGCTCTCTGTTCACTATTAAAATTATCTTCATTTTTGTTAATTTTCCTTTGAATTTAAGATCAAGACAACATTTTTTTCTCTCTTCTTTTTTTTTTTTTTTTTCTTTTCTTTTTTTGTATCCATTCAGGGAAAGCTGCAGGGAAGACAGTTAAACAGGATAAACCAACCTTCTAGGATAATCAGAATGTTGTCATTGGAGAGCACGAGTAGGGAGTTTGCAATGATTATTTCAAAGAATGAATAAAAGGCATGGATTGAGCCCTCACAATCTTTGAACATTGTTATTTAGCAGTTCAAAAATTGCCTTCAATTGTAATGATGGCACTACTCTGAAAAGCATTTTCTATTTTTCTGTAGTTGTGTCTTTGAGCAAATTTTCCCTTTAATGTGAAATATGATGACCTTCCCTACTCAGGCAATTTCAGTAATGGAAAAAATGGAGTCCTGTACCTCTCTCACTAACTGATCTGACTGAACAAAAACATGCATTGAATTCCACATTCAATTGAGAATGTGTGTAAATCAAAAGACTTTTACTTATTTATCATGCATAGGAATAACATATTTGGCCCACAGCTACTCAAATGCTGGAGTTAAGAGAGAAATAACTTTCCAATATTATGTCTATGTAACATTTTCTCTGTTCCTTGGGAGTAACTCCCCAGTTCATTGCTCTCCATAGGTTTGGTTCAGCCTCCCGGGAGGAACACTGTGTCCTATCCTATTTCTTGGATATATCTATAGGATATATATGCTCTGGAGAGCAGAACATTCCTGAGAACTGAGCCACTCTCCTGTCCATTGGAGAATAAAATAATTTAAGTATATTATTAATTTGGTACTAATAATATACTAGTATAAACACATTATTATACTTAATAGAGAATATTTAGTAAATAATACAATATACCACACAAAGCCACAATAAAGTTTCACGTTCCTTTTTGTTTTTAGCTTTTTCTTCCTGAATTAGTAATTTTTAAAAGCATCATCTTCCTACCTCCTTGATAGATTTCTTTTCTCTTGTCATCTGACTGTAAGTCTAATTCTACATATTCATCTCAAAAACTCATCACAATATTATCTCTTTTCAGTTTGCTCCTCCAGGAAGATTGTTAAAATGATTTTGGAATTTTTGCATAAATCTCTTTTTTTGATCGAAATGACTATGAGAAATGTAAACAGCAGGAAAGAACCAAAGAAAACCTAGGCCCAGAAACTAACTGTGTTTACGGACATTGAAAAATAAAGCACATCTAAGATTAACTGTAGGAAGATCAGGGATCTCCCTACAATGCTCTCAATGTTCTCAAAGAAAAGTACAAGTGTCTAGGAGTTTATAACCAGCCAGTAAGTATACAATGTAGGAATAACAGCTGTGAAAATGAGGGCTAACAGTTGAAATTTTAGAAGCATAACTCTATGCTTCCAGGCCAAAATTCTTTTCAGACATAAGGCGAGATGAGTTCTCTATACATAGGCTGCTGCAGGATATTCTAGAAACAAAATTACTGGTAAAACTCAAAAATTTCATTTATACAATACATAATATGCATGCTAGTGTACAGTTCAGACTATACTCAGGTATAAACATGATTTCATCCATCTGTCTCACTCCCAGACAAACACAGCCTCATCCAAGAACATTTATGATCTTAATGCAGAATAATTAGAGTAAATTGATGCCCAGATGTCTCCAGGAATCAAGTTAAGATTTCTTCAGGTAGCATTGGTGCTCATTTGGCAGAGGGCTAGTTGCAAGCATGATTGTTTGCTTTTGGAATAGCCACATTAGACATTTTTCGTTGTTGTTATCTATTGACAAATTTCCACTCCCCATAGAGTGTGTATAAAACCAGAGTGTATACATTCTCATTCCCTACTAATTTAAGAAGAATAATATGAAATGAGTAATAAGAGATGAAGTTCAACAGGTAAGAGAAAAACATAAGGACATTTATGCCATTTTTGGGAAAATGACATTTACTCTGAGTGAAGAGGAGAGCCAATTACAAAGATTTAATGGAAGGGTGACATTATCAGAATTATATTTATAAGTAGCACACTGGCCACTGTACTGACAATATACGTTAATTAAATTGACACTACTTTGCTTCTTACTTGAGGAAGGTACACTAGTCAGCTAATTCAATAACCAAGATACTGGCTTAGACCAAGGTGGTAGTATTGAAGATAGTGAGAACTGGTAATATTTTGGATATATTTTGATGGTACAATCAATATAATTTGTTGATGGATTAGATCGACATTGTGAGAAAAACAAAGAGTCAATGAAGACTGCAAATGTTTTGTCCTAAGGAACCAGAATGATGTAGTACTAAGGCAGTTTGTAAGCTAAAAAGAATTGGAAGAGATGAGAATTTTGGATCTGGCGGTGTTTGAGGTGTCTCAGCCATTTAATGGATACTGTTAAATTAAAAGTTATACACATTAGGTTGGATTTTGGAAGTGAGGTCTGTTCTGGGAGTTTGGGCCTATGGGCAGTATTTAACATCATAATATCAGATGAAATCACCAAGATAACATGTATGTGTATAGAGAAGATAAGAGGACCAAGGAAGAAGAGCAGAGGCTTGAAAGGAGATGGAGAAGGATAAATGTGTGTTGGAAAACAGAATTCAGTGTCTTAAAAGCCAACTGAAAAAAATATGTCAAGAAGGGAGTGATAAATTATTTAAAATATTGTTTATTGATCAAATAAAATGTAGACCAATGATCAAAGATTATATCTGACAATGCTGAATCATTGCTGATTTGGACAAAAGCAGTTCTGGTGGAATGATTATGGAGAAAACCAGATTAAAGTGAACTCGTGAATGAATGAGAGAAGTTAGATATAGTTGATATCAATAAACTTTATGAGCTATTTCATTGCAAAAAGGGACAGCAAACACAAAAAGGGAAAGAGTTGTCAGGGAAAGTAGAGTCACTTTTCACCTGCATCTATTTTAAGTGGCAGCTTCTGCTGGAGAAATACGATGAAGATTATTTTCAGAAAAGAGGTTGGGGGAATAGGGATGCTGCTTTTGATGGAACACACATTTTGCAGAACACAGTGCAATGAATTTAGGAGCTGGAGGTAGACAGGAAATGGAACAAAATAAGGAATGTATAAGCCTTATGTGTACTAATATTATAATACGGCCACAGATGGAGGACAACATGGGCTTTTAGAGTTTCTTTTGTTTTTGACAAGTAGAGAAGAAATACATGACAACATCAATACACAAGGAAACAGAGGCAAAAAGTACGAAATATATTTGCTATGATTAACAGCTAGTAAGTGGAATATCCAGATTCTGAACACATTTTATCTGAAAAGTTATATTCTTAACTGTTGTACAATATTATGAATATTTAAATGTGGGAGAGGTTAAATCAGGATTTATATTTTTCTACAAGCAGATATTCATTGTTAACCTTCACTGTCCATCTCTATCTTTTCCTCTAAGGCTAATCTGGACAGGTGTTTGATGTAAATTCACCTCTTAGACTGAGTTTATTTACAGAGGCTCCAGTATAATCTGGAAGTAAATAAAGCCAGGGATTTCATTTTTATCTTCTCTGTGTTTTGCACAGATGCTGCAGTGGTGGTAAGTCTATCCATTAGGGAGAAGTCCCACTGTTCCAAATTTTCTTACTATAGTTGCTGGAGAAATCCAAGGTTCCTCAATGAAACTGCTGTCATATTTTCTAACCCTCAGTAAAAAAGGGAGTCCAGTTTTAGGGCTCACGATCAGTCTTATGACTCACATTTAGCCCTACAACCTTCAAATGAGGCTCCATGAGGTTTTGCCACAATCCCTTCTACTCACTTCTCAGGATACTGCTTGTCTCAGAATTAAGAATTTTTCAGTTAAGTCTAAGTGCTTCTTCATTCATATCACATCATGACATGCAGGAATTTTTTGAACCTTTAGTTTATGAGGAACTCCTTTCCTAAATTTTCAGGGGCACTTGAAGTTTTGACAAGTCTATCGTCTTAGCCATTTTCCTCATGGTCTTGGAGCTGCATATATTATTGGTGGCGGTGTGGAGTTGTAGATGATAGTTAAAGGAAATTGTCTTAGATTCTTACGCTTAGTGTTCATTGTGAGTGTTTATTATTAAAAGGAAAGTATAATTTGGCTAGGAAATCAAAAACAAGCAAAGGAAAAAAAATCAAGGATGTAATAGACTAATATAGAAATGTTAAGTCAAGAAGATTTTTGAAGAAGTCTGTTTTGTAGGTATTTAGTTCTTTGACATTTTATCATTTGTTTTGGATAAGTTATCGTCAATAGGATGCCATTTGATTAAAAAATTGCAAGCCTAGTCATACATACCTGATAACATCTTCATAATTTCACTTGGGTCATTATTGATAACATTTATCACCATCTAAATTATGAAAGATGATCTCAATATAAATAGCAGTATACCATTTGTAGAACAGCTTTGATACAATAATGATATTTCTTGTCATAACAAATTAGTGTTTATCTCATCCATCTCATTATAGACTATGGGCCTTCAGCTCTGTTCTATTCACAGTAAATATCTTTTGTCAATATAATCTCACATAAGTTATGATACATTATAGGATAAGTGAATTTATTTGGCTACCAGTTTCAAGTGACAAGTTCAATTAAGAATGTTTATTCTTGCATACCATATTTACTACTTGGTCTGTCTTCTTTCAAACTAATTTTCCTTGTAAAGTCTTATCAACAGGAGGAAATTCACCCAGACATTGCATAAGGCTATTATAAAGATAAAGTATATTTTTGTGTTCTTTGCTTTACTAAACTTATGACAGAAAACATTTAACAAATTTAGTATGATTGTATAATTATAGATTGCCAAAAAATCATAATAAAAAAGACAAAAATGTCTTCTAATAACACCTTATGCAATTCAGATAAAATATTTATTCATAAAAGGAATTAAACTAATTTAAAAAATATTAACTTTTAGAATAAAATAAAAGTGGTGAATCCAACTTTTTATGCAATTTTGTTTCTAAATAATTTTCCATCTCATCTACTGAAGAAATGACACATGAAAATGGTTTTAATTTCTGTGTGAGCATCTTAAGCAGATAATGCATATTCAGAGCTAGTTTCACTAATTATAACACAGGAAGGGGACAGGGCACAGCCACTGAAAGAATGCTCCAGCCATTAATATCAAAATGGTGAAAGAGTCAACCCCCAGTAGGCCTTGAGGCTCAAGATGATGGGACATTTAACCTCTAGTAGACCTTGAGCTTCATTATTCTCATTGTAATATATTTACATGGTGAATAACATGGCCATAGGCCCATGACAGTCCTAAGGCTAGCCACAAAAGGTCAAAGAGTGGGAAATGGCCAACTTCCTGAGAATCCCAGCCCCTTCCCCAGGCTAGTTAGACTGGTCCTTCCACTCATTAGCATATGGAGCCAGCAAGCCCCTACAAACTGGCAACATGGTGCCTCACGGCCTCTGCCTCTCGCTCTCTGTTCAGAGACAGCCCACACTCTGTCTATGGAGTGTGTACCTACTTTTAATCTGAGCACCCATCCCCCCACCTCATGGCCTTTCTCTTTCCTTTCAATATATCTCTCTGAATAAATCTACCTTCACTTAACTGTGGCTGGCTCTTGAATTCTTTCCTGTGTGAAGCCAAGAACCCACACTTGGTGGGGCACGTCCCAGGGGCTCAACTGAAGCCTGGAACCCAGCCCTCCTCACACCCCACATCTGTTTTTCCTGTATCAAATACATCATTCCAACGTTAAGTTTATCTGCATCCCAGGAAGAGGAAAGAAAAAATATAGCATAAATGTTAGGTCTCACTTTTCCTTGAATAAATGAGCACTTAATCCAGTGAAACAGCATTAAACATTCTACTATAAGGTAATATTCTTTACCTTGTTCTCTTCTTATACCCCTAGCCCTGAAGTGATGCTTGGCTAGAAACACTTGTGAAAATTACATCAATTGTAACCTTTCTTGAATTTAAGTTAAGACTACCATCTTCCTTTCTTTTTTCCTTCTGGAAAATTTTGCCAAAATGTATTCTAATTTTCCTTGTTTTCCTAGATAAAATTTATTGCTCATCTAGCTATTTATCAGCAAGAATAATAAACCTGCGATAACACTAAAACTGAGTCATTTCATAACTTGCACTTCTACACACTAGCAACATTGATAAATTATTGTGAATATTCCTAAAGTAATTTTGTATACTTCAATTTTATAGCATATTCATTTTTCATTCTCTTAAAATTCCTTACTGTCAATGTACAGGATTATACTATATATTTGTATACTGTGAACCCAATAATCAATAAAATATCTTGAATAAAAAAAACAATTTATATCACTTGTGAAATTTAAACCACACAAGTTGTTGATTGGAATTTGCTTGTTTAGAAGAAGTACGTTAAAAATTATCCATTTAACCTAATTTATTTTTTAGTAAATTATGTTTAATATCTTTTTAAAAGATATATATTAATTTTTAAATAATTCCACCAAAATCTTTATGTCTTTTCTTTATATGTTTTCAAAGTATTTTTTTCCTGGAGATCATCTGTACAGTTTCTTTTTTGAGGATGTGGCATATAGGAAAGCAGACACTAATACTTTATAAAAGGAAAAAAGTTCACTCACTAAGCTCCAATCCACAGGGTCACTGAAGAAAATGGATTAAGATAATTTTAAAAGGACTGGAGTCTTACAAATAGAAAAACACACAAGAAACTTATAAACAGGGAAAAAAGTATTCAAATATCTTCAAAGTTTTCCTGGGACCCTATAGTATAAAAAGTTAGTTGTATTCTATTGTGTTCTACCAAAAACTCTCAGCAAGTTCACATGCACTGAATTATGTATCTCTAAACTCTGTCCAAATGAAATGGTTTACCTACACCCCTTTGTATGTAAACAATGTGAATTTTGTTATCAGGAAATACCCATTGAGAACACCTCCAAACAACACATTATGCTAATTTCCAAAAAAGTAAGGCTACTTAGATCTTGGCCAATTCATTTTTTGTTTGCTAATTCCTAGCTGTCTGAAAAGAGTTCCCAGAAAACTTTAGGGAACCAGAAGAATGCACATGTAACAGGGATTTATAAATAAATGCCCAGGCCTGTCTGACAAGGGATTTTTTCAAAGGAATGGGCTGAATGAAGTTGTTGAGAAGCTCGGGGCAGAGTGTAACTGCACTCACCATTATATTATCAAAGTGTGACCCTAACTAAATAGCAGGAAAAATACTCCCTCTCTGCTCATTATCCTTTTCCTTTGATCTTCTTTTCCTTGCTTGCCACCTGTGTGATAAACTCAAGACATGTGTGTGCTTGAATCTGTTTAGCCTACTTTATTGTTACAGATTGCTTATATCTGCCCATGGACATGGCTGAGTGGGTCTTCTCTGTGGTCAATGCAGGTAAACAAGAGACTTCAATGGCTTTTTCCTAGAATATATATATACATACATACATACATACATATATACACACATACACATATATATGAGTAAATAGTTAAAGGATTCTATATCTTAATCAAATACCATTCTTTCAAAAACAGCTTACAAGAACTAGGAACTTAGTCTGCATGGGCTGCCATAATAAAATACCCCAGATGAAGTGGCTTAAACAGCAGAAATTTATTTTCTCACAGTTCTGGAGGACAAAAATTTGAGTTCAGAGTGCCAGCATGGTTGGTGTCTGGTGAGACCCCTCTTTCTGGCTTGTAGATGCCCAGCTTCTAGCTGCATGCTCTAGGGGCCTTTCCGTGGTGTGGGGAGGGGGATAGAGAGGAAGAGAGGAAGAGAGGAAGAGAGGGAGAGAGGAAGAGAGAGAGAGTGCTCAGGTGTCTGTACAAGGGTAGTAATCCTGTTAGATCAGGGCCCTACCCTTATGACATCATTTAACCTTAAGTGCTTCCTGAGATGACCCCTCTACAAATATATCCACACTGGGGGTGGGGCTTCAGTATATGAATGTGGGGAGTGGGGCATAAGCATACAGTCCATTATAGGCATTGTTTCGTTTACGCCAGGAGGAGAAAGGAAACTACATAAAATACCTTTTAAAATCCTACCACTCCTTATGAGATGAAGCAGAAATACGTCTAGAAGCAGTGCAAGAGTACATATTTCCAACCCACTTTCTGTTGAATAAAGGTGAGATAGGGCTGAAGTGTGAGAAAGGGGGCAAATGGAAAAAAGAAAATTACACCGAATTAATTAGAACATTGCCTTAAAATATACACTGAAAAACAAAATAAAATCAGGACTGGAAGTTTATAAGTGATTTACTCATTCTGTCGAGTCTTAATGAAGGAATTTTCTCCAGCTTCTGATTTTCTTCCAGATTGAACTGCTAATTGCTACTTTTACTTTTCCCAGGCTGCTCAAAGTTTTGATTTCTATCAGAGCTGCTATGAAAAGCCAAAGACTGAACAGACCAAATCAGCACTGTCAGTTCACCGTGGCCACATTATGAGGAGTTAGTCCTAATGAGGAATGATTTTGTGAAGAAGACGACCCAGATGGATGAGCAGACAGCTCATGAGTACTCACCTTGAAAGGAAGCTTCATGCTGAGCAGTGTATCAAGTAGGTCTTTTAAAAGTCAAATACGGAATAGGATATAAAGTATAAGAGTGCAGGATGTCCTTGACATTTACTGGCAGTAGATTGCCTGTTCTCTAAATGATAACAATTTGTCATTGATGGGATTTCAGGAAGAAAAATAATTGGGCCCAAACAGTAAGCATACAAAATAATTGCGAATAAAGTTAAGGGCAAACTTTAGACAGAAATGACTGAATAAGGGGAATCTTGAGAGTTAATTATGTGAAAGTAAAGATACAATAATGAGTACTTTACCGATGAAAAGAAAAGAAAGGGGAAAGTTAAGATATGTGAAATTAAAACAATAGGATTTAGAAAATAAACGGTGGTTTAAACTGAAATTGGTGATATAGTAGGCTAATGACGATACTGGTGATAAGGACAAAATTAGGCAATGAAGAGGTTTCAGGAAGAAAAATCAGGTAGTACATGTACTTTTTTCCCACTGAATTTTGGGTACTAGAGAAAAGATTTAGAAAACATATTATACTAGAAAAGAAAAAAACATTTTATTTGAGAGTTATTAGCATAAAACTCCTGTGACATATTAGTATTGCTGACGTAGATTTGTTTTTATTAATTTAGAAATCAACTTTATTTATTTGAGCGTTTTATTGCAGACATGTTATTTCAGATTATTTTAGGTAGAAATATTTCAATAGTTTTATGCACTTAAGAATCTACTGTAATTTCTACCTGATAGAACCTACTAATATAAACTATAGGTCAACAGAAATCAGACTACAGAAATTAAGACATAAGTTGCTCTTCATATATAATCTGTAATGTTCCCAAAACTTTGGTTTCATACTAGAAACTTACTTTAAAATATTAATAAGGAGTTAAGAGTATTAGAATGCAGAGGTTATTGCAATAAAAAAATTCCATCTCCCTTCTTTAAAAGAGTGAATCACTTCTATGTGCTCAGGCCTTCCTCTGTACAGCTTTGCTCACAGTCATTTTATCAGAATTCATCTTCTTACTAGCTGGTAGGTTTCCTTGCACACTAATGCTCACTCAGAGCAATGTTCAAGCTGACCTGGGATATTTCTCTTAAGTAAAGCACTGTTATTTAACTATGTCAATGGTATTCCAATTTGAATTTAAAGTGCATTCACTGCTGGGATTTAAACTTACCTAAGGTACGTCTAGAAAGCTCGTAGAACAGATTAATGCATTCTGAGGAGTCTCCTGAGCAGGAGACTTCTCATTCTAAAGGATAAAGGAGTCTGACAGACAATGTCAGTCTAACAGGATGACCAGGATCATATCAAGGAAGGCAGAATCTTGCTACTTCTCTTGCCCTACCCACTCCTCCGCATTAAAAAAATGTCCTGGGCAACTACCAGTCTGCTTCCTCTCACAATAGATTAAATTTGTCTTTTGGAATTAACAGAAATGTATGCTTGGCTTCTGGCTTCTTTCACTCAGTATTATGTTTTCTGTATCATTCTTTTTTATTGCTGAATATCCTCTATTTTACTCAATGTAGAGATTCTTTTCTTTCTTTTATTCTATTTTTTACTACTATAAATAAACTAGATATGGAAACGTACTTGTGTACAGGTCTTTTGCACACCTAATTCATTTTTGGATAAATACTTAGGAATGGAGTTGCTGAGTCATATGGCTCATGGCCATTGTCACACCCACTTTTTACGTGCCTTGGCTCCCTATCTCTGGGTTGCTCAAACTTCTGGAAGAAAATTACCAAATGAAAACATAAGCATAAAAATTCCAACATTAGGGGCAAGTCAGAGAAGAGAGACTCTTGAAAAAATAGAGGAGCACTGAAATGTCTTCCCACATGATAAGGCAGTTTAGACATTTGATCAGAAAATCTGTAAATGTGCACCTCTGTTCCTGATTGTCACTCATGAGTTTCCTGCATTAACTGTACTAATTCAATTATACGATGCAATTACATAAATAACATGATGCATATGTTTACTACTTACTAATTCAATTGGTACAGATAAGAGGTCAAGGGAAAGGGATCAAGAAAAAAGGCAGCATCACTGAACCACATAATAAACACTAAATGTATTAAGAAACACTATTTTAAATTATTTCAGATTGCTTAAACACACACTATACTTTTATGATGTACATGCAATTATGCCATTTGATTTTTCAATCCCATTTAATGAAAAGTAGAAAATGAAACATTCTAGTCAAATTATAACTATTATCTTTTAAAGCTGAGTGAAACTGAGGAAGGAATTGGAACTGACTACCAGATAAAACAAGACATCTCTCATATCTCCTCTCCAGGAAATTTCTCCACATTTCTATTCTCTTAAGTAATGCAGAGGTAGATACGGTTTTATGATGCATACGCTTACTACTTTTTTTTTCTATCTCAAGGGCTATGCTGAGAATTACTCATATTCGAGCTCTAAATTTGTAAGTGATACAGATAACTAGTAATCAGATACTTGCAAAGTTTACCTGGATCAATCAGGGCTCATCATGGTCTATTTGAAATAAAAGAGTGAATTCTGCTGTTTGACTTTGCAGTACAAATTGAGACAGCACTTTCAAAAATGTTTCAGAGAAATTCATAAATAAGATATTGCCAATTAAGGAATATCACTAAATAACAACAACTCCATTTATTGGATGCCTGCTCACCCTGTGCCGAGAATGCTGAGCAACTTGCATGCATTATTCCATGGAATTGTTAGAAGACAACAGGATAAGTATTATCTAGAGATAAGGAAACAAGTTTAGAGAAGTTAAGTAATCACTCATGGTCACACTGCTTATTAACGTGGGAGTTTAAACTGAGTTTCCTTGAACTCAAGCTTGTGTACTTAATCCATGAAATAGTTGCCACTATTCATAATGGAAAATGGAAGTTTAGAAATCTATTTAGCTAAACAGTGGGAAGCACTGGGGGAAAAAAAGACACAATTCTTATCTTGCAATCTATTTGAAGGAAGAATAGATACATGGATAAATATCTATTACCTATAGGAAGAAAGAATGCATTTACACAAAAAACAACAAGAGAATAACAAGTACATGTTGATACAATTGGTGTTGCTGTTCATAACCAGAAATGTACCCAATCAAGTACTCAGGGATGGAATTAAGAAGCACCTCCCAAAGAACTATAGTTCAAGATAAAGAAAACATTTATAAACATTATACATTACATCAAAATTAAAATATCCTCAAGAGTTACAGAAATATATTACTAAATATAAATCATTTATAACTCTATTTTGTAAAGTATAATAAAAAGATACATCCTTAACCTAGTAAAGATGACTACTCTAGTAACTTTAGCAAACATATCCCTTGCCTTTTGGAGCTGGAGATACAGACATGAAAATATAATTCAACTGAGACAAATTCTGTGGTGAAGAAATTCAGAGAAATATGCATAGAAAGCATAATCTAGTCTGATCTGATCAAGAAAGATGCTTGAAGCTAAAGGATGAATAAGAATAACCTATGCGAAGAGGGGAGAGGTGAGCACTCTAGGCAAAGGGACCAACACTCCCAAAGGACTTGAGAAAGGCAAGACTATGGAATATTCAAGGGACCAAAAAGTCTGGTGTGTTTTTTTTGTTTTTGTTTTGTTTTGTTTTTTAAGTAAAAGGAAGAGGAATAAAGTGTGGCAGGAGAACTTGCCAGAAGAATGAAAATATACACCCTAAGATAAAGAAGAGTCACTGGAAGTTTTTATTCAGGGATCTTCTACTCACTCATTCTTTCTCTTAGTTACTCCATTATTATTCAGTTCCTACTAAGGACCAGACTATACTACATATTTGGATATGGCAGGGAACGTAACAAGCCTAAAGCTCTTCTCCTAATAAGCTTATGTTCTTGTAAAGGAAGATAGTCTGTAAACAAAATTATAAATTAATACATAAAATACGTGGAAGTCATACATACTATTAAAAAGAATTAAAAAAGCAAGAGACAGAATACCACTGAAACTTGAATGTCCATAAGAATCATCTAGCAGACACATTAAAATGCAGAGTCAGACCCGGTAGCTCCAGAGTGAGGGCTGAGATCTCCATTTCTAACAGTTTCCAGGAGCTTCTGACGTTGCTGGACTGCTTACCACATTTTGACTAACAGTGAACAAAGAGTGAAGAGTTGTTTGTTCAGGAAAGACTACTCTGGTGGGATTATATTTAAATACATTCATAAATAGAGACCCAACAATGGAGCCCCCAAACATATGAAGATAAAAATAGGTAATTCTATAATAGTAGTTGGAAACATCAACACACTGCTTTTAATAATGGAGAGAGAGAACAACCGGACAAAAAATTCAATAAAAAATAGAGGATTTGAGCAAAACTATAATCCAATTGGAGCTAAGACACACAGAGAAAACAACATCACACCCCACAGCAGCACGACACATGTTCTGCTCAAGAGCACATGGCACAGTCTACAGAACAGACCATACATCAAGGCACAAAAAAAGTAGTAATATATTTTAAAAGATTGAAGTCATACAAAGAATCTTTTCTAATCCCAGTAGAATGAAGCTAGGAATGAATTACAGACAGAAAACTGGAAATGTGTAAAATTTAAATATAATCTTAAAACAATGAATGAGTCAAGGAAGAAATCATAATGGAAATTTTAAAGGACCTTGAGATGAATGAAACAAAGCATACCAAAAATTTGTGACGTGCAGTGAAAGCAGCGATCAGAGAGAAATTTGTAGCTGTAAATGCCTACATTAAAAAAGAATGATCTCAAATGGATAAAATCATTGTATACTTTAAAGAACTAACTTATGAAGAGGAAACTAAACACACAGCTAGCAGAAGGAAGAAAATAAAGATTAGAACAGAGATAAATCAAATAGAGAATAGAAAATTGGTTGTTTACTTCTATCAATATCAAAAATAATAGAAATTTAAATATAAACTCCAGGATGAAAATGATGAGGTCTCTATACGAGGCAAAGAAAACGGCATAATTTTGAGCAAATTATGGAGCTCAAGTAAAGATAATCCATCTAACCTGCAGCATTCTGTTCAAGTGGAACAGGCAGTGTAACATTAAATTATGAAGAGGGAAGCATACTTTTTAAGAACTAATTGTCTCTGAAATAAAGACTAATTAATATAAATGTGAATTAATTTTCAATGTTTAGAATGAACCTATAGGCAGTAAATAAAACACATCATTATTTAAGGAAAGCTAGACAAAAAGAGAATGCGATTTGGGACAAGCTTGACAATGTAAAAGTAAAGGTACCACTCTTAGAAGTGGGCGGCAGAAGTGGAGAGAGAGAGGTTAGGATTGGGTAGATAAATTGACATACTTGTACCTTAGCATGAAGAGGCAAGAAAGCTGTACATAGTTGGAAGTAAAAGAAGTTGAGCATGTTAATGTATAAGCATAAGCAGTAGAAAAACAAAAATACACAGTACAGCTTAGCGTAGGTGGAATGAAGGAAGTGATTTGGGGTGGTAATGTCAAAGTAAGCTTATACTTCAATTTTCTGCATCAGAGATTTAAAAGTCAAAACCAATGGTGAAATCATATTGTTTAGAACCATGTGCCCAAGCACAAATTTAAACAAAAATGAAAATGCTTAGTAGGAACAGCTTCTAGAAGACAGTCTAGTGTTGGAGACGTATGGAGCAAAGAACAACTGGCTTTTATTATTAATTCCTCAGTACTATTGAATTAAAAAATAAATAAAATTGATTTATAAAATGAATATAAGAGAATAATAAATAATGTTTCAATAAGTAAAGGAAGTACATTATCTCAACAGAGTGTCCAGATTATTATTTAAAGTCTCCTGAAAGAACAGGTTGTCAGTGACTTCTCAACGGAGTGAGCAGGTAACCAGAAAGTGCCCTGAAAGGGAAGAATTACATTATGCCAAAGGCTTGTAAGACTTATGACTATAATCAGGAAGTTCAATAATTTCCCTTCCTCACAGGGCAGACAATCAATCAGCCAGTGAGCCAGCCATCTTGGAGAAACCATCTCTCACTGTCATTTCATATTGTTTTTGAAGTCATAACCAATGCAGTACTTTATCAAATGAAACTAAGAAGACCAAATATTAAAATGAAAGAATCCATAAAGTCATTTTTTTTTCAGATGGCATGATACATACCTGCAAAACTGAAAGGCATTAGAATTGATAAATTAGTTTAATAAAATAGTCAAAACCAGTGCAAATATACCAAATTCAATAATACTCATTCATATCAGCCATATCTAGTTAATATACATAATGAAGAAAAAGACAGCATCTGACATACATAAACAAGTAAGTATATGAGTTATAGGAAAAACAAACTGTATGTCCAAACTTTTTGAAACAGTTGCCTCAACTTTTACATTTATTTGGATTATTTGTATATATTATTTTGCACATCTCTCTCAAAGCCTTTTTCATATTTATTGTTATCATACTACACCCTCCACAATTTCTTCCTACCCCTCTGTCTGATCTTTCTCCGTGAATTTGCTTTCTTTTCGTCACTTACTCTGTTTTAAACGTTAAACTTATTCGGGTTCCGTTCTTAGTCTCCTTTTCTGATCACTCTACAAACTCATCTCATGTCCTTCAATAGCATAAGTTTCTACCTTCAAAACAATGACTACTGAAATACTAACACTGGCCTACAGCACTCTCCTAAGGCTTAGGGCAGCTTCACCCAGGTGTCCCTCACATATCCCAAACGTTGGACATTTCTCACATAATTCAAACGCTGTGATTCACACTTGGCTTTATAATCTCCCTAACTTCATGTAGCAGTGAGTGACTCCAGCATCGGTCCACCTGTGCAAGTGAGGATTCTGAGCGTGATATTTGATTCATCCTTCTTTTCCCCGCTCTCATCTAATCGCTGAACTGTTCTTCCTACATGTACCTGGAATTTGTCAATTCTGACCTTCACTTCTACAATTCTAGTTACATCACCACTACCTTCCACAAGGATTATTGCCTTAGGCTCCGAATTGTCCTTCTCCTCTTACCTCATTTGATCCTCTTCAATCCTTTTCCACAAGCAACAAGAGCCACCATTTAGTATGTTAATCTTACTATGGTACTGTCCAACTTAAAACATATCAATGATGCATCATCACTCCTTAGAATAAAGTCTAAATAAAATAGCTGCTGAAACCTCCGGTCATTGTTTTTTCACTTTAGCATTATTTACTTCTCAACATACCCCATAGGGTTAGCAATTCAGCTACACAGAGTTTCTTTCCATCCCTTAAAACTGCCATGTAATTTTTCTCCTGGGTTTAAGCAGGCTGTTTCCTACGTTTAGAATACACTTCCCTATACACACTGCTTTAACAGTTATTCCTATTCATTTTTAGGTCTCAGTTTAAATCATTCATTGGCTAATGTAAAACTGCATTGATCTTCTATGTATTTCTGCAGCATAACCCCACTTTCCCTTGACTCCTCTATTATCATTATATTTCCCACTGAATTGTAAACTTGTACATGGCAAGGGCTATGCCCATTTTGTTCATTCTTGTCTGCCTTGGGCCACATCAGATTTGGCACTTATTAAGCACTCAACCTTGGTTTCTATTTCATAGAGACAGAATTCTCTCAATTTCTCCAGGCCTTAACTACAAAAATTCACATCTGCAGTAACCCTCTGTTATTTCCTTCTTTCTCAAAAAAGCAGACTGTCCTGTTTCCTTTGCAGTCTAAGTCTACCATGTGTCTTCTTGTTCTCATGTGTTTCTGACTGGACATTGGCTATTCACTTTGTGTCATGTATTTTCAACTTGTTTTCTTTCTAGCAGATTCCATACTGCAGAATATAAGCTGTTGAATTTCTCTTAATTACTAAAACTGTCTGCCCTTGAGCCTCTATTTGTGTTGAGGTACTGACCTGTCTCTTTTCCTTCACCAAAAAGACCTCCAACAAGGTTTCTAACATTGCTGCTTCCACACTTCCTTACTTCTACTTAAAAGTTATGAGAGAATAAATTACGAAAACAAGCATCAGTCATTGTCTCCACTGACTAGAAACTATTCAATGGCTTTGTGTTAACTCCAAGAAAATTAAATCATTTACAGTAGAACACAAAATCCTCCACATCTTACTGCTACCTCATTACAGCCATTATGCCCTTGATTCCTTAAAGAATCCAGAATCCTCAATGAGTCACTTGAACCAAAGTATATTCCTAATGTTATGCTACCTGAAGCCAATATGTTACCTGCTTTTGAGAAAAGAAGATGTTTTACTCCCAGGTCAACCAGCAAGGAGACAGGAGGCAGGGCTCAAATCTGTCTTCCTAATCTGGGGTTCAGTCAAACTTTTATGAGTTAGGGGAAAGGGGCTGGTATGCGGAAGCACTGAAGAGGCAGGTTTCCATTAGAGGGTTTGGAACTTGACCATATTTGGTAAGGTAGGGTAAAGGGGCTTCAGCACCAAATCTTCCTGGACAACAGACTCTTCCCTTCTGAAAGCGTTCTGCATTCAGGTTCCAGTCATGCCCCTGTCCTTTGGTTCTGGTGTGGGGGGAGGAGTTTTGGTTCTAGGTGTTGTTTGAGGTTAACATTTTCTCCTCTGTGCTTGCTTTAGCTGCATGACGTGCTGTTTTGTGCTGTTGTCTCTGAAAAATAACTCAGTATCTTTTTAGAAACAGGATAGGGTCAATTTGGGGCTGCTTCTGAGGTCACACTAGTAGCTCTACTGTTTCCTCCTCCCTAGCCTGTGATTTGGGTTGAAGAGTGTCCCCCAAAACTCATTTCTACCCTGAACCTGGGAACGTGACCTTCTTTAGATATCGGGTCTCTGCAGATGTAATCAAGTTAAGGTGAGGTCATACTTGATTAGGATAAACCCTAGTCAAAGACTGGTAACCTTGTAAGAAGGGGGAATTTGAACACAGAGACACAAACAGAAGGAATACAATGAAGACATAGAGGAGATCGTCATGTGAAGATGGAGGCAGAGATTGGAGTGATGACTGTACAAGTCAAGAAACGCCAAGGATTGCAGGCCACTACCCACAAAAGAAGAAGTAAGGAAGGATCCTCCCCTAGAAACTTCAGAGAAGCCACGGCCCTGCTGACACCTTGATTTCAGAAATTCTAGCCTCCAGAACTGAGACAGGTTTGTGTTGTTCTAAGCCACCTTGTATGGCAGCCCTGGAAAACTAATATACCCTGGAATTCAGGGCAATATATCTTGATAGTTGCTGGTTAAACACAACTCAAAATCTGACTGTATAATCATTTATAAATTTTTCTTAACTACAGGAGATTTAGTTTTGTCATTTTCTTCACAGTATTAGAAGGTCTTTATTGTGATGTTATTTAACTCACAGGATATTAAAAAATTACATTTGTGATTGCACAAAGTCAATCAAGGTTTAGCAACTGTAATTAAAGTAACTGAGAATAAGTGGGGTAACCAACTGAGATACAGTCTCTCTTTGTACATGAGGTTTGTAGTGCAGGTTTTTTATCTTGAGACAGTTCCTGGGATATCATAGAAAATGGTGCCTTGAAACAACAACAGCAACAACAGCGAAAATCTCAGCTGTTGCTGGTGCTCTTTTTCTGCCACTATTGGCAAGAACCCGGTCTGTGAGTCTTCCTGTTTTGTAGATGAGTTTATTAGTGTCTTCTTTTTCCTTTCTTTTTTTTTTTTTTTTTTTTAGATTCTGCATGTGAGTGATAGCATATGGTATTTTTCACTTTTGAATAAAAGCATGTACATTTTTACATGCACACACATACATTTCATCTCATAAATCAAAGAGGACCACCCAGCCAATTATTTTACTGTATTTACATCTGCCAAGATTGTGAGTTACTTTAATTTACATTCAAAAGAGAAGACAGAAAATTCCCAGTGAAATAAAAATGCTTAGTTTTCCGTTCAGTAAAGCAGAACAATGAAGTAAAACACTGCCTTTTTAAAACAGTATTTGTACTTCTGAAGGTTAGTGGAATTTATGGGGAAAAAATCTCTCAGTGATATTTTGGTTTGGACACTCAAAGCTAAAAATCATGAAAACTTGGTGAGAACCCGGAGACAACCTGACAGAGTAAAAAGGTCACCATTTCATGCTTTTCCCTCTTCTACAAACACAGAGACCTCTGGAGTGTACTTTAGGGAAATCCTGTCAGAAGAAACAGCATCAGAAGCAGCCCTTAATCAGAGCTGTAACTGTAATCATAATCATTATTTTACTAAAACTAATGAAAAATTATACTGGAATTCATCCTTGAAGCACTCTTGATTCATGGCAAAGCACTTCTTCCTTCCGTGCTATTAGTCATTAGTCTCTGAAAAAGTATTGTGAGAGTAAATGTCAACTTAACTCCTTTTTCATTTGATGTATCTTCTAAGTTAACAGAGAGAGAAAGAACAATCCGGACACAGCAGTTACACAGATGGGCAAGCAAGAGAGAAAACAAGTCTGTCTGATGAAGAGAATTTCAGGGAATATGTTATTTTAAATGCAAATGCTACAGATTCCCGATATTTTTGTTTAAGGGGAAACCGTTTTATTGCGTTGTCAATGTAAGGCTAAGTAATGTCTGTGTGCTGGGCATCTTAGATTCCCAAGTTCATTTTCACTTCGAAGCTAACTCCTCTAGGGAACAGGTAATAAATCTGATACTACCTGGATCCCTGCAGAAGACAGTGCTTTAGCTGATGCACAGTACATATCAATCCAGAAATATCTGTGAGAAGATGATGACCTTACAGGAGCCAATGTCTTTCAAATAACAGACAGATGGCAAAAACAAGCCTGACAACACCAAGATGAAGAATGAAAAAATCAAGTGTAAACAAAATTGTTTCAGTCTGGTTCACAGGGAGATGTACTTTGTCATTGAGCTTTGGTGTCAAAGAACTCCAAATAAGATAAAGTTGGGAAGATAATTTATAGGTTATGTCCAGCACATTTCACGGCATATTGAAAATTTAACATGTTCATATTGGGAACTTCTTCTGACATTACCATTAGCAGCTATGAGAAGCTTGACACTGATTCCATCACCTGTATTTCTCCCTTTTCAAAGAAAGAGCAAGCTTCCCTCACATCAGTGTTTTTTGCCTTTCTCTATTCTTTCCAGACTTAGAGTAAATAGTTACTCAGAAGGTGGAGGTAATTTTCCTTTTCCAAAGAAAGTTTAGTCAGTGAAGTGGCCTGAATTTCTCATGAGAAAAATGGCTAGAGAAAAGTTGTAGTCTCACTGCACTGGTCCTAAAATGAGTGAAATACTCCTTAGTTATTTTTCAGAATATTATTCTGAAATATATGGAGAGCTATTTATCATTATGAACAATTATTCACCAAGAAGTAAAACCATTTCTTTATTATTTTATGACCTATTTATATTTCACATTCCACTGTGTCTTTTGGAAATTCATATTCTATTTTCTACAAAATGTTTTTCATTTTCCATCTGATTTTTTATAAAGTATCTATTCACCTTGTACAATTTTCAGAAAATAAGATTTCTTCTGGTTACAGCGTTTCCTTCCTTACTCTACTTCTTTGGGCTTCTTCAACTGGGGGAGATCCATTACCAGACTCCAAACTACATTTCTCACTGGCTTCTCTCATTTCAATTCCATTTGATATTGAAGCTCCAGGAAATGCTCTACTCAGATAGCTCAGTACTTAGCTCAGATTTTCTTATAATCTCTCTTCCATACCATCAACCTAAAGGACTTGTATTAAAGATCAATATTATGTCTCAGCCTTACAGTTGCTTGATCCTGTCAATTACTTTATTTGGAAAAACCTGAACATCATCTATGTGTCAGGCAAGGCGATAAGCCCTTTGGATGAAAGGCAGGTAAAATACGGTAATGTGAAAATAAAGGAAATTTCATTTAAAATGGATTGGGGAAGTTCTGAGGGAAGAACCCTCACACGTGTATCGCTCATCACAGCTTACAGACCCCAGCAGGAAGACTGCCTTCTGTCCCATCAACATCCATCAACACCAAGCTGCCCAACACCTGCAGCCAAGGAAGCAACATCACAGCCCTTCCTACTTCCTCCCAAAACCTAGTAAAAGCTGACCTTCCCTTTATCTCCTGGGACTTTCCTATGGCTTGCCACAATCTGCATGTCTCTGTGATTCTCCGCTATTCCCAAATAAACTCATTTTGCTGGTAAAATTACTGGCTCTTTTGTTGTTTAAGGTGAATAGCAACTTTCTCAAGGCTATCCTATGTGGAAGGTATAGGAGTTATACCTCCTATAACTCAGCTGTCTGTCCGATTCCACACCAGACTGGCCTGGCTTACACGGGTCAGCACCTATGTTTATGTTCCTGTTTTCCTGAGTGCTTTCTCTTACAGCAAGGCCCCTTTCTGCCTTGCCCAAAGCAAGCTGGACATGTCAGAGATGTTTCCCAGAAGTAGCACTCAACTAATGACTAGTCGGAGTTAGTGTATCAATGCGCTGATTCTCTTTCCCTTTGGGTGGGATGATTATGAGACTCATGTTTACTGTCTCCCAACTTCCTCAGTGGGAATGAGATCTTTCTGCTTAGAGTGATTTCTTAGTGTAACCTGCTTTATAGCATCCTAATCATTGGCAGTTTCCCCTTCATAAGACTGCCTGTCTTAGTTTAGATCCTTCAGAAACAGTACTCAGTACAAGTATCAAACAAAAGTCATTTATTTCAGAGGTATGAGGGGACATTGGTAAGGGAATAAGGAGGTGATACAAGGAAGAAATCAATCCATTCCAGTGTGCATCACTAGGCTAGCAACCACAGAGTTTGCTTAACTCTGGGGTAAAAGGAAAATTCGTACCTCAGATTTGGGTCAACCAAGGGAAGGGAGACCTGGGATTACACAAATCTGCCATAAATTATTGGAGTGCTCTGGGGTTCATTTAGTTCCCTGGTACTTCTGCCATGCCAATTGCACCAGCAGAGTGGTCTACATATTGCGGAAAGCCCTTACGCCCAGAGATGCAGATACCAGCCTTTGGGAAGCAGCAAATTAAACATGTTAAAAACAAGTTTGAGGATACTGGGTAGGATACTGATATTGTTTGTTCCCCTTCCCCACTCGACTGTCAGTGTTGCCAGGAATCATTTCAAAAAATTATTTACACTAGAATTTTTATCTTAAGAATTTCTTTGGGAAGATCTCACACTAAGATAACTATGCTTACTTGTGAAGATAGCTAATTGCCATAACCTGATAAATACTAAAATAAATGTAAAACAACATACTATGGAGGAATGGCAAAGGAAGAATTCAGATATGTCTCTTGGAGAAGACGAAGACTGAAATAAAACATTTAGGACGGATAGGAGTTGGGTAGATGAAGACAGGGAGAAGGGTGCTGGTGCCAAGAACATTTTATCAAGCGGTGAGAGAATCAAGGGCGGGGCTGTGGGAGCTGTATGGCCCAGATGCAGGAAATAAGGTTGTGTGTTTGCTGGTACAGAATTTAAAACAATAATAATCCTAATTACAAATTAGTCCAATTTTTATTATCATATGCATTATCAATTCTTAAAAATATCAGTGATAATACATTTTATCTATGTTCTTAACTATTTCTGTAGTTACATAATATGTATACTACACATATGTACTTTTTATTATGATATTCACTAATAAACATTATACTTTACCCCACATTTAGTTTGAAGAACTCTTAGTTACCTAATGCTCAGGTACCAATGTTTGTTTCAAGAGTTTATAATAATTCAGAATGATTTGAGCTTTCCTTCAGGTCAATTCATGTCTTCAACCCATACCCGGCTTTATATTTCTGCATTTAAACAGTAGATTTGAAATAAGGAATGACAGCCCAGAGATTGTAAGATGAAGAAACAGAAACTGAATTATATCTATCCTGTCATTTGTGAATGCCTGAAGAAATGACAAAAGATGCAGTTCTCACTGCCAGCAAATATAAAATGGCTAATATTTGAATTACTTGATTATTTTACCATAACCTGGACAGTATAGCAAACACTGTCAATATTTGCTATCTTTCAGCCTTTCGGGAGAGGGCTGGTTAGGGCTTTTTTAGTAGAAAAAGAAAATCTTTGGAAATTTTTAACAAATATATTAGAAATTCTGGGAAATTTTTCTGATGAAGAAAATTAGCAGAAATATTTTGACTACAGAGATATTTGAAGCCTTTAGAATGTATTCTGAAGAAATGTGTGGTATCACATATTTTGAATTTATCATGAAATGGGATATTTATTAATCTCTTCCAAACTTATGTTTAAGTTAAATCTTCCTATTAATACAAACACACTTTTTCTTAAATTTTCAGTATCAAAACTTTTTGATATTAGAAGTCATAGAAAGTGTCAATTGATCAATTAAGAGGAAAGCTGATTTGATAATGTGGGTATACTGTCTACTGAGCTTATATGTCAAAAAGGCTGTATATTTTTTTCAAAATTATTGAGCCTATTATAATTCATATTGCTTTCCATACAAATTTTAGAAGTAGCTGGTCTGTTTTCTCAAAAATCCAGCTTGGATTTTAATTTGAATTGCATTAAATACATAGATCAATTTGGGGATATTTGACATCTTTACTGTGTTGATTCTTTTAATTCATGCCCATAGTATGATTCTCCATTTATTTAAGTATTTGATTTCCTTTATCAGTATTTTGTGGTTAATAGCACTCAAATCCTGTACATATTGTGTTAGATTTATGCCTAAATTTTTAACTTTCGTAATTTTGTGAATGGTATTTTTTATTTCTAATTCCATTTAATGCTAATGTGTACTAATTAAATTAAAATGTGTGCTGAAAAGACATGTTAAATAAAGTTCTATAAAATGTTATTTTTTTCTTTATGAAAAGTTTTATTTCTTCCTTGCCAATTTGTCTTTTATTTCAATTTCTCACCCTAGGACTACTTTGATAATAATCAAGACTGCATTGCTTTCTTTTGATGATTTACTTTTTTCATTTTCTTACTTTTAATCTGCCTATATCACACTATTTGAAGTGATTTTCCTGTAGACAACACATAGTTGAATCATTAGTTTTATCCATTCTGTCAATCTCTATCATTTAACTGGTGTGTTTAGACCATTTACATTTGGCTTAGTTATCGATATATTTTGATTTAGGTCTATCATTGTGTTTGTCTTGTGTTTGTTCCTCCTGTTTTTCACACCTCTACTAAAAATATTTTAATATTCATTTTATTTTACTTATGATGCTTTTTATTATATCTCTTTGTTTAGTTTTTGACAGGGGCCAAGTGGCAGGAAGACAGAGAGAAAAACAAAAGCAATGGGGATTGCTCTGCCACTGGAGACCATAGGTTATCTGGTAAGAAAAAAGGCTGACCTGCTTCAGAGGTTTAGGCTCCTGCAGGCCCACAGTGCTGCTATGGTCAGTGTCGCTGCTGCTGCAGCAATGAGACTGCCTGTGGGCTAGAGCATGAGGAAACAGAAAGGATGAAGAGGAAAATTACCTTAATTTCTCTAAACATTATTATTTCTTTTTCCCTCTCCTCAGTCTCTCTCTCTCTCTCTCTCTCTCTCTCTCTCTCTCTCTCTCTCTCTCTCTCACTCACTCAATTGAAATGTTCTGAACTGATTTATATTATCTGCTAAAGAAGCTATAGGAGAAGAAGGAGACTGATAAAACAGTTTGCCTGAATTCTTTGCAAAGCTTAGATGAAGATAATCTCCATCAAAAAGAGAGAAACCTCATCTGCTGAAAAAGGAGAAAACCCTACTGCTCTCCGTTTCCACTGTACTCCACCACTCCTCCCATCTCATACCCCCAGCTTGGTTGCAAATATACCATCTTCAAAATACTGCAATTCTTGTCTTGGATTGCTACTATCTAGCTCATTCCCCACTCATTCCCCTTCATCATCAGCAAAACTGTCAGTCCCTCATTCATCCAGGCTCTTTATTTTTTTTTTTAAAAAGCTACAATTTTTTTTTATAAAACCCCCTATCTCCTTATCTTGCTAATTCAACACTCTTGAAATTTAGTCTCTCTCTAAATTTAGTCTCCTAAGTATTGTTAGCTATATTTTTTTTAACTTTGTTAATGGGATTCAATTAAAAAGTCATGCTGCTTGATCTCATCCATTTCAACTTTCTTTATTCCTCCTATGCAAACTATTTAATTTGTACATTTTACCGATATTGCTATAATATTATTATCAATGATCATCTTGTGGCTGAGTCAATAGTCCTACCCTGCCTCCATAATCCTTTGTCTCTGCAGGGTTTTATTATGTTTACCATGTCTTTGTTGTCCTTCTGGAAAGAAACCCATCTCTTCATTTTATTACTCATTATTTTTGTTTCCTCAAATTTCAAAGATAAATTAAAATATCCCTCAAAGTTTGGTTTGTTTTTTCAAAGTCTACATTTTTTAAATGAGATGTTCTTTTTTTGTACTCACAGTTCCACATGGAACTTGTGGGGAAAAATCAGTGGCTTTTTATGTTGACCAAATCAACACCCAGCAAGGCTTTAGAAATTAATTTTTTTTAATGTTGTTTAAGCTAGTTATCTCAGGATATTTAGAATCACTGGGAAATAGCATTATAGCAACCACTACTCAGTAAAAATGAAAGGACTGTACTGCTTTGATACATAATGAAGAAAATATAACTGGTTGATCACCTAAGAAGACAGAAGTTAACATAGCTAGAATTAGTGAGTAGAGTTTCATGTGTGCAGCTCAACCGGAAATTAAGGGAGTTGTAAACCACGGGTAGTATCATTATTGGTATCAACAAAAAGAAAAGCATTTTACTAAAATAGGGCTATAATCAGAGCTGGGCAGCAAGAAAACTGACCATAATAATTGTCATACATATAAAGGCTTATTGTAAGAAATAAAATAATAAACTAAGTTTAAATTACAAAGTAAGGATTCAGGGTCAAAATAAATTAAAAATCCTTCTCTGTAAAGGTCATTAACTACTGGGCAGAATTAATTAGGAAATTAAAAAAAAAAAAAAACCCTGAGAAGTCTTATTCCTTTGAGATTCTTGAGAAATGTGTACTGCTATCAGCTAAGAGGCAGAAGGACTATCATAAATTCATAAGCAACATGGTTAGGGTACACCAAGAAAATAAGAATAATTGGAAAAGATATATAGTATTATTTAAAGGTAACATTTTCTTTCCTTTCTTAATTTTTGAAGACATAGGGAATACATGAAAATTTCTATGCAGATGTCTGGGTTAAATAAATGTGTAAATGTCACAAAAGAAAACACAATTTCCTTGTAAAATTCTTCAGTTCTTTTACTGGTGAGTTTATATCATTGGAAGGCAATTTCTTTACATAAATTTCACTTTTCAATTTTTTTTAGATTATATCTAATAATCTAATTGAAGAGGCAATGTATGTGTGTGTGTGTGTATGTGTGTGTGACTGGGGCCAATATTATTATCATTATTAATATCTTATTTTTACTCTAGTAATATTGGTTTTCCACTGGGAAATATACAGAGAAAGAAATTTATTTCTCAGTCTTTGCATAACAGTTAGAGAATCACGTCACTGACCTAGAGGTGAAATACCTTGCCTCATGTAAGCTCAAACCTTTGATCTATCCAACTCACTAACGATTTTCTTTTTGACAGAGATTCAATAAATTTCAAATCTGGTATCTATAAATCACTTATAGCTATAAGCAATCCTCATAGACAGTCTTATTTTGTACTTAGGAATCCTTTTGGGGCAGATTTCTTACTGTATCTCCATTTCATCAGAATAGGAGAGAGACTGAATATCAATTTCTTTCAAATTTTTTTGTCCCTAGATACATGTAACCATATTCAAAAAAGAATTTGCTAGAAAAAGTGAAACTCATTTACAATCAATTGCCCCTTTCATACCAAGCAAATTCACTTGGGACTGCACTGACGGACATTTGCAGAATGAGGCTGCAAATGCACTGGCTGAATATTTTGGCTTTTAGCCTGAGTAAGCCTTCTTAGAGAATACAAAGTGCTGGAACTCCAAGCAATACGATGCTATGAATAAATTTCAGAGACTTTTACAAAGAGGAAAATGTGTCATTCTGAAGGACAACTTCTTTTGTTTTTGACATGCCCAGAATCCAGTAACTTTAATAGTAAGAGCTTGCTTTGAGGATAAAACGTTCTGGCTAATGAAATAATAGCTCTAATAGCTCAATGCAGCAATTCCGGGGAGGAGGAGGGAAATTATCATGGCCTCCAGCAGTAATGCTATACTTTTACTCTTGGTTCTTTCATTTAATCACAGATATGCTTACGGAAGCTTGCAGCAAAGTAAAAGATCCATGGCCTAATCAGAAAAGAAAGGATTCCCTGGGAAAGAACTGCTATAATAATTTCATTATTATTTTTAACCTTAGGAAAGAAGTTCCAGTTTAAAGGTTGCACCTTCAAATATTGTGCCCAAAGTGTAGATAACAGTCTTCAACATTTTCCCTGCAACCAAATTGCCATTTTAGTTTTTTAATGCTAATAATTATTGAAAAGCATACTGAGGAGCCATCATATGTAAAACTGTCCTAGGGATCTACAAGAAGAGCAAATCATCACCTGAAAGAATTTCAAAAACAAGAAAGGATTTTAAGAAAAACGAACTAAGAAAAGGATTGACTTACACTGAAGTAAAATGTAGAGAATTTTCACTCTGTTATACTTAGAAAAGGTGTAGATTCACCTCCAGTAGTAATTTAATTGCAGATTAAAAGAAATACTGTAATTTTTCCTGTATGTATGGAGATACGCAATAAACTATTTTTGGTATGACAGCAAAAAAATAACCTTAATCACTTGTAGTATTTCAAGTACCTGTATCATTGCATTAACACATTTATACCATTCTCATAATATTTACACTATTGTACTCCTCACCACTAAAAAAAATCTTTCCTTCACCATGGAGAGTTATGATGGTTAATTTTATGTGTTAACTTGGCTAGGCGACTATTGTGACCAGTTTAATCAAACACCAGACTAGATGTTGCTGTGAAGGTATTTTTAAAATGGGATTAACTCTTAAATGTGTAGTCTTTGTATGAAGCAGATTACTCTCCATAATGTGAGTGGGCCTCATTCATTCTCTTGAAGGCCTTAAAAGACAAGACTGAGGTCTCCCAAACAAGAAGAAATTTTGTCCCAGACTGCTTTCAGATTCAAGATCAGAGCATGAACTCTTTCTCAAGTTTTTAGCCTGATGGCAGAATTTGGACTTAACTAACCCCCACAATCACATGAGCCAACTCCTTAAAATAAATCAATCTCTCTCTTTGTCTGTCTATATATAGACAGACAGACACATTATACACATCCTTTGGTCCTAGAGGATGCTGGCTAATACAGGTGCTCATTCATACTCATGTATGAATTAAAATATTTTCTCTTTTATTCCTGTCCCTAATATTATGGCCACTTACTTGCTTTTATATATTTATTAATATTCAAAATTAAGAGCTTTCAGGATATGACATTTCTAGAGAGCTTGTTTTTATTCATTTTTTCAAGAATTATTCATTAAAATTGAACTAAATGCAGACATTTTTCTAGCAGCCAAAGATACACTGGTGAATAAGATAGACAAATTTTTCTTAAAGTTTCCATTCTTATATAGACCAGTCAGGAACTCTTGAAAAGTCACTAAATTTTTAAACATAATTTATATTAAATATTGCTTTATGTTAATAATTGCTGATACAAAAAGCTTCTTCATAAGAAAATGGCAGAGAAGGAAGGCCCTGAGCTCACTTCCTTTCATAAGAACACCAAAATTACAACTATTTACATTAAACTACTGATGAGAAAAACCAGAAGACTAGCAGAAAAGATCTTCTAAAACTAAAGGTACAAAGAAGGGATCACAATGAGAAGGGGTAGGAGGGGTGGAGATACTATATATTCAAGACCCATAACCCTAGATGAGCGACCCACAAACCGCGGGATAATTATAATTGCAAAGGTTCTCCCTGAGGAGCAATGGGTTTAAGTCCCACATTAGGCTCTCCAGCCTAGGGTCCTGCTCTGGGAAGATGAGACCCCAGAACATTTGGCTTTGTTGGCCAGTGGAGCTTGCATTAGAGAAAGCTGTTGGATATAGAGACTCCACTTCTAAAGGGCTCACATGAGATCTCACATGCTTCCCAAGGCATAAGCAGTCATCTGAAAGGAGCCTGGGTCAGACCGAACTGCTAATCTTGGAGAGCCTTCTGGAGAAGCAGGAGGTAACTGGGGGGTTACTCTGGGGGAAAAGACAGTGGTGGCAGCCATTCTGGGGAGCTAGTTCTACCATGTGGACACTGTTGCTGGCAAGTGCCATTGTGGAATTCTCCCTCTAGCTTACTAGCTATTACCACAACCCCACCCACCAGCTTGGAGACACCAGTACCGAGACACCACAGGCCAAGCAACTAGTGGGGCAGAAACACATCCCCATGTACCAGTAGGCCTGCTGCCTTATGACCTCCTGAGCCTACAGCTGCCTGGAACCTGGCCCTGTCCACCAGAGGGCCTAGGACCTAGCCCCACACATCAGTGTAGTTACACTAGCTGTGGGACCCCTTGGCCTTCCTACAGAGCCCTGACCCTGCCCGCCAGCAGGCAAATACCAGCTCTGGGACATGTCAGGCCCCCCTTAGCCAGTCATCCTGGGATCCGTCCCTATCCATCAGCAGACCAGAGCCAGCCTCAGGATACTCCAAACAGCCAGCCATGCCAGGAACCATCCTTGCCCACCAGTAGACAGACACCAGCTCTGGGATTTCCAGGACCCTGGAGCAAGAGACCAGGGAACCCAGCTCCACCCACTAGTGAGCCAGCCCTAGCCCTGGGACCCCCTGGGTACCAGTTCTTTCCAACAATGGCACCCCTCAGCAGCTACAGAGCTCATATCAGCCCACAAATGTCAACGATGACCTCTTGACAGAATTCCACTTTTATATTAAAACAACTTTACTTATAAACAAGTGGATTTGAAATCATGTCAAACCATTAGACAATATCTTCCTCTCAAGTATTTTTCTGTGTTGTGTCCTTTATCAGATTAACCTAACTATCCCTATGGAAACAAGGTGGTAAATGAACTCATGGTTTTCTGGTAATGGATGTAACTCATTCATTGAAAGAACACATGTGTACCTACTGTGTGCAATGTGAACGTCATGCATATTGTTCCTAACCTGATGCATATCATAAAAGCCTGGAATGATGTATGTTTAAATAGAAGATTCTTAATCCTTTATTGGAGGAATTTTTTTTTATAAAGAAGGAACAGTGTACTTCTGTGTGTGTGTGTTTGTGTGTGTGTGTGTATGAATGTACACGCATAAGTTCTTTTATTTTTAGTGGAGGCCTTCCTAGAGCAGAAGTTACATCTAGCTGGAATTCTAGGCTTTGCACACATAAACCAGTTATATTAGTGGAACTGGAATTTGGATTTGTTCTTATTTTCAAAATACTGCTCCTAAAATTTCTTGTTATGAATATAACTCTCTAAAAATTAGAGTTCATAATTTTTGTATTCCACTTCTCCTTTCAAATTATTCATCACCATTAGTTGTACCATATATAGTATTAATTTTCTATGGTAGCGATTCTTTTCTAATCCTAAAAAATGAATGCTCCGTGAAGAAAATGTAGAAAATATCCATAAAGAACAAAAAAATGCTCATGAGCACTACCACTAGCATTTTCATGCTAATAAAAGTGAAAAATCTGAATATAATTTTTATATATTTTTTCAGTTGTTCACATATTAATTGATTATATATATCTTTTTACTTTCTTACAGAATTTTCTTCATTGGTATATGAAATGCTTTTGTTTAATTCTACTGTTGAAAATGTGAGCTCTGAGGCTAATAAAGGAATATTTGAAAAACATTCCTATCAACATTATAATGAATGGAAATTTAGAAAAATAATTTTCATGACCTTTTCACAATAAAAATCTAGCATTAAAACCAGAATTTTTTTAGTAAGGTTCTGAGTTGAGAATAATGTTCTGCAAGGTTTAGCAAGGTACATATTAAAATTTCTGTTTGTGACTTTCAACTACTATTTTAGATACTACGTTACTATTTTGTTACTAAATTAAAGGTAATTAACTCTAATTTATATGCTCCCTTTCTCCCAGATCATTGAAATTATCCATCAGAAAACACATTTTTAATATCTGCAACAAAGACCAATAGTGTGTAATACTGCATTTTTGCCAATTTTTATATGATGCTTTTAAAAAGTTTTTTGCTAAATTGAATGATAAAAGTTTAATAATGCTGAATGTTTTACCAAAATATTTTGCCCTCTCTTACTTGTGAAAGGAAAACCAACTAATTAACACTTCAAAAAAGATAATCCTGATATATCTAACAGTTCCCCTTCAATATGAATTTCCATGTCCTGATAAAATGCCTGAAATCTTTTCTCTTCTTAACTGGAATAGTGGTTGCCTAATGTGACATAAATTCACTCATTCTTTTTTTATCTATTAAATATAAAAATAATAAACAAATTAACTGATTAATTAATCAACAAATATTTCCTCTCATATACAGCTTGCCACTATGAACTGAATTATCTAGAAAGCTGTGTAAAATAAGAAAAACTACCTGCAAAAACCCTAGGTTTTTCTTGCCTTCAACAGAAATAGTATGCTGAATTTTGACAATACTATTATCTAGACTTCACCCCACATATTTGGAGTATGTAGATCTGAAATAATCTCTGTATGTATACAGGGCATTTATAGATAAATAGATAGATATGTAAAGATTTATATATATATATAGATACACACACACACACATATATAAAAAGAGTATATATATCTTTAAAGGTTTTATTGTTATTTCTCATTGCAGAATTGGAAGTTGATTTCTTTACATTTCTAATATAAATTTTCATAAAATGCATACTTTTGTTGACCACTAAATGTGAATAACAGCAAATATCTTTTCATAAGAACTTATTAAAAAAAGTATTTTCATCAGAGATTGAATACAAATCAAAATGGCCCTGAACACTTCTACTCAGCACTTCACTGGAGAAATATTACAAACATCATAAACATCATATCACACTGAAATAAAACTAGAATTTACTCACAAAAACAAAGACAGAATTGTCCTTCCACCCAGAAATTTATAGACTTCCTATTAAACATCTCTTAGGTAAAAGGAGAAATAGAAACAGGAGTATAAAAATAATGGCAACAAAAACAGCACATATCAAAATTTATGGGTGCAATTTAATGAAAAGGGGAGAGGTAAATCCATTGTACCAAATGCTTTCATCAATAAAAATAAAAGAATAAAAATAACTGAGTTAAATCACTAACTCAAAAAATTTAAAAAGGAACAACCAAGGAAATCAAAAGAAAGCATAATGAAGGAAAAAAATTTAAAAAGCATTGTTTAATGAAGAAGCAAATAGAAAACAATAGATTTAATTAATAAATAGAAATATTGGTTCATTGAAAAACTTAATGAAATAGACAACTAGTTAACCTGATCAAGGGAAAAAGGAAGGCACAAATACACAAAAGAAGAAATAAAAGGGGGAAATAACTATTAAAACAGAAAACCTAAAAAAATCATGAGCTACTTTGATGACCTCTAAAGAAAAAAAAAATAATAACTTAGACAATTTCTTAGGGAAAAACAAATAACTAAAGTTGACTTTATTTTAGTTACAATGCTTAAAAACACCAAATTTTCATTTAACAACTTAAGGGGGAAAAGTAACTTTAGAAATTTATTCAGAGTACTTTTCTTTTATTCCTTCAGATTCACTCATCACTTTTCTCAATCGTAACATATGCCCAAGGAAGTAGTTCACACCTGACCACATTAATGGTCCCACTTAACCTCAGACACAGGCTCAGAGAACTCATGAAAAATTAAACCATGTAAAAGGTAAATCCATTCACCCATCACTCACTTTCCATAAATATTAACATTCTGGTCTTTTATATCATCTATTAACTCCTCCCACTCTATAGAATCTTGCTCAATTATTATCATCATCATCATATAATTATTTGGGGGTAAATATATATATATAAATGTGTGTATATATGTATGTATGTGTGTGTGTGTACGTACACACATAATACACATACAACATACATACACACACACATAAATACCCTATTCTATTTTCAAATATGCCATTCCTGGCTAATTTCTTATCTCCTATTCTGGAAAAGCAGCAACTGTTGTCATTCACAATATCATAGTTGTCTATTGCTGATTACATTGAAACAATACAGTTCTTTTTCTAATACAGGCAAACCTCATTGCAGTTCATTTCATTATGCTCCACGGATACTGTGTTTTATTTTTTCAAACTGAAGGTTTGTGGTAACCCTGCATCAGGGAAACCTATTGACACCGTTTGTCCAACAGCATTTGCTCACTTTGTGTCTCGTGTCACATTTTGATAATTTTCTCAGTATTTCAAACTTTCATTATTACTATGTTTGTTTTGGTGATCCGTGAACAGTGATCTTTGTGTTACTACTATGGCGGGTGAAGGTTTAGATAATGAACGATCACATAAGATTATGCTGCCAGAATGGTGTTGATTTGGATGTTTTCTCACAGGGTAGTAATCAAAATAATGATAAACTGTAAAATTGCAAACTGAAAAAGTCAAGTATATTGTCCTGGTTGGCAAGATGACCCAGAAATATAGATAAGAATGGGGACATAAAACACATCGATTTGAACATTTACCTTATTCAACTCATCTCAGGAAGCACAGAAATCTCATAAACCAGAACCCAGCTTATGAGTGATAGGAAAAACTTTTTTTAAGAATTCAGTTTCTGACCTAAATATTTTATTTTTCCCCTGAATATCTTGGCTTCATATTTATTAATTTTGGAGTGAAAATAACATTTAGTTTAGTAAGTCTTTATAGTCAATACTATCAATATAGAAAAATCATACACAATTCTACATCTGTTTAATATTTAGACTATGCTAATACTCTAAATGGTAAATAATAGACAATTACTCAGTATCACTTAAAATATATAACATAGCTTACGTTAGAGATTAGAGCTAAGTTTTCAGAATTAAGCAGTTTTACTTAGTAAAATAGTTTTTCCACTAAATATATGTTTAAGCATAAGCCCACTTAAAGAGAATAAAAATTATCTAAGGCTCGTCTTCTTTTTCCAGAATTCCCCATGATAGAGTTTATTCTGTTGTCAACTAGCTCTGTAACTGTAACTAAGGGTTTATGAGGATTTCAAAATACATCTATATAGTACTCAGTTATGTAAATCCATGTCATGTCACAAAAACCCATCCACCAAGTATTAAAACGTGTAGGCACTACATGTTTCAATTTTATACATCATTATAATATTCACTTGAAATGTAACTTATCTTTTAAGCTTAACATACTCCATTGGTATGTTTTTAATATTTATGCAATTAGCAGAACAAATTTACACTCATGATGTAAATTATTTCTATTTACTGATTTTGAGGTTCTTTGTGAATTAAATATTTAAGTTTAACAAAAATGCAAGGGAGGAGCTGTACTTTCCACAAAAGTAAACAACTATATAACATCTCAGGAAGAGTCAAATACTTAACAAAAAGATTCTGATTATCAAATCAGTTGATTTGATCATGTAATTTTGTATTCACCTTATTTGCATATACTCTATGGTGTAGAAACTCAATTTTAAAACATTTGCAAAATTCTAGCTTCCTTTTATCTCAAACCTCCAAAGAAGCATCTTAGGTAGAGGGGAAAAAAAGTTGGGTCTCAACTACCAGGAAGCCAGATTCATTCCATAGGTTCTGTTGAAACTAAACACCAAAATTTTTGTTCAAGTCCCTGGAAATAAGTATTTCAGTGGCTACAAGAATTTAAAACCCACGTAAATACAGTTGACCCTTGAACAACATATTTTTGAACCATACAGATTTTTAAAAAATTAAAATAGTACCTCTATTTTTATTTTACAGATCTTTAATTAAGTACAGGGAAAAGTTTGTGTTCTATTAGAGATCACACTATGTGGAATCAAAAGAATTAGGGTTTCAGTCTTGATTTTATCGAAACTGTTTCAGCTTCCTGTAATCAGGTGAGTCATTTATCAGTTCCTGTGTTTTTAAGACAGAGATAGCAGTACATGAATTTCTGACTGCTCTGGGTGTTGGCATCCCTAATCCCCACATTGTTGAAGGGTCAACTAAACATGTTAACTTTTGATGCATGATTTGTTGAAATCAGTTTCAGTCTATCATGAAAAAATTATTACTTACCATACTGGGAAAAAATGTTTATTCCATGCCTTAAAAAAAAGTACTTGAACTATAGTAAAATGCATTTTTCTGCCATTCACCTTACTTAAACCACTGCCACTTTGTACTAAATACTGTAAATTAAAATGGCTGCCATATAGGAAGTTAAATAGCAATAAGGGAAACATTGAAAACAGAACTTACAGAATTGTAGGGCTAAATGCATCATTATATTGCACAAATATATGTGCTTATTTTTAAGCTAAAAAAAAATTTAGATAGACTTTTTTAAAGTTTAGTCATACTTTTTTTTCTGGTCAAGATGCATGAACTAAATTTATCTGCCTGCCTGAAATAACCTAAAACCAGGCACAATATATGAAACAAGTGTTTTCAAGACACCACATACCAGGCAATAAAGGAGAGTGATCACTGCAAGGTGGGAAGCAAACAAGATGATCCCTATGATTATCTCAGCTTATATCTCTGAGCAAGTTTTTAGGTCATAGTTCAGGAAGAAGAAACCCAGGAGGATTAAGACAGACACCCTGAGAAGATTGAGCTGAGTGTCTGGGGAGAACAAAGTACTACAGTTGCAAAATAGAGTCCTGGAAAAAAGAGAGCAGCACTGAGAGGAAGCTCTGGGGATCTGCAGAGGGTACCCTCTGAATACTCAGTAGAACACTGTTCAGTACATGAGGGTAAGGAAATTGCCTGAGGCCAGAAGAAGAACCATCTGAAAGGATTAGAGCAAACAACGCCCAGGACCAGAAGTAAGGCCTGACAGACTGAAAACACTCATTATTAAGGGTCATCTAGTAGAGCTTTCAGAAGGGTCTTGCCTCAGTAGTGGGGAGTAATTATCCCTCTGCCATAAACTGCTCTGAACACCCCTAACAAATCTTAAAAACACAGCTCAAAAGGAACAAACTGTTTCCAAGTAAGTTAACTTTGTCCCAGATCAAAGCTTAATAATATCTATAGAAATACAAAAACTACCCAGCAAAAAATAAAATAAAATAAAATTAACAATGTCTGCCTCTAGTCAAAGATTGCCAAGAGTGCAAATGAGCAGAAAAATATACTACATAATGAGAAAAAAATCAACCAATGAATAAAAAAATCCTAAAACTCACACAGATGTTAAAACTTACAGACAAATATATTAAAACAATTATTATAAACTGCATTCCATATGTTTAAAAAGTTAAGTAGGGGCATGGAATATATAAATAAAACCTAAAATAAACTTCTAGGACTGTTGAGGGGAAAAATCCATTGTATGCTGCTAAAGGCAAGTTAGTTATTGAAGAAGAAAAGATTAGTGAACTTTATAAGATAAGAATAGAAAATATTCAAAATAAAATGCAGAGAGAAAATACCCCCCCCCAAAAATGAAGAATATCAGTGAACTTTGGGATAATTAGAAGTCTGCTAATATTTGTGCAATTAGGGTCTCTATAGTAGAGGAAAATTTAAGAGGGATAAAAAAATTTTAGGGAATAATAGCCCCCCCCAAATTCAAATGTGATTAAACTCATAAAACTTTAGAACCATGAGTCTCAATGAACCCATCAATTTAAGAAACTCAAGTACAAGAAACATAAAGAAAACTGAACCAAGGCATATCACAGTAAAATTGCACAAAACCACTGGTAAAGAGAGAAATTTAAAAGCAGTAAGGGAACCAAGAAACATTACATACAGAGAAACAAAAATAGGGATAACAACATATTTTACATCAGAAACAATGCAAGTGAGGAGAAAGCGAAATTTCACCTTTTAGAATATGAAAATGAAAAATTTGTCCAAACAGAATTCTATACTCTATTAAAATATCTTTTTAAAATATAAACAAATTAAAACCTTTTTTCAGACATACCAACTGGAAATATTCATCACCATTATAGCTCCACTACAAGAACTACTAAGGGAAGTCCTTCAGGTAGAAGGGAAATAAAAACAAATGAAATTAAGTTATCTACTTAAAAGGATGAAGAACTCTGGAAATGGTGGCTGCATGGGGAAATAACAAGATTAGAAACGGGCAAAATCTTTGAATATACACTTCATTAACAAAGATATACAGATGGCAAATAATCACGTAGAAGGATTCTCACCGTCATTAGCCCTAAGGGAAATGCAAATTAAAACTAAAATGAGGTAACACTAAACAACTATCAGAATAGCTAAAATAAAAAGAAGTGCCCATATCAAATGTTGACAAGGATGTGGAAGAACCAGAATCCTCTTACATTGCTGGTGATACAGAACTGTACAAACACTTGGGAAACAATGTAACAGCTTACCATATGATCTACCCATTTTAAATCTTAGGATTTAGGTAAATGGAGGATAGTAAGAAATATATACTTGGTCTGTGTTCCTGGTTTCTAGTACAGAGCTCCTAAAACCTTTGGAATTTCCTGAGTTATAAGAATGATAGAAATTTTTTTTGTTTCAATGAGGCAGCTCTTGGCAGCTTTAGGATGGGGGCTGGACACCAGGAAGACCAAACCCAAGACGCTTGGAACTTTCAGCCCTATACTGTCACCCCCAACTCATGGGGAGAAGAAAGGGACTGAAGATTCAGTCAACCACCAATGGCCAACGATTGGATCAATCATGCCTATGTAACAAAACCTCCATAACAACCTCTAAATGACAAGGAGAACTTCCGAGTTGGTGAACATATCCATATTACTATAAGGTCAGAGCACCCCAGCTCCACGGGCACAGAAACATACATTTATGACTCTTCTGAACCTTACTGTATATACCTCTTCATTTAGCTATTCATTTGTAAAGTATATTTTATGATAAACCAATAAACATAAGTAAAGTGTCTTCCTGAGTTCTGTGAGTCATTCTAGCAAATTATTGGACCTTAGAAGAGGGACCCCCCGGGACATGATTAGTCAGTCAGAAACACAAGTGCCCAAGATTTGCAATTGGCATCTGAAGTCAAAGCAGTCTTGTGAGACTGAGCACTTTAACTTGTGGGATCTGATGCTAAGACCAGGCAGATGGTGTCAGAATCAAACTGAATTTTTGGATATCGTGTTAGTGTCAGAGTTGGAGAAAGAAGTTGGAAAATACACCATGTATTCTGTGTCAGGAGAAAAAAAAAACAACAGATCATTAAGCAAAAGCACAAAGTATACTTGTTCATGCATGTTCACTGAAGGTCTATATTTAGTAGAGAACATCTAGAAAACATTAGAGTATACTTCAACAGGTGTATGAATCAACATATTGTGGTATATTCATTAAGCAGAAACCTACTCAGCCATAAAAATAATGAATTACTGATACATAAAACACCATGGAGGAGTATCAAAATAATTATGCCAAGTGACACGTAAAGAAGTACATACTGTGTGATTCCATTAATGTAAAACTCCATAAAATGCTAACTAATCTATACTGAAACTCGCCAGTGTTACTTGGAAAGGAAGGAAAAGACAGAGAAGGTAGAGATGGCCTCAGGCAGGAATGAGGGAAGTTCAGGGTGGTAGATATGTTCCCTTTCTTGATTGTGGTGTTGGTATCAATATCGTATATATAGGTCAAAACATACTTATGTAGTAGTATCATCCTCAATTACACCTCAAAAAAGGTGTTGTGTTAAAATAATAATCTACCCATTTTTCTTCTTATCTCTGTCTTTCACTCTATTCTCAGTTGTATACATGAGTTCCACAGAAGGCTAGGTAAAGGTAAACAGCTGTTGCTGAGAAAAGAAAAAAAAATTAAAAGGAAAAAAAAGTTTATCACTTCACAGTGCTTGTCTGCCTGAAATAGGGTGTCCATTTTTATGTGTCTATGTGTGGTGTGCATGCACATGTTTTCATGGCTGCTTCTCAAATGGAGCTGTGTCAGCTGGGTCAGCCCATCCATTGAAATATCAACTCATACTTACCAAATGAATCATTTTGTAGGTCAAAGCCATCCTGAAAATGAAGTGTAGTCTTTATTATCTAATAAAGACCCTTTAATAATCAAAAAATTATTAAAAGACATGGCTAATTGAGTAATTCTCAGAAACATCTATTTAAAATCTTTAGTAAGCTTCATTTCTCTTGAAATATATTTATTTACAATGCAAGAAAAGGGAAACTCTGCTGTATGGTGATACATAGTATCACGACAGAATGCATTGTGAAATATATTAAAATTTTCAAGTGAAAGTTTTTTGAGATCTTCCTCTGTTAAAAACAGTTTTAAAGGAAATGTCATGGATGGTCATGAGGGAGACTTTCAGATAAGATCATGGAATGCAGAGCCATTTTAAGGTTTATCAGTAATTTATATTTATATTCCACTCTTGAATGAAATATTTTTAATGGCAGGTGGAGTATCCTGGGGTCCTCCTCTGAGGTACCTCATGAGTAGAAATAAAAATAATCTGAATTCATGACATATAAAGGTTATCTGAAATTTGTAACTACTTGGCAACCATTAAATCCAGAATTAAATTACATGATCAAAACCAAGACAAACAAAAAACACTCTTTTCAGTAATGGATTTAAGTATGAAGTTTCTCAGATGACTATAAGAAGTATAGGAAGAATATAAGGTGTATTATTTTTTGTAATTTTACAGAACTCTATTGATTTATGCTCTATTGGGCAAGAAAACATGTAGAAGCTAAAAATGTGACTAGTGTCGACTGAAATAAATACGCAGCCTAAAAGTTAAGAATTACGTTTTATTTGGCGGGAGGACTCAAACCGGGATGACAGTCTCTGAGATTGCTCTGAGGGACTACTCCGAAGAGGTAGGGGAGGAGCTAGGACATATAGGAGCTTTACAACAAAGACCAGGTAGTTGGAACAATAAAAGATTGCTTGTTATCTAAAGAAAAACCAGGCATCTCAAGTTAAAGAATTTAGTGCTTTTCTATGTATGGGAGGAAGCAAACATTTGGGCTCATTGAATTCATTCCTTTGACAAGCACCTAGCTATCTAGGGCCAGTATCCTGTCCTTTCTTATTCTGAGTCCGCTCAGAGTGCACCATTGTGAGTGGCTGCAGAGGCTGGGCTGCAGGCCTGTCCTCACTGGGGGGTGGCGGCAGCTGCTGCTGACTTGGTTTCAGCATTCTTTATTTACTGATATGGTTGCAGTATTTTCATTCACATTGCAGTATTTTGGTTCACACTAGCATATCTAATATAGCCACTGAAAGAAATAAAAATTATTTAATCCAAGAATTGTTACTTTATCAAGGATGAATGCTATTTTAAAAGTTAAACTAAAAATGTGGATTATTTAGAGGTGTATTAAGATATGTAGAAAAAAACAGATAGGAGACCTATGTTCCTGCAGTTCTAAAAAAATCTAGCAAGATTGTGGCAGGAGAGGAAGGAGAGTGGTGACTGCAGAAAATAAAAGTCTAAAAACAACAAGCAAATAGACTTTTAATTTAATTTACATCTATACATTTCCTTTGGTATTTATGTGTGTATACATGTATGTGTGTCTCTACTTTAAGTTTTCTTTCTTCATTTTGTATTCATCATAGGAACTTAAATACTATCTAAGTTAGTTTTAGCTATAACAGCACATTACCAAACACTTGCTAATAATGTCTGGGAAGTAATTCAGAATATATTAAATTTGAAGGTGAAAGTAATATTTACATGTGATGATTTATGTAGTGTTTTCTGTGTGTGTGTGGCGAGTATAAGATCATTTCTAATGTATTCAAAAGGTAAGGAGACGAAAACCAAACTGAAACAGTCAAACCAGCAAAAATTAAGTAAACTATTTACTCCATAATTCTTACTTCTTCAACCTAGTAATAGAAATTCACAGGTCCAGAAAGGTGAAGGTAGAGAAGGAACAGATTTGCACAGAGATTGAGATTCTTGCTCAATATTTCCAAATATCCCTCCACCCCCGCTACTAATCTCATGATATAGTCATAGAAATTGTTTTAAAAAGTTACAAGTTAAAATAAATTTGGGAAATGCTGCCTTCCAGCTAAATACAATAGAGGCATCTTGGAGGTTTACAGTTCTTATTAGCATATTAAAGGCTCTGTAGTCCACAGCAGAGATATTTGCTTAAATCATTCAAATCAGAATATACTACATGCATTTAACCACAGAAACCTCTTCTTTTGAATAAGTATTTTAAAATCACCCCTTGGCATTAACTATTACAAAACACATTTTGGGAAACACTGTTGTTGGCTAATGTCTTTAATAATTTAAAAATAAATTATTTTGTATCTACAATATGACTCTTGTTGCTTTTCCATAAGAAAGAATAGATTCAGAAGAGAGGGAAACCTATAGTGTGCATGTTTGGAAGATTTTTTAAAAGTTAATAGGAGCTGAAAAGATGCAGAGTATATTTATTTATATTAATTTTCTGTAAAGTTTTTAGATGTCACCTGCCATTTGTGCTCTTCAAGATGAGAAATACAGGAGGAGCTAAAAAGAAGCAGATTCTCCTCACACTGAGAAATTATAATAACTCCCAAATTCAGTAAGTCACTACCAAATAGTTCTTACATGTGCACAAAATGAAAGCCAAATTAACTACCTGCTATTTGGCTTTAAGAATCATAGAAAGAACATGTAGATTTTAATACATTTGAAGCATATCTGTGATTTTTGGTCCATATTTTAAGGATAACTTCTAGAGATCAACTTTAAAACATTAGGCTAGATTAGAGAATCACAGTAATTTATTGTAATTCATAGTAATTTATTGTACCGAAGAGTTCATCTTGATTAACCAGTCCTGCTGTATGTAGGATATATACTATTATTAACAATAAGATGTAAATATTTTATTAACAGTAAACCTCTGCTGTTTATGAGTGATTTGTTTCAGAAATTTGATCATATTAAAGATGAGACATATAATAACATCCCTCTTCTTTACATTCTGACATATTGTCTTTAGTGGAAGAAAACAAAAGAAAGAGAAGATGTATGTATTGAATCAAATATAATTTTGAGTTCTATTATTAGAATACACCATCCAGGTAAATCTTACCTGTCAGATGAGTTGTTACAGGAAATAAATTACTGAAATCTAGAATCTAGTTATTTATCCTGACATCCCTAACAGATGTAATAATATGCATCACTCCACAGAAAATCTCCTGAGCCCTTTTGTAGCTCTATGACGTGTACTGCAATGAAAGCATGCGTAGTGTATCCTGTGAACTGCTTGCCCTATTGCTACTGGCCTTCCTGTACTGTAAAGTCTGGAAGCTAAAAGCCCTATTTCCTAGACCCCTTGCTGCCAGAGTTCTGAAAGAGAGAATCATTATACAAGTGAAAACAGAATTGCATGCAAGATTTTGAATGAAAGTCAATAAAGGTTCTTTTCCAACCTACTCCTGTTTTTCTACAGGCAAGTGAAGGCTTGGAGGCCTAAAAGTCAAGAGGATGTGGTAATTTTCCAAAGCTGTCACCAGATTCATGGCCATCATGAAGGCAACAATAGCATTAGGCTAAAGAAGTACGTTCAAACACCAGCAGGTCCTGTGGCCCCTGTGGTCCCTTGACTCCCATTCCACCACTCCTTCCAACAATTTCCTAAGTCTCACATTCCTTGTATTTAGTTCATTTCATCTTCTTGTGTTGAACCAGGACTGATACAGTAGGAATGGCAGACAACCAAAATATTATAGAAAAGGTTTTAAAATATTTCATGTTAAAAAATCTGAATAAATTGTAACTAAAAATTATTAAAATGCTAGAGAAATTAAGTTTTGTTTGCAATGCATATGGAAATACATGTGTATTAATTTTCTGTAAAAATTGTTGGAAAAATTAGGAGTGAAATTTTTTTCCAGGTTTGTTCTGTGTTTATTTATTTTGACAATCATACAATGTTTTTTTCATTTAGGACAGAAGAAAGTAGAACTCATATGCTTCTTGTCTCTCCATCATCATCACCAGTAAATCCACTTTTACCCTTTAACTAACCTAAAACTTAGAGGCTAATTTTTTTTTTGTGTATATATATATATTTCCATTGAAGTATAGTCAGTCCATGATGCTTTGTAGAGGATAATTATTAAAACTGGCTTTTTTTTAAAAGGTTCATGACTTATTTTTTTCAGTTTTATTAAGATATAATTGATGTATAACATTATGTAAGTTTAACATGCACAACATGATGATTTGATACTCATATATATCACAAAATAATTACCCAAAAAGTTTAGTTCACATCCATCACCTCACATAAATTAGGAAGCATTTCACATAGTTTATTAAGTTGACCTTTCTCCACTGATGTGGTATTGAATAAAACTGACTTTCTAAATAAAATATTAATTTAAAGTAATTATAAACATATAATAATAATAATAAAAAACTACCTTGCATGTTTGCTTCATTATGCATAGTTTGTGGTTTAATCAATACTTAGAAAATAGTTAAAGTAAAAGAGTATTATCTGCTTAACTTGGTCAAAATTATATTTAAATATGACATTCCAGTTATATGGAAAGCAAAATACTGCAGCATTTAATACTTTTGTGATATATATAAATGCACACATATATAAAAGATATTCACATATATTAACTCATATAACCCTCTTAATAACATTGCAAGTTACTGTTATTTTACAGAGAAAGAAAAGGAGAACTGATGAGCCTAAGTGCTTTGACCAAACTAGTTAGTCAAGAGGCAGAGCTAAAATTTCAGGACAGATGATCTGAACTGTAAGTCATATGGTACTTCTATTGCATTATGATTATTTCTGTATATTCAGCATCTGGTATTTATTAAATTTTAACTGGCTGACATAAAATTATAAGGATGAAAATACCTGAAACATTTAACAAGAAATTGAAAATAATTATTACATCAGCTTGGATTTAAGTGAAAGTTTTGCTTATTGGATAAAAACCACACTTAAAGGAATAAAACTTAATTGAAAAAATAGAAAAAACTTACAATGGTGTATATACATGTGTATGTGTGTGTATTATACATATGTAATATATATATATGTATGAGATATATATATATATATATATATATCCAAAATTATATACATATTTCTTCTTCCCAAACTCTTACTTCATTTACCAAATTATATTCCTGGAAAATTATATATGATCTCAAATAAGAAAGCCAAAATCTAATCAGCTGTGTTATATATTACCTGAAGAAATATTAAATTAATAAAGGAGGAATATCTTTCAAGGAAGGTAAGAAATTAGTTTGGAGTCAGTTATTGTATCTTGGCTCCAGCCTAGAGAGATCATCAATTAATACAAGTATCTAATTATTATGGATCTATAGTGAAGTTAGAGGCAAACAAAACCAAAATCAAACAAAACAAAACAAAACAAAACAAAACAAAACAAAACAAAAAACCCTGGCATAACTTGAAAATCTAGATTCTTTAAGATTATCTAACTCTCCTTTTTCTAATTATATTTTCACCAAGTAATTCTAATTTTTCTATCTATATGGAGTGGTGAATTTAGATGTCTGAGTTTGGTTGAATTTAGATCCACCACATACCAAATGTAGTGGAAGTACTCAACTCGCAGTAATTTAATTCCCTCGTGTATAAATGAGACTAGTAATAGCATCAATGTCCCAGGACTATGAAGATATTAAATGAATTAATACATTAAAAATTTTTCAAAGACAGGCTGGCATATAAAAAGTAGTTAATAAGTGCTAGGTAACACTAAATAGTAATTAGCATTTATTTAGTTTTTATTATGGACAAGGTAATAAAGTAGATTTTTAAGCATGATCTTTTTCATCTTACAACTAATTTGTGACGTAGTATGTTTTTTAGATGAGGAAATTGAGCATAAAGAGGATCCAACTGATTATCAGTGACTACTAATATTCAAAATGTTTTTAGATATACAATTTTTCACTTATATCTGAGATTCGTTACATTCTAGGTGCTTGCAAATTTGGTTACAATGATTCAATCCCTAAGAAAGTAATACATTTTAGGAGATCAAATGTTAAATTACTTTATGTACCTGCAAAGTTGAAGATTAAACTTTCAAAAGTGATGAGTGACCTTATAAGGTACTGTCCTCTTATGAGATTTTTATTTGACTCCAGGTGATAGAGCTCCATATTGTCACTTTTTAAATTTAAGGACAATTTTCTGTCTATTCTTTTTATGGCATGATTATGAAATCTTAAATTCATATCTTGTCTGATCTTAATATTTAAAAGGAAGATCTATACATTCTATTTTAATATCAAATCACCTGAGATTATTTATGAAAAATTTTCATGAGCTGTCTCATTCAGTTTAATATTCTGTATTCAACTGTCATATGAAGTGATTATAAATAGACTGATCTAGAAGGTGGGCTAGAGATTTTTTTTCTGGATCTCACACTACAGATGAAAGACTAGAATAACCCTTCTGGGCTCTTAACATCTGCTTTTCTGGTCTTCCTTAAACCAAGAGAGAATGACAACTGAATGGATATGTGAATGGAGGGTAGGAAAAAACAAAATTAGTCCTTTCCTTCCTTTTAATCAATTTCTATCTTTCTTCCTTATCATCACTGTCATCACCATCATCATCATCACCATCATAATCACTGTCTTATAGCCTGTCTGCCTTCAGAGAGGGTATGTTTTACTCAGCTTTCATATACAGGATAAGTTTAGGGGAGCAGGCTCTGCTCCCTGAGGAAGGGTGCAGGAGACCTGGAACTGTCCAGAGTGGTCTGTAACTGGTTAGGTAAGTCTGTTTTCTTCTCAGAAAAGTTATCAGAGAGCTATTTTGGTCACAGATCTAAATCATTTTTAATAATTTATTCTAGTAATAAAGGTATGATTGAATTATATATTGACCTCTTAATTAGCTTTGAATTTTGGAAGAGGTATAATATTAATTCTTTCCTGAATTTTCAAATCAAAGGACAATCACAATGAACTTCATTGTGACCCTTACAGAGGCAGAGAAAAAATGAAACAGGAGACTCTACCTGTCAAGCCAAACATCTTCCTATATTTTTGTTCCACAATACAATTTCTGAGGGAATCTTCATTTCCTTGAGCAACTTCCAATTTATCCATTTTCTCACCCATTTCCCCCTGGATACTCCACTGGAGGAGTGGAGAAGTATTCTGAAGCTGCTTGCCTACAAACTTAGTAGTGACTCTTCATACATGTAAATTATTTCACTGAAGTATTATGTAGAAAATTGTTAAAATAAAATATAAGTCATGCAAACAAAAATTGTTATACTTTGGTAGGAAACACAAAAAATTAAAGCTATGATTTTGATACTATTGTAAGAGCTGCCAGAGGGAGTGCATTTGTACTGAACTCTCAAGAGGAGAAAGGATAACGTAATAGGTCATTTCTGGCTTTCATTTCTGAAAGTATTTGAACTCATTAAATGCATTACTAAGCTCCCTAGAGATGTATTTGCACAAGAATTAATTTGCCTAAAACCCCACTCCATTCCTTCACAGAAAAGCATAAAAGGTTTTTCATATTCTATATTTATTAGGGTCAGTAGCTTGGTTTCTAGGTAAAAGTTCCCAATACAACCAGGGAATCAGAGGAAATAGGCCAAAGAATGAAAGAAGTAGAAAGACAAAAATAGAATATTTTGAAATATTGTTATCTTAATGTCTATATATACGCAGTCACTTGCTGAAGGGTACACTCCTCACCTAGCTGATCTAATCACTGCTAATTACTAATAGATAAAATACAACAAATGCTTCCCAGACGGCCCTTCCAAGCACATAAGGTCGCTTCCCAGAACACCTTTTGTGACCAACATTACCTAAAGCCCAGAAAGATCAGAACAGCAGTGGGCTTTGTTGGAGGGAATTCCCAAGATTTGAAAGAATTCAAATACAGTTGTGAAATTTTAAGATAATTTCACATGTGAATATTAGCAGTATTAATTAATATTGAAAGGTCCTAATATAGTTTTAACAAATACTGATACTATGCAAGACCCTATAGGCTTCCCCACCCAACCCCTGCCTCTTGTTTATAGAAAAGCTGAAGTCTCCCGGAGTCACAGAAGAGCGGGGTCAAGCAGTGGATTAGGACAAGCCTGCAGGCACTGGGGGATGGCAGTGACTCTGACCACCTATCTCAACGGTTAACTGAGATTATTCCCCCATTTCCCTTTAAAACTTTCATGGCTGAACAGAATCTTTGGAGATTATTTGGGGGGAGGGGCGGGGGTGGCAGAATGCTGGGTCCACCAGATTGCAGGCATTCTGATTAAAAGTCACTTTCCTTTTTGTTACCAAGGCTGTTGATGCCAGGATCATACCCCTGCCCCTCCCTCGGCTAGAAACCAAATACTCTTGTCTAAGTCTAGGAGGCAGCTTCAGAGAAGAAACAAGAACTGGTTAGAACCCACAGAGGTGGAGGATTTGACTTCCAGTGGACCCTGAGCCTCATTATACACTCATTGTAATGTATTAACACGCTAAATGACACACCCACCAGCGCCATGACAGTTGATGATTGCCATGACACCACTAGAAAAGCCCATACAAGGACTGAAAAGCTCAAACAAGGACTGACTGCCTCTATCACATCTAAAGGAAGGACATGACGGCAGAAGCCTCCCATAAAAGCCCCACCTGGGCTGGAGCTGTCTCTACCGGCCAGCTTGGCTGACAGCTTCCTAATCGAGTGCTTCCTTCTCCCTGCTCAAGCACTTTCCTTCCTTTCCCTCTTCTGAAAAATAAAAGTAGTTTCGTTCTATCCCTCAGCCTCAGCTGTGAATCCTTCCTAGCCAGCAGGCAAGGACCCACACTTTGGTGGGCCTCCTCATTTAGCGGTCTCACTATCCACTAACAATACCAAGATCCTGAAGCATTTATTCACAGGAAGTAAGACTAGAAGTAAAGAAAGAAAAAAAGGAAAGAAAGAAAATCTTTCTTTTTATGAACAAGAGGTACATGAGCAATGTTCTGTTAGTGATTTGGTCTTTATAATAGCTCAAAGGTCTTTCTTTGAAACATTTACATACATGATATGCACATGGGGAATAGCACCATACTAAACTGATTAAGATGGGTAAGGTAAATAGATAAATAAATCTCTTATTTTAAACTTCTAATAAAAAATATTAACAGAGACAGAAGAACAAAAATATCAAACAACTTGCAGAAGAATGAGGAGTTACCTGGCATAAACGTGTTAGCAATGACCTTATGCTTGTATTCTTAGCACTAAGGCCAGCGGTCCAAACACACATGTGAATGTGTATGTTAATATTTTGTTCTCTTTCACTTACCTTTTCTTTGACTTATTTAAGAGCTGCAGGTTTGTTCCCCCTTCGCTCTCAGGTTTGTTTCTGCCTCAGAACATGGTTAGCTTCTGTAATTAGATAATAATAAATGAGGTTACAAAAATCCTTAAGTTATGATCAACACTGACTTAGTATGCAGTACAATGGTGGTACCCTTACTTAAAGTTTCCAGTCAATTTTAAGGTATGGAAAACACAGGTCTAATGGCCTTAGTTGAAAATCACCGAGTTTTGGCAGTCTATGTGAAAAAAAAATCCTGCCTTTTTCTCTTCCTGGCCTCTATGCAAATATTTGATATGTATCTGCTCACTATTTAAAAATTATAATTGCTGAAGATCAATACTGGAAAACATCTATGGTTCTTACTGGTATGAAAGAATTTGATTTTTTTCTTCTTCCATTTACAAAGTACAATGTCACATTCCCAGGAAAGAACTACAGGAAATAGCCTATTTTTAGTTTTCTATTGATTTTTTTCTAATATATTAATGAAATACATATAGAACATTATAATAAATGCTGTACATATTATTCACTCACAGGAGAAGTATGCATTAATTAATTCTTCTCTCCTCGTTCCTAAGGCAACAATTGTATCAAATAAACACATCTGAAATATTTTACATTTCAATTATACTACTTATAATTCAGTATATCATATTAAAGTGATTTCAATTTTATTAAGACAGTTTTGTACCGGTACAAACTGAAGTTGGCAAAATGAACAATTCAGCAAAAAAGTAATTGCTTCTAATTTTCTATGCTAATTTCTAAAGTTGCATTTCATTAAAAAAAACAGTCAAGCTTTCTCAAATTTTCCAATCTTACATTTTTCTTTACTGTCCCCAAATACACCATTACATTTCCACCTACCATATATCTTCTGTACTTATTTCTTTTTCCTTCTTATTTATATATAGATATAGATATAGATCTATATAGATATATCTTTTTTAATTTGTTTTCATCAAAGCTACTTTTCACTGCTCCTGAAGATATCCAGTCTTATATTCCAAGTTCAGGGAAATACTTTTTATGCAGTATTACTTGACACTGGATCAATATCATTACATAGATTTATAGAGTTGTTTATAGATAAATATTCTAGACAGATATTTTATGTACAATATCTCACATAAAATATGCATAAGTATTATTCAGGTCACATAAATGACCATAAGTAATATTATTTTATATTCAACCTCTTTAGGAAAGAGGATTGAGTTTTGCAAATCTATAATTTTCCTTTCTCCTTCCCAGAGTTTACCTTAAGTGTAGAGTAAACTAAATATAGTCCTATGACCATCTGAATAGATCATTTGAACACTCATATTCTTGCTGTCATGAATGCAGCCTATCATTCTTCAAACATAAGTATCTGAGATTTTTAATGAAATCAATGACCCACATAATTTGCACATGTAAAAAAAATCTCTAATACATTTTCTGGAGTTTTATCCAATAAGATTTCAGTACAATAACATGCAAAATATATGTCTGATTTGCTGGAAACAATATTGGATCAAAAAAAATAATGGTAACTTGGCTACTAGTGAAAAAAGAGACACTGTCTTATGGATTTAATTTTAGTTAATTTATGAATTTAAAAACAACATAGACTTCAGTTTAAGGATTTGAATTCTACCCATAGCTCTCTGTGTGACCTTCTGGAACTTAATAAATGTTGGACACATTTTCTTTATTCATAGTATTAGAAGTTTGGACCAGATGAGTCCTAGGATACTTCCCAGATTTAAAATCTTACGACTTTGTAAACATTCAGGAAAAATATGAATCCCACATTATTATTATTTATGTTATTGTATTTTTTATTTTATTTTTCTATTTATTAATCTAAGTGTTGTTATGAGGCAAATGTATCAACTTAAGTATGATTTTGAATATATTTTAGCTTCAACAGCACTATTTGACTTAAACATTTACAGATTCAATTTTATAGTTTAAGTCTCCCAAGTGGCTTCTTCACTATTTTTTTTTGATGGGAGGAAGAATCATCAGGAGAGATTTTCTTGCACTCTACATACTTTGCCCTCTATTAGTATATTTAAATGTAGGAATCATTATCCAAAGGGTGCTAGTTACATCATATAAATTTCCCATTTCACTCTATTTAGCCTACTATATTTGACCTTGATTTTAATACTTCTATTTTAACCAAAACTATTTTATTTAAATAAGTAAACATCAATGACCTCAACCAATAAAGCTAATAGTATTTTCATAGTTAAAAACAAATGCATAAAGATTGAAAGGAAGGAAAAAGGTATTTTATAAATTCTCCTCTTTTCTTTCTATTTTCTGCATTCTTCATCTTCTGAAGGTTATGGCAAGCTGGAAGTAACTGGTGGTAATTGTATTTATCTGGTGATAGCTTAGTGATTGTGGGATGAGATTACATGAGGAGGAAATAGTAGTAATTGCAATTTTCAGATTTGATTTTGTTAAAAAAAAAAAAAAAGCCTAAGAACAAGTAAAGAATTTACCAAGCAATCATTCCAAAGGGATACAAACTTTTATATCAGTTTATTATCTTTATGAGAGGTAGTCTACGTGCAAATGTAAAGAAGGCAGGTCAGCCTGAACAGTCAAGAAGCTATCTCAAAGTCTTGGAGTACGTTCATTCACACTTCAGCCTATCTGACTAGGTAGGCAGGTGGTAGACTGGAGCATGAATAGTCAGAAATTAGTGGTAAAAGAACCTTTCTTCTGAGATAACCTAGAACCATTATAAGAAGCAATTTGATTGCCATTTTGGATCTATCAGCCATAAAATGTTTACTAAAATAGGTTTCTGAGACTCTGTTGGTTTATCATTAAAGGAGGTCCCTAATAAACTTTTAGAAATCCCCAAAATATTCACTTTGCAGTATTTCTTTCTTTCAAATTATCAGAGAAGATGAAGAGTGCCTAAATATTAAAAAATAAAGATAAGTAATTAAATAAATAAATAAGTAAATAAATAAATAAATAAGAGAATCAATAAGACTTCACTTAACATGGAGTAATATAAAAGAAGGAAAAATCATGGAAGTATATAACAGGGTATGTCTTGGCCCATGGAAAAGCCATCAGGCCAAAAATAAGGCAATATAGAAACAACAGAGGAAAATTCTCCAAAAAGGAAGAAAAACGTCACACTTGGATGAAGAAGTGAAGACAGAAATGTGTCAAGCAGAGGAAAAGGAAATTCAAAACTTCACTCCTCTAGGGAAAGGCAGGGGAGATTTAAGTGTTAGGAAAAAGCAGAAAATGGAAAATCTTTTAGTTTTGTATGTTTAAGGAAAGATTCCAGTGGCTCTGAAGTATAATTGTTGTTACACTCTTTGGTAATCCCCTTCTGTATTATTTGTCAGAAGTGATCATATGACTAAAAATATTAGAACAAAATTAAGTTGTAGAAAACTGAAGCCCAATACTAGAGAGAAAAATTTAATAAAAGAATCTATACATCTTAGTCAAGAAAAATAATTTGCCCAGGGTCTAAAAATAACCTAAAATTCAATAACTATGGCATGTTACTACTCTCTGATAAATCGTGAAGGAGGCACAAAGACAGGATACAGGAAAATGACCATCATCTTTTTGAAACAAGGACAATACATTCCACAATCCACAGGCTGGTGATGGCAGTAAATTAGCATTGAAAAAACAACCAAAAACTTCTCTAGTGAGTGCCTACAGTAGGAAAAAGTAAAAAAAAAGGCCTTGCTGTCTCCCTAAAATTAGTTACATAAAGGATATTATTATTCGATTATTTCATACTTTTTTATTGTTTATAAAATTGAAGCTCTAAGATTAGACATGTAACAAATTCTAAACAGCCAGTAAGTGGCAGTTCCTGATCTAGAATCTAGTTCTCCTGACTCCATATCCCATGTTCTTTTTCCTCCCGACCTTGGGTTAAGTCTGTAACATCAGAGCTGCAAGGAACTTACAATGTTTTATTTTCTTTAAATATATTGTAGACTATGGATCAGTTGTATATGGCTACATAACAACCCAGCACAATAATTAGTGTTTTAGAAAAATGAACAGTTATTATTTAGTGATTCTTTGGATCTACAGTTCAAGTTGGGCTTGACTGTTCAATTGTTTTGGTCTCAGCTGGGGCTCCCTCTTAAATCTGTAAATCACGTCAGGAGGGAGCTCTGCTTCTCGGTGTTAGCAGGTTCACGGCTGGGAAGCCAGTGGTGGACTGGGCAACCAGCCATGTATTTATTCCTTGTTATCCAGCTGGCTGGACTGGGCTTGTTCACATCTCTGCTCTGAGGGGTTTCAAGAGAGAAAAGGAATCATCAATGATCTCTTTAGGCTAGGCTCCGAACTGTACGGTGCAACTTCCTTGGAATTCTTTTGGCCAAAACAAGTCTCAAGTTTAGTTTTTTGGTTTACCGCCTATTCACCTTGTCCGTGAAGGAGAGATTCTTGTCCAACAGTATTGCCAAACACACAACACCTGAGACTGGACAGATGAGTTTGAGGCAGCTTACTAGTCACATATCCTCGCATCCCAGGGGAAAAGACCACAGCACACAGGGCCACGCAGTGGCTGCACTCGGGAACGGAGGGAGCAAGCAGGGGCTGTGGGGAAGAGCTTCATAGTATTAAGAGAGAAAATGCCCCCTGACTTTCACTGGAGGATGTGATTGGCTTGTTTGAATAATTTTTCATGTGAGAAGGGACATGGAACCCATTAGGTTGAATACTGGGTGGACTGAAGCTGAGCTGGCTGACAGGGGAACTACCTGGGTGGAGAGCCTTTTCTCATCTGGTGGGAGGCACATCTGGGGAGGGCAAGGGAACTCATGGTTAGCCCTGTGGGTCCCAGTGAGGTGCAAAGATGTCAAGGTAGAAATTCATACCTTGCATTAATTTTAGGTCTTACATGACACAACCCAGACTAAATGGGGAGAGAACTAACCTCCTCCTCTGCAGTGGCTGTGCACTCTGCTGACTTAGCTATGCTGAAACCATGCAGCCCAGACTTCCCTCTCCTGCATGGATCTGGGTGAAAATTGGCCACTAGGGAAATCTGCGTATGATTTGGAAGTGAAAATGCAGCAGCAACTGCATTAATATTTGGAATATGGATGTGAGGGAGACACTACTGCAGCTCATGCTTGATGTCACAGGCCTGCTGTCATGCCTTGTTAAGCCACCTTGTGATGCCAGTCGGTCCTACAGCTCCTCCACTTGACAAGAATCTTTGTAAAAAAACTGTGATGGGTCTAAGGGTTTACTCAACCAGCAATCTAACAAATTAGCCTGCCACAGTTTTAGGGATGCTGGCTCCTAGGTCAGAATCAAAGCACTTTGCTACTCACAGCACAAGAAGCAGCATGAATTTCATATTTGTGTTTGTTCTCGTCCTCCAAAGCCCACAAAGGCCACACAGAATGGTCCACAGTGATGCTACACACCAGAACTGGGGGAAGTCTGATCTTTTAGAGGTGCTGTAGGCAAACCTTCCCAAAGTCTGTAACCGAGGAAGACAGTATCTTTATTATATTGGTCAGCAAGAAGCATGCCCTTTCCTTGGGGAAAGCATCTATCTTCAAGACTGTTTCTCATATAAACATCTTTGACATTTAGCTTTTTAATGAAGGGACCAGCTTCTCCTGTAGGTTATCTGTCTCATTGACATTGACCCTGGAACCAGTGAGACAATGTTGCTTCCAGACTGCACCTGTGGGTTCCAGTTAGTACTCATGGTTTCCAAGTTTGTCCTGGCTCTCCCTTAAAACAAATCCATCTTTCTAACTGCCTGGCATCAGGTGCAGAAGCAACAGGTATACATATATTGTTTAACCAGCTCCTGTGGGTGTCTTCGGCCTAATTTTCTAAAAATAAATTTCTTATTGCATAGAAGTTCTACTGTTCTACCGTAACCCCTAACACTAACCCTAACCCTAACCCACAAGTACAATGTTTTAATAGTAGGAATTACAAAGTCACATAGTAAAAGTGTGGCTGCAGGAAAAGGTTGAGAGGTGTATCACAGAGTATTAGAAATGATTATTCTTTGTAACTTTATGCACTGGCATTAGGTCAATGGGTTTACAGGAAGACTGATTTCAACTCAATAAATATGAAGTCTGTCTTAAAAACCTCAGCATCCAAAGATGAATCGTGATCTCAGAAACTAGTGAGTTCCCTTGAATGTAAAAGTCCTCAAGTTTAATTTAGATTAGCACTTGGCAAGGATACTACAGAAAAGAATGAAACATTTGCCATGTCACGTATATTTCTCTGAATATCAAGTATTAAAAGAGATACACAGGAGACAGGATCAGGGAACTGGTAAATAAGCATCAGTTTAAGTCCCAGAAATAAGAAATAGAGGAAGAAATGATCTCAGGTTCAGACTCATGGCTCTAGGATGAACTGTCCGAAAAGCTGAGGGACTGGAGGTAATGATACAAAAACGGAGTTTTGAAATAAGAATCAGCAAAGCAGGAGGGAACAAAAGACAGAAATGTGCTAGAATAAAGTGAAGGGAGTGCCTATAACAGAATTTTTTTAATGCAAGAAATTATAAAAACAAGATTAACAACTATCCATAAATTTACCACCAGAGCATTTTGCTCTCAGATGTTTTACTATAAAAATGTTAATGCATTTGTTATATATTTTACATAAAAAGGTTGTTATTCTGTTTTTTATTAACATTATATAAATGATATGTTAATCTTTCCATTAAAAAAATTTAATATCATTTTAGCTGCCACTATAGATTCATCCATGATATATCATAATGTAATTGAACATACTGGGTTTATTTCCATATTTTTACTTCCTTGGTAACATAAGTTTAATATATGTATAATATAAAACATGATAAATGTAATATAAATAATAACATATTCTAAATTAATATGTACTACAAATTATTTATCTTGGTATATCAAAGCACGTGAACTATTTAAAGACTCAATATCTATAATTAAATTGCCTTTTATGTAAATTATACTTCTTAATAATCGTGTAAGATGCTTATTAACTTACTACACACTCTCCTACAATTAAAACAAAATTTAGTATTTGCTATTATGATAGTAAAATATGGCACCATTTTTTGCATTTCAATTTAATTTTTCATAATTTATGAGAATGATTTTTCACATGTTTATTTAGCATTTACTTTTCTTTTTTATCAAGCATATGTGTATGATGTTTATCTATTTATTAGATACAGACATTTTCTTTTTTAATAACGTTACAAACAAAAAATTTGCTGAAAGTATGAAAAATATTTTCCAAATGTTAATATCATCTTACAGCTTTGCCTGTACTTGTTTTTGTCAAATAAACATTGAAACTTTAACATAATTTAATTTACAAAAGTTTGCCTTTCCCTCATCTTGAAATGTTTAATGTTCGCCTATATCATTTCAAAGAATTTTGAACTTTTATTCACTTTTAAAAAAACTATTTAATATAGTTGGATTATAGTTTGGAATTGAGACAACTGCCACCATGAGATACATATCATTTTAGAGCCTCCCCTCCAGGTGCTGTATGAAGCCAATTTTATCATGTAACAATTGCATATCATTAGTTCCATTCAGTGATGTGGTGATCAATGTTTTAAAAATAGCAATCAATTTTCATGGTGTAAATTACTGGCACCATGGGCTATTTCAAGCTACCAACATGATGTCTCTGAAAGCATAGTTGATAAGAGATGTGCAGAACTGGTTCTTGTGGGCTTCTTTTTTTTCCTCTACAATGCTCCTGTTTTTTTTAAATTGAAGTAAGTACAGTCCATTTACAGTGTTGTGCTAATTTCTGGTGTACAGCATAGTGATTTGGTCATACACACACACACACACACACACACACACATTCCTTTTCATATTCTTTTTCATTACAGGCTATCACAAGGTACTCATGGGCTTTTACTAGGGGGTCTAGCATACTTGAATTCTGCATCTGGGCTTTATTTTCCCACTAAGCAATTCAACTGCTCTTCTGTCACTCACATTCATTTGTAATATGCTTTAGTGTCTGTAAAGACATTTAGCTTTAATTAATCATCTTTTTCCAAAATTATGTTAAGTATCCTATCATTTTTAACAGAAAATTTAAAATTACCTCCATTGGTATCACATTTAATCTGTAATTATCTTTGAAGAAATGACATACAATAGTCAAAAACTTTCATCAAGAAAAATAAGTATTTTTTTGTCTTAGATTATACGTTGCAGAATTTTTTCCTGTTCTTCATCTTTTAGTCTTATGTTCATTACTTACTTTAGGGTGTATTTAAATTTTTGTTAAGTGTGCATCTCCTCATTTATTTATGCTATTATGAAAGACTGGAGGTCTTTAATTTACCTATGTCTTGTAACTGATTTTTGCTAAATGATTATTTTCATTATTACTTTCGTGTAGTACTTCATCTCTGTGTTACGGAACTCAACTTGGCTCGGCAGTGGGTTTGGTTGATGTTCTCAGGCTTTCCTCATAAAGAGGATGGTGCAGTGGTTAAGGATCTTAGATCTGTGATCACACAGGTTAGATCTAAATCCTGCTTTGTAATGTACTGGTGATGTAATCTTGGACCTATACTGATTGTCTTGCTCTATCAATTTTCTCATCTGTAATTTGGAATTATAATAAGATCTATATAAGATTATTGTTGAGAGAGTTAAATTAGTTATTAAAAAACTTAGAGTAGGATAAGGCACAGTGTAAGATTTCAAAGATTTTAACAATTTTTAATATCCTCTACACTTCACATATTCATTTTCTTGTTACAAAGGTAATTCCTTGCTTGGAATAATCCAGTACAATTAACACAGTCAGCATTTCTTCTTCAATCAACTTTTTATTCCAGAGATGGTTTTTGCCCTTTTTTTCTTTTTCTTTTATTTCCTTGTAACTGTTTGTTTTACTTTATATTTTGGGTGCTAGAAAAAGGAAATAAAGAAGTAAGGTAAAACTCCATATTTGTTGTATTTCTATTTAACAGTGTTACAAGTATATGTTTTAAGTATATCGTAATTCTGTGTCTTTCTCACTTCCTAATTTCCTGTGTTATTTTTGCTTCATATTACTGTAGATTATATTTACCAGAGGTTACCTCAGTTTATCGTGAGCAAGTGAGTCCATTACACATCCTATTAAGTGATCCAACTCATTAACAACTGTCTGCTATTCTTCATCTTCCATTTTTATTATCATTCTAACTTCCTGAATTATAAAGAGTTCAGCTTTTTATTTTTTATTAAAAACATTTATGCTTTAATTTTATATGATTTTAATGGCATCCCATTTGTTTTGATGTTTACTGGTTTTATTTCCATTGTTTTTTTTAAACCTCCTAAATGCACATTTGATGTTTTCACTATTTACTAGTCATTTACAAGAGTAGTTTCCATTTAGTCAGGCTTTTTGTTATTCTATAAACTTTAAAATTAACTTCCATTTTAAGATGTTATTATTCAAGAATATAGTCCTGCGTTTTATTATTTTAATCTCTTAAAAATGTCTCTTTGTATTTATTTTTGAATAGATACTTAATTGCCTCAAAACTCAAAAGTTTAAAAATGTGACAAAGTGAAGTATTTCTCTCCCACCTCTAATTCCCAATTATTAGAGCTTCTCCTCAGCTAAACACAGTTATCTATGTCTTGTATGTCTTCCAGATATATTTTATACACGTACCAGCAAATATTATTACATACGTATTCATGTGTATATATTTTTTATTTTTTCTTATACAAATGGTACTACTGATCTGCATATCACTTTTTTCACTTAAATATATCTTGAGGGACTTTCTACATTGAGAAATAAGGAATCCCCACAGAGTTTTTGTTTCTTGCTGCACTGGTAATGTATGGATTTCTCAAAATGTAGCCAATCATTTTCAAATGTATATTTACATCTTCTCTAATCTTTTGCAATTACTAACAATGCTATAGTCATTCACTGCACACATACATCATTTCCCACATGCGTGAGTAAATCTGTGGGACAAATTCCTGGAAATGGATTGCTGGCCAAAGGATATCTATAATTTAAAATATTGATGGATATTCCCTATTGACTTCCATACATGTACATCAATTTGCACACCCACAAGTATAGCATGGTGGCTCTTATTTCTTCAGAAATTTTCCAGTAAGATTCATTATTAGATTTTTGCATTTGACTATCTGATATGTGAAAAGTTGTATATTAGTAAGGTTTCATCTCTTTCATTTCTTATAAGAGAGGTTAAACATCTTTTCATATCTGTAAGAGCCCTTTTTCTATCCTTTTTATGAACTCTTTTCCCCATTTCTCTATTTGGTTTTTAGTCTTTTTCACAGTGGTTTTTAACTTTGCATCTGCAGGCAATCTTTATATAGTTGTTTGATTAGTTGGAAATACATCTAAAGAAACTTCTATTTTGTTTTAATATTTATTTAAAAATATTGGTTCAATTTAAAATGTATTATTTTTTAAGACATGAGAAATGAGTCCAACTTTGCTTTTCAGAATATGACTTCCAGGTTCCAGTACAATTGGCTCAGTAATTCATATTTTGCCCACTATTTAGTATGCCTTTTATATAATATTTTAGATTTAAATTTGCATTTGGAACTTTATTAGTATTTTATCTTGCATTCTACTGTTTGTTACGTTTATTAGTTAACTAATACCAGAACATCAATTGAAAATTGATTTACTATCTAATAGGGTAAATTCCTTCTTGCTGCTTTTTTATCAAAGTTCTCCTAGTTTATTACCTACCAACCTGACTAAACAACGTCCTATATCCTGTTGGAAGATATTCTTGGGATTGCCTTAAATTTATAGATTATGTTAGAGAGAAATGAGACATTCATACTTTGTCTTCCCAAAGGAAGGAATAATACTACATTTGATCAAGGTGTGTTAATAAATCTTACAAATACTTTAAAGCTATTTTATATAAATATTTCACCATTCTTAGTCTTAGCCATGGGTATTTCATATGTTGTTGCTATTATAAATGGGTCTCTTTTTTCATTATATATTTTCAATGATGTTTGCACATTAAAAAAGGGGTGAATTATTTCTTACTTTTTGTCCATATATCTTGATAACTTCTTTTACTGTTTGGACTATTTTCCCCCTAGATTTCATGTGATGTTTCAGATATACAGTCATATCATCTGAATAAAGTGGTAATTTTCTACCTGTCTTTCAATTTTTATACTTCTAATTCATTTTATTTTTCCCCACTAAGAGTTCAAATCATTGTTTATTTATAGTGGAATTAACAGATGTAGCTATCATTTAAAAATTTTAATGTGAAGATTCCTATAAATTATCCCTTTTGCATGATGTCATCCTGGGATTGAGATAGATGGTTTAGAATGATATGGAAGTATGCAAAGTATTCCTATTATATAATTTTGTTTCTTGTCAAAATGTAATAAGCATAGAATTTTATCAAGAACATCACTTATACTAATGATTTTTATTGTTCTTGGATGTTACACTGTGAATTCTTAGAAAACCATTTTTGCAGTTGCATAACTAACGTCATTTGTTTATGGTAATATGAAATATTCTGCCTAATAAGAATTTGTTAAGGATTTTGCATTGATATATGTAAGTAATTCTGATGTTAAGTTTTATTTTGTGTATATGTAGTCCTCTTGAATGTAAATATTAATGTAATGATCATTCCATAAAAATTATTTGGTCATTTTCTTACTTTGTTTTGTTCTATAATACCTTCAATAGCATGAGAATCATCTGCTCATTTCACTTTTTCTTGGAATTACTTTGTGAAAATGACTGATTATAGATCTTGTTTGGTTTTTTTTTTTTGGAGTGTATGGATCCTTTAATGTGAAGTCTGAAGTTGCAATTTAACAAGTCAGCCTGACATAGGCTGGCTGGCCGGGCTTTCAAACCTTTATGAACTTACAGTGATAGCAGCAGCAGTAGGAGTAAGTTTGCAGTGCAGGTTCCCTGCACCCAACTGTCCACATGACGGGAACCAGATGTTTACAGCTGTGTGTATAGAAAATAGACAGAAATTATGAAACTCAAAGCTTAGACAGGGGCGGCTCAGTCATCTGTTCATCCTTCTCTCTAGAAACAGAGATACAAATTAGAGAGAGAGAGAGAATAAAAAATATAGGAAGAGAGAAAGGGGAAGGGAGAGGGGGATACAGACATCTTTTATTCTGGGATGTAACAAATCATCTCTTACTGAAGGAAGGGAATTTCTCTATTCTGGAATGTAAGCAGTTGAAAAAATGTTTTATTACTCTTTGAATGGAAGCAGATGGTTCCTAGAAGAGGTGACAAGTGTCTCTGGGTCTGTCACTTTAGAGTGAGAGTAGATGGCTTGGTGGAAAGGGATACATTATTTGTCTTTATAGCACACCAATTTCTGTTGCTCAGAAAGCCAGGAATCTATATGAACATTAGAAAATCTAAGGAGGTTTGCTTTCCAGCAGTTTGGGAAAAAAATAACTTATTCTATATTAATTTGTTTCTTTTTCTAGGTTTTCTAATGCACTTGGAATGAGTTCCAGTAAGCTATATTTCCCTAGAAAATTATGAGTTTCATTTATGTTTTTAAATGTATTGCTGCAGATTGACCAAATCACTTATGATTGCTGAAGTTCTCCCTGATTCTATAACCTTTTCATTCTTGTAATTTCTTATTTTAAGTATTGATATTTTCTCTCTTTTATTTTGATCAACTGTTGGATGTATTTATTTTTTTATATGTCTCTATGTTTTCTAAGTAACTTCTGCTTCTATGCTAAATAATCCTTTCCTTCATTATTTTATTGTTCATATTTTGATTTTGGAAATATTTATTTTAAACTCATTCTTTCATTTAATATAATTATATAGGTCTATGAACTTCTTTCATAGTACTGCTTTACCTGTATGAAATGTAATTTTTAAACACTTGCCTGAGATTATTTTTCACTTAAGGGTAAATTCTTAATATAAAGAAGTATAAAGAAGTAACAAAAAGTGATTGATAATCCCACTATTCATTTGCACTTGTTTTGTTTTTAAATACGAGTTATAAATATATATACTTACATATAAAACATATATAAAACATTTAAACTATGTATTTATTTAAATTCATTTAAAATATATATTATATTAAAAAGTATATATATATTCATGGTTTGGAAATTCTAATGGTACAAATATAGTGTAAAATGAAAAGTAAAAGTTTTTTCCTCTTCCACATCCATCTTTAAAAGTTAACATTGCATTTTTATTATTTCTTACAAAAATAGTACATACCCTTGTGTATGTCACTGGATATATAACACTGTAAGATGCACATAAGATTATACAGTATATACACTGAAACTATCTCTTAGAGACCTTTACATATCAGCACCTAAACGCCTCCCTCTTCTCTTGAGAGGATGTATATCAAAACATGGTTCTTTGAACAATGGGTCTTTGTAAAGAGGACAAGAACTATGCCTTACATGAATAAAGTCAGAATTTGAGGAAGTGATTAAATTGGGCTGTAAACCTTTTGCTTGACTTTTCACAACAAGGAAGGAAAACAAATCAAAGGGTAGGTAACTCTAATAAAATACCAGATATTTGTAGATATTCTTAAGTTTATGTTTAGACTTCATCTTTTTGACAAGTGTTGTTGGAGGGAGAGCCTTTCTTTTCTAACTTCCTGTTAGAAAAGCATATTGTTTTTCTTATTTGTAATTAATTCCTAGAGCTACTGAGCTATAATTAGATGAGGTTATCTTTATAATTTCAGTCTTTGAATATATTTTATGACTTTTTTCTTTCTGATAAGTGAACTTTACTAAAATATGATCAATTCTTATAAAAATTCCATGAGTCCTTGAAAAATGGTTTGTTCTCTTTTTTCACAGTAAAGATCTAATAGGGTATTTAAGTATATTTGTTTTTCATTTTGGTTTTGTTTTGTTTTGTTGCCTACTTGAAAAAGTAGGGTTGGCACGTCTAGTTTTCTTTTCTTCCTCGGCATCCTTCATTGTCCCCTCTTATTTCTTTTTCCTCTTCACTATCTTCTCTGCAAGAAGTATCAATATTTCTCTGCATACCTGATTCTCCCTAAGCAACCATGCTTTCGGAGGCTGCTAGTCTTGATACACACAGCTCCTAGTCCCTTCCTTTAGTCAGAGCTGTGGACTACCAAGCCCTGAGGCATATTTGGTAATGTGTCATTTATTTTCATTTTCTGTTCTGGGGGGTGATTTCATGTGTGCTTCTTTTAAGTCCTCTCCTCCTCTTTACTCTGTCACAGACTCTTATAAGCCTTTATTTTTTGTTCTTGGCAGTGAGAGCTCTACTGGAATTTGTTTTATTTCTCTACTGACAGATAATGTTAAAGATATAATGTTCTCTATCTCTTAGTCAGAAGATATGAGTGGTGTGGTTGTGTGGTTTTGTTTGTCCTTTTTGTTTTTATGGCTTTGTTTGAAAAGATGTAAAAGAGATTCATTATTGGACTATTTTGTATAGGTTAATATTTTCAGTATATTTTATTTCTAAGTATACTATTTCATATAGGAAGGTAGCTATTTACTCTGCACAGAAAAAGTAAACAGGAAAAATATGCCTCCTTTCCGCAACTCTTCTCTTTTCCCTAGGTTCTTGGTGTTTGGTTTGTTTTGTTTTAGCTTTTTTCCTTTACTATTACACTGTCAAGTTTATAATTCACAATCTCTTCTTTAAACTCCCACAGTTGTTCAGCCTGATTTCTATATAAAGAAATGATTTTCTGTTTTCTATTTGCCCTTGTTCAGTAGCTTTCCTTTGCTGAACATTTAATTTTCATTATCTTCTTGGATTTCTATCACTTATCACTAAAATTTTATTTTCTGAATGAGCTAATAATGAGTTTTTACATACTTTAAAATATCTTATTTTAAAATAAAATATAAAAAAATTTATTGGGTCATATGTAAACTGACAAAAAATTTGCTATACAGTTTCCTGTTACTCTCTAGGTTTAAATGTTGGTATAGAGAAATTTAAGAAAGAATGACATTTTTCCCATAGTGATGATCTGATTTCTTTCTCTAATGGTCCATAGGATTATCTTTCCCATTGACTTGAATACTTCAAAGGGACTTTAAATAAAATAGTTTGATCCTGAGTGATAATAATTTTCTACCCATTTATTTTTCATGAGTGGATGCCTTTAAAATATTTACATTGGAATCTCTATATCTAGAAGGTTTTATTCTATTATATATTTTGATTTTGTGGTTTATAGTTGTATTTTTCTCTTCTTAATGATCCTAAATCTGTTTACGTTGGATCTCTCTGGACTCCCTTTAATATCTATCATCTTTCAAAGCATTTTAATGGTTTTTAATTTGCCGATTTCTTTTGTGTGACTTCACCAAGTTTAGTTACTTTATCCTTGCCTGACTCAATTTTCTTTCCTTTTGAGTCTACCTTTATTGTTTTCATTATGTTTATCATCTAAGTGTTTATTTCAATTTCTTTTTTAACTCTTTTATTTATTAACCTCTTTTTTAAAATCTCATTCCTCCTGTAAATCTCTCCTCTAACTCATTGTGTGGGTATCATTGTGTCTGTCCTTTCTATGAAACTATGCAGCATGACTTGTCTAACCTCAGCAGACTCTTTAGGCAATTCCCCTTGTGATAGTGTTCACCTATCTTTTGCATACATTCCTTTCCATTTTTCTTAAGTTTATATGCTCCAGTTCCATGATGATTTACTCATGACTAGTATTCTTCTTTGAAAAGTATCAACTCAACAGGAAAATGATGGAAAGAGAGAACTACAGAAAACTTTAACTTTCATTTTATATTTTAATATTAAATTTCTTAAACATTTCCTCCCCAGATGATTATTGTCTTGGAAGGATTTATGTCCTTAGATTCCAGTGATTAGCAAGTTATTGTGCTTACCGAAGGGACTCATTTGTGATGATTTTGCAGTTATAAGGATCACTGCTGCTGCCTCTTTCATTCTGTCTCATCACAAGAATCTCTGTCTTATAAGGAACTAAGATATGGAAAATAAAAATTCAATGCTGACATGATTTCATCTTCAGGTCGATTCCTTATGTAACAAATTAATGCCTAACTGGATCTCCATAAACCTACCTTTTTTTTTTTCACATAAATTTTTTCATCCACGAGCCACAATATGGGTTCACTATAAACAAAACTGGTAGATGGAGCCTTCAAGATGTAATAACTGCTTAACTACTCATAGAGAAATGTGTTCCCACCCAAATTCTATTGTGTAACATATATGTCCTCAATGTCCTCTTCATTTATGTCTAAATGCATCGTACTGGGTTATTTTTCTTCACAGTTTGCAGTTTGGATTTCTGACTTTCTCTGCCTTTTTAAAATATAGATTTCTTTACTCTTAGTATTTTGTTGGTCTTAGAAAGTTTCAAAGAGAGCAGAGAAGAGTATATTTGCCTTCATTCTGACATTTTATTAAACTGCCTTGCAATGATTTTGATGGCTCAATGAATCTTTATTAGATTTGTGATCATTTCAATATTTGCCTTGGATCTCAAGATTGAAATCAGCAACAAAAGTCTACACAATTTTTCTTTCACTCAGTTCTTGAAGCTTATCTATACTCAGGTCTTTGACAAGTTTTGCTACAGTCTTGCAACAGCAATAAAGAGGTACGTGCCCATTTTATATTCTATGACTTGATTTTAGAAGATACAGTATTACTATATATTTGTTAATCAACTATTACAATGTTAGCAAATTCAAAGAGCCTATCATTTTCCAAAAAAACTGTTCTCTTAAAGTCCCTTTAATCATTAAACCAAGTATACTTTCTATATAAAAAAATCACAATAAGTTTTAATTAATATTGTTAAGGGGCTCTTTAAAATTAAACATATATTATTCCCAACAAAATTGTTATTTATCATTATCAGAAGTGATACAGTAAAAAGAAATTAAACACATTTATTTTTATAATTAATTCTACATTACTGTAATTAAATACTTAAATGTAAAATGACATTAAAATTTCTTGCAGCTATCTCACAATATATTTTAAAAAGAAAAAGCCTAAAAATTTTTTCCTCTTTATTTAAAATCACTTTCATCCTTATCTCCAAGAGCAATGCAAATAAATGTTTTCTTTTAGCTGTGTCTACCGTAAAATGTTCTTTAAAATTGCCAGTTTTACAGTTTATAGGAAGAAAAGCTACTTAAATTATCCACTTTAAAACAAAATTTAATAAGACCTTTGTCACCACAGCAGGGAAAAGGAACAAACACTTAAGCAACCATGTTAAAAAGTCATTTATTTAAGCATTCATTTCCTTAGACATACAGGAAATGAAATGCAAACAACCTAACTAAATATAGGCTTTTAATCTTGGACTGAGCAGTCTGTATATTCAGAAGAAAAAAATGTTATTGCTACTTCAGTGAGTCAAACAGGGAAAGTGAACTTACAAATAAAGAAAAATGTATAAGTGATGACACCCTTCATTATATTTCTTAATAAGAAATGTCATAAAATATAATATAGATAAATATTTTTTATCTTGGCAAGAACCTAATATAGCATAAGCCCTAGGACTGGAGTGGAAATATCCAGAGGAAATATTTTTTACTGATACTATAGTTTTGTATGATTAGTTTAATTACTCTGAAATTAAGCTATTTCTAAACTCTTGCTACTTTACTTTCCATTAAATTTCTCTCTTAATTTTTGAGGGAGACTGTTACATAAGCACATATAGTAATAAAAATAACCTTACTTTTTATTTCTAGGGTTAGTAAAACAGTAAACAAAAATAAATTTAGAAATTAGGTAGCAGGTTCTACATTGTTTATTTCTCATTGTATTGAATTTGTAACATTCTCAGTTTAGGAATGAACACTTCCACATTCTTCCTTTATGTAATATAATCTTGGTTAGGCAAGGTTAACTGAGATGAGGGGTGAGGAATTCACATATGTAACATGTCAGGACAGATACATAAATCGCATTTTGAAGACTATCTGCAAATATGTTATACCACTGAGTAGATTCTCAGTATCTGTCTATGTGTATACGTGCACATGGGTAATTTGGCAACATGAATACTAACTCTTCACTTCAAAAGATAATTTTAACTAGACGATAAATAACAATGCAACCCTCTTCAAAGTAAAAACTATTGATTTTACTAGATCTTAAGCAGGATTCTCAATAATAAGATGCTTCTTTAATTTTCAAAAAGTATGATTAATAATTTATAAATCTTCCAACAGTGAAGTATTAATATATAAGTTCAAAGAGCAGGTGTTAAAATCAAAAAATATTCAGGGATTTCTTAACAATACAAATAAGGCAAAATGGATTTATTAAACTATCATACATGTATAAAATATTCACTAAAATATAATCCTTTTGATAAAAGACTTTAAAAACAGGTTTAGGATCTGCAGAGTAGATATCTAAACTTGAATATTAAATTAAAATCCAGAGAAGAGAATATATGTGTTTCATGGTTATTCCCTATGATGATTAGGGAAAATCATATCTGAATCAGTACTGAACAGTACAGATACAATTTCAACAGGCAGAGAGGAATGAATATGCTATTCCAGGCTGACAAAATAACAAGAGTAAAAGGATTTGGGAGCAATAAAAAGAGGGAATTACAGAGGATACTGAAGGTTAAAGGTCCCCAAATTTCAAAAAGAAAAGAAATTAAACACATTTATTTTTAATTAGGGTTAAAACCAAAGCAGAGGTTTTAGAATTGAGACAACTGAAAGAATTGTGAAAGCGGTTACTAAATATCAAAGATGGAGTTTGATTTAAGACTAAGTAAAGTTTATTTTCAGACATGTTGAATTTGAGGAACCAGGAGATCATATACTTGAAAATGTTCAGAAATTAATAAATGATTAAATTTTACCTGAAAAAAAGGAACATCAGCTATTAGCTTCTATTTTGTCATAAACAAATCTCTTTATAAGACCAGACTTTTCAAAACTATCTTTAAGCACTGAAACCTAGATTTGAGAGTAATCTTCATGAAAATAATGATGTTGTAGTTCTGCGAGCTGATAAAACAGACAAATCATAGATCAGTACTCCTTGTGTGTTTAGACAGGTAGGTCTTAAGAAAAGCTGCCAATAATGAGACATGGAAATAGTCATCAATCATAGAAGACAAACGAGACCGTATGTGCTTTGGAGTAAATGTGAGAAAATATTTAACTGAAACTGAAGCCTTCAAATGTTGTGGAGACATCAATGAAGAAGGTAGAAATTGGAGACAAGAAAACACCAATGGCCTGTTAGACAAAGTGTTTAATGTAGGGAGACGTGATGAGCTTACTCCATTTTTTTTTCCTTAAGTAAGTTAAATAAATAGCCGTTCTAAGATAAAATTCTTCAGAGGAGGTAGGGTCAGGAAGAATGTGAATTCAGTCAGAAAAAAAAAACAAGCGAGTGAGACTAATTTGTCAGCCATCCAAGGTGGACAGCACTTCAGTGACCTGAAAGTTTACTTCACCCACGCACTCCACTTGTGACACTGCTCTGTTATCTCCCTGAGCAGCTCCACTTCTTAGATGTTACATTCCAGCTCTTCTCTTTGCTGAAGGACTCCTATTTTTCTTCTCATTATCATTTCACTTATTCTTTCATCTCAAACAACAAGAAGCCTTCTAATTCTCCTCTGTAGATCATACTCCCCCAATCCTCGTTTCTAACCCCAATCATCTAAGACAGCCAGGCCAAACACATCTGGCAAAATGTTGACAATATTCTTCATTCCATTTGGCCATTTTATTTAATTCTATCTAGTTAAAAAAAAATGAAGCATTGGATTAAACCAACTCTTCTCTACACCTTCATACAGGCTACTCTAGAAAGCAGTACAATAACAAAATTTAACGTAATGAATTTTTACCATAATAAAAAAAAAATCAAAGCTTCCAAAACCAACTTGAAAACTGCCTGTCAATCTTTCTAGGTTTTCCATATCCTACTTTGTTTTTCAATTTTACAGCAACTAGTTGAAACCACATCAATTTCTTTAACATATTCTCTTGAATGCCTATCCCACTTACTGTCCCAGTTACTGCCTTAGGGCTCACATCCTCTTCCTGGCCCCAAATTTTGAACTACCTTTGAATTTTCTTTCCTTCACTTATTATTTAATCCTCACACAATGGCTTGACGATTTTTTTTCCCTTACAAAAGCACCGAAACACCGTTCACTATGACTTTCTTAAATATCGCCTCCCATGACGACAAACACTTCAGGATTTTCTCCATCCTGCATTACCTGTATTCTTGTTTTTCACAAACTACTTTGTATGCTCCTTTGCTTTTTCCTGTGTCATAAATGGCATTATTCCTCAGATCTTAGATCCCTTTTTCTTTTACTTCTCTTGGGTGATCTTTCTACCTTTCCATCAGGGCTCTATCAGTAATCAAAATACCCATGGCTTCTCACCAGTTCTCTCTTCTTAAACTCACACTTATATTGCTAACTTGATATTTCCACTTGAGTTGTCACATAAACACTTCATATTCATTATCTACATTAAACTGTCTTGCACTGAAAACCTGCTTCTCATTCTGAATTGCCAATCTTAATGAAAGTTGCCTAACTTTCCACATAGTTGTTGACGTTGAAGCTTTCATATCACTTTAAACATACTTTCATCCTGCCCTTTCCTTCATTCCATGCACCATCAAAGCATGTCAACTTATAGTGGTAAACTCACAAACATCCATTTTTCTTTATCCCTATTGGCACCCACCTGGATATACCTCACTTACATAGCTGAAATAAAAAACAAAATAATGAATATATATTTTTACAAATCTGCCTGCCCATACATTTTCCCTTCTCAATTTATTCCCCATGCTAAAGTAAAAAAATTATTCTAAGCCATAAATTCACTTCCTTATCTTTCAGAATCATCTCACTTCTTGTAGGATAAAGTGCAATCGTCTCATCGTGGTCTGTAGGTCTGTTCATGATTTGGCCACTGTTTATTTACCGAGAATCATCTCTTACCTCTACATCTCACACTCTAAAATGAAATGCATTTAACTTCCACTTCTTTGAATGTGCAATTTCTAAATCTCTAAACTTCCCTCTACTTCTAACACTTACTTTTGTCTCTTTAGTGTATAAACTGATAATTTTTCAAGTTTCAGGGTTGTTTTTTATTATTGGAATATTTCTAAACTCTCTAATTATCAGACGATCATCTCTGTGTTTTACAGTGCTTGGAACAATATCCTGCGATTTCCTTTTTTACTTACAACTATCTCTTATGAAACTCTAGGTAACATGAGGGTCAAGACCATTTCTATTTGTCATTGTATTGAAAGCACCTATTTCAGGCCCATATAAGCACTCTAAAGGAATTTATTGAATCAATAGATTCACTCATTAAAAAACAAATACGCAGATGAAAAGAAGCCTGAAAGGAGGGAAAGCGAACAAATCATACAAATAGATTATATATTCTCCAACAGTGGTAATGAATACCTTATGGTCTCATAGGTAGATAAGGTTCATTAGTGATCTTCAACAGGAATCACAGGTTCCCTGAAAAAGTTCCATCTTCTTCTTGGGTCAGTGCATGCAATTCTGCCCTTGTATAACAACAATTCTCAATCATGTGTGCATCTGCCACTCAGCAGACATTTGGAAATGTCTGGCAATAACATCTTTGATTGTCACAACTTGGAGAGTGGGGTGGGGAAGATGGCTACTGGCATCAGTGGAAGTGAACAGATGCCAGAATTGCAGTAAAACATCCTACAGTGCACAGGGAAGCCCCCATAACAAATACTTATCTAACCCTAAATGTCCATAGTGCTGAGGCTGTGTGCTATAAGGACTGAAGTTATTGTATGCTGCCCTGACACTGGATAAAAGCAGGAGGGCCTCAAATGACCTAATCACAAGTTACTCTCCCACTCCGATCCTGTGGATATGATCACCTGGCCAAACGACTCTCCTTGTCAAATCGACTAGCTGTAATTCCTGGTTATCTCTGAGAAGCAGCTGTCAATTTCCTGCCAGCCTGCAGAATTATTCAAGCAAGTTAATCACTTTCTCCGGCAGAAACTAAGGGAAACCCTGGCCACTTGTTACTGCCAAGTCCACATCCTACAGCCCCTGGCTGTTCACTGTGTTCCCAAGTGTAACTCTTGTGTGGCCCTCATCCTCTGGGCAGTGAGTTATATAATAAGCTGCTGCTGACCTCATTTGTCTAGTGCTGGGTGTCATATGTTCAGCACCCCCATAACCCTAATGTGGGAATCCCTCCCTCATCAATGGGGTGACTAGTAAGTGACCAAAACAGGTTGAGAAATCCTATTCTATGGGAGCATGTCTCCAAGTCCTTTTGAGAGTTTCTAGCTTAAATGAAGAATTCTTGAAAAGGTGAGAGATGGTGCTTCTGTCAAGGTTACAGAGTGAAACAGAGTAAGATCCCAGATCTCTTCCCAAGTCCTTTCCAGGATAGACTTCTTCATAGGTAACTGATTTGGGATAATTTAGTCTGTCTCCTTTGGAATTTATTTCCTCAGAGTAGGTGAGAAACAAATTAGAGTAACAGGGTAAATGGAATAGCTTTCTGAAAAGATTTTCCTTATTTGGTCTGCCCTCCATGGAATTTAGAATCTTGGCTGAGGACACCAGCTGATATCCACTCAGTCCAGATACCCTTTTAGACCTGGTGTGGTAGACTTACCTAAATAGCCTACAGCCAGGTTGGACTAGACTCAGCATTTGGTTGCAATCAAAGAATTAAACCAATTCTAGAAAATCTTCTTGTGGCATGGGTATTTTACTGAAGAAATTGTAAAGTGATGGGAGAGAGGATTTACACTGAGCAACATTCAGCAGCACTCAGCAAAAACTTTAGAGTAGTATTAACAGCATCAATTGTCTAGGTCATTGTGAAGAATGAGGAAGATAGCATAGCATTAAAAACAGTGGAACTAGATTGAAACTGTTACTGCATTAAATGTTACAGTATTTTAAATTATGTATTATATATTATTTTGCATTATTAGTAAATAATGGTTTACTAGTAATTATCTGTATTTTCCAAATTAAGTTTTGCAGAACGTATTTCTGAGGCATTCATGAAGCTCTATAAAAAATTCTATCAAGTGTGGGAAATATTAAATCCTTTGGTCGTTTCAATGAGTTCCACAAGCCTAAAAAACATTTTCAATTTTATGTAATATAAGATTTTTCACACCAGTTCTATTAGAAAATGTTGTTTTGCAGGCTAACTTCTAATACCAAAGTGCTGCATGAAATAAAGTTTGGAAAATGTCATTGTACTTGATTTTGGAATTGTTATGGTTATACATGATTGTATCATATGTGTGTATGTATACATATATATATATAGAGAGAGAGGAATAACTGTTTATGTATGGTTTTATCTATGTGTAAAATATTTTAAGCAAACTAATATAAACAGACGGACAAACATGAAACAATTAGGAAATATTTAACTATGCATCTATTTAATTGGTAATACAAGTGTGTTCCAAAAAGAACTAAAGGTTTACTTTAAAATATTATATTTATAATAATAAATATGAGATGCACATTTTCAGAGTCAAAAAACACAAAGTGTTATAAAAAACAAATAAACACACATACAACTTTGAGATGGCATTTCATTATTCTATCCATATTTGGCTAAGCAGGATGTTTATATCTTTTAAAACTACAGACATTTTTTATTACTTAATTTCCAATGTCAGCTTTCATACGTTTCTTTCATCTCATTGACAAATATTATTTTATGTCCTGATTTTCATGTGGGTATGACTGTTTATCTCATGGGTATACCATGAGTGCAGCTTGTATTGATTTTTCCTCAGGGTTTTATTCTGAACAAGAACCATTTAATAGCTTATTCTATGTAAATTCAGTATTGGCCTTTTGTCAATATTTAAGAATAGAATTTGCATGTCAACACAACCGTGAGAGTTAGATTTGGTTTAGAATGTTCTTATAAAAGATCCTATAATAACTTAGCAAATTTATCCTAATATATACTTTTGGCACTTTTATGTCTTAATGATACGACATTGCTTTGGGATGGTTTAGAGGTATTTTTCTCTTGCTAAATATAAGAGAATAAAGAGAATAATGCTCAGAGACGCAGAAGATGAGGTCACAGAGATCATTAAACTATTCAAAAATGGGGCTTTTTTCCCCTTCTAGAATTTCTATCAATATTATAAAAATATATAAATAAGCCATTTCTCCTCGGGAAACAAAATTTTACTGACAATCTTGGTTTAAGTCAAACTCTTGTATTGGTCTTAATCTAAGTCATTATTCAAAAGACACCCTTCCTGACAAAGTTTGCCTGAACCCACCACCTAAAAGATCATAAAACCCTCTAATCTGTCATTCTCTATTCCCTTATTCTGCTTAATTTTTCTTCTTAAAAATTTAACTTCCTTTAGAAGTGAAAGAGGAGCAGTTAAAACCAACACCACAGAAATACAAAAGATCTTAAGAGACTACTATAAACAACTATATGCCAATGAAACGGACAACCTGGTACAAATGGACAAATTCTCAGAAATGTACAATCTCCCATGACTGAACCAGGAATAAATAGGGTTTTCACACCAGTTCTATTAGAAAATGTTGTTTAGCAGGCTAACTTTTAATATCAGTGTTGCATGAAATAAAATTTGGGAAATGTCATTATACATGACTTTGGAATTATTATTGTTATACATGATTGTTTCATATGTGTGTATGTATCTATATATAATATATATATATAGATACATATTATATTATATATATAGATACATACACACATATATATACATATATATATAGAGAGAGAGAGAGAGAGATAAATGTGTTTATGTATAGTTTTATCTATGTGTAAAATAGATACCAGTAATGAAATTCAACCAGTAATAATAATTAAAAAAAAAAAAAAAAACTCCCAACAAACAAAAGTTCAGGACCAGACGGCTTCACAGGTTAATCCTGCCAAACATTTAGAGAAGTGTTAACACCTATCCTTTTCAAATTATTCCAAAAACTTGCAGAGGAAGAAACACTTCCAAATGTATTTTAAGAGGGTAGGTACCATCACCCACATACCAAAATGAGACAAATACATCACACACACAAAAATTACAGGCCAATATCATGATGAGCATAGATGCAAAAATCCCCAACAGAACATTAGCAAACCAAATCCAACAATACATTAAAAAGAACATACAACATGATCAAGTGGGATTTATCCCAAGGATGCAAAAATTTTTCAGTATTTTCAAATCCATCAGTGTGATCCACATTAACAAACTGAATAACCATATGATCTCAGTAGATGTAGAAAAAGCTTTCGACAAAATTAAACATCTATTTGTGATAAAAATTCTCTAGAAATTGGACATAAAGGAAATATACCTCAATATAATAAAGGCCATATATGACAAAATCGCAACTAAAATCATATTCAATGGTGAAAAGTTAAAAGTAATTCCTCTAAGATCAGGAATAAGACAAGGATACCCTCTCCTGTCACTTTTATTCAACACAGTATTGGAAGTTCGAGCCACACATCAGACAAGGAAAAGAAATAAAAAGAATCCAAATTGGAAAGGAAGAAGTGAAAATGTCAGTGTTTGCAGATGACTTGATACTATACATAAAAAATCCTTAGGGCACCACCAAAAAACTACTAGAGTTCACCAATGAATTTAGTAAAGTTGCAGGACACAAAATTAATATACAGAAATCTACTGCATTTCTATGCACTAACAGCAAACTAAAAGAAAGAGAAATTAAGGACACAATTCCATTTACCATCACATCAAAAAGAATAAAATACCTAGGAATAAACCTACCTAGAGAGATAACAGACGTGTATTTGTAAGATTATGAGACACTGATGAAAGAAATTGAAGATGACACAAACAGATGGAAAGATATACCATGTTCACAGACTGGAACAATCAATATTGTTAAAATGACCATACTATCCAAGGCAATCTACAGGTCCAATGCAATTCCTATCAAAATGCTAAGGAAATTTTTCACAGATCTAGGAAAAATATTTAAAATTTGTATGGAAACACAAAAGATCCCAAAAAACCAAAACAATCTCAAGAAAGAACTGAGCTTAAGGAATCATGCTGTCTGACTTCAGACTATACTATAAAGCTATAATAATCAAATAAGTTTGACAAAGGCACAAAAACAGACACATAGATCAATGGAACAGAACACAGAGCCCAGAAATAAACCCACATGCTTAGGGTCAATTAATCTATGACAAAGGAGGCAAGAATATACAATGGAGAAAAGACAGTCTTTTCAATAAGCGGTGCTGAGAAAACTGGAAAGCTACATGTGAAAGAATGAAATTAGAACATACTCTAACACCATATACAAAAATAAACTCAAAATGGATTAAAAACCTAACTGTAAAACTGGATACTCTAAAACTCCTAGAGGAAAATGTAGGCAGAACACTCCTTGGCATAAATCACAGCAATTTTTAAAAAATCTGTTTCCAAAAACAAAGAAAATAGAAGCAAACATAAATAAACAGGGCCTAGGCAAACTTAGAAGCTTTTGCACAGCAAAGGAAACCACTGACAGAACAAAAAGACAACCTATTGAATGGGAGAAAATATTTGCAAATAATATGACAGATAAGGGGTTAATATCCAAAATACATAAATATTTCATGCAATTCAACATCAAAAAACTAATTCAATTAAAAAATGGGCAGAGAAACAGAATACACATTTTTCCAAACAGTATACACAGATGGCCAAGAGGCACATGAAAAGATGCTCAATATCATTAATCATCAGAAAAATGCAAATGAAAACCACAATGAGATATCACCTGAGACCTGTTAGAATGGCTATCATCAAAAACAGCACAAATAAAAAATGTTGGCAAGGATGTGTAGAAAAGGGAACCATCATACACTGTTGGTGGGAATGTAAATTGGTGCCACCACTGTGGAAAACAGTACGGAGATTTCTCTAAAAACTATAAATAGAAGCACCACATGACCTGGCAATTCCACTTCTGGATACATATTTGAAAAAACAAAAACACTAACTGGAAAAGATAAATGCATCCCATGTTCATAGCAACATTATTTACAACTTCCAAGATACAGAAACAACCTAAGTGTCCATCAACAGATAAATGGATAAAGAAGATAAGGTAGATAGATAGATAGATAGATGTAGATATATAATGGAATACTACTCAGCAATAAAAAAGAATGTTATTTTGCCATTTGCAACAACATGGATGGATTTGGAGGGTATTATGCTAAGTAAAATAAGTCAGACAGAGAAAGACAAATATTGTGTATCACTTATTTGTAGAATCTAAAAAAATACAACAAACTAGTGACTATAACAAAAAAAACCCAGACTCACAGAGAAAGCAACATAGTGGTTACCAATGAGGAGAGGGAAGAGGGAGGGGAAAGACAGAAGTACGGGATTAAGAGGTACAAACTATTATGTATAAAATAAGTCAGCTACAAGGATATATTGTGCAACACAAGGACTATAGTCAATATTTTATAATAATTATAAAAAGAGTATAACCTGAATCACTATGCTGTACACCTATAACTTACATAATATTGTACATGAATTATACTTCAATAAAAAAATCTCCCCCTCATTTTTCACTTCCTTAATCAGTGATAGGATGCAATATAATGTTATACCATTATTCATCTGCCTCCTCAACTAGAATGCAAGATCCCGGAAGGCAGGTACTTTTTCTTGTTAACATCTAAATACCAGTTCTCAGAATAAGATCACTTACGTGGGGCAAAAGGAGACACAGGATATAGTCCCATATTTAGCAATGAACTCAGTCAAAAATCTAATGCTTCTGGGAAGAGGCAGAAGCAAAATCCTTCATCCTCTAGAGGAGAGATTACAACACCTCCCATCTGCAGGACACAGGCAAAGATCTACTACTGCTGGAGGACAGGTAAAATGAAAAATCCTCTGCACATGGACAGTCTGGCAGGAAACTCACTGTGACTCACAATATTGCATTAATAAAACTATTACCCTGGGTGTGACAGGAGAGGAGGAGTAAATAATACTTTCTCTCCCAAGAACTATCAAGAATACAAGTTTGAGTTTGGCTCCCACAAGCAGGAGGGACAAGAATTCTGATAAAGTCCCATGCCCAAGCCCACAGGCACATGGCCAGCATTAAATTGAATCTGAACCAAGAAAATGAAGACTCCTTTCTAAATTGCATAAAAAGAAACCCTTCTCTGCAACAAGGATGTACAGGGACTGCTGAAGATGAGCCTGAAAAAACCAAAGCAAAACAAAAACAAAAACTCAACAACCTTCAAATTCCTATGCCTCACTCTAAGCACAAAGTACCAGCAGGCCACCAGTAGGAAAACTCCCTATGGCCAACTGAAGATTATGAGAACTGCAAAATTCAAACCAGTTCATGTCCTGACTAGACTGACTCAATTCCAAATAATCTAGGTTTAGAGAAGATTCATGTCCATTTTGGGGTGTAATATTTATTTTAGCCTCTACTGTTCTTTACAAAGTTTCTGATATTCAATTAAAAAAATATCTGAGACACAAAAGAGCAAGAAAAAAAACTCAATCTATTATTAAGAGCAATCAATAAACTCAGAGATGATCCAGAGGCCTGAACTGTAAAACAGGGCCTTGAAAATTACTGTTTACTATGCTATTGGTAGACAATATGCATGAAGAGATAGATTATTTGAGCAGAAAGATTATGAGTATAAGGAGTCAAGTGGAAATGCTAGAAATGAAAAACACAACATAAGAGATGAAAAATTCCTTTGGTGGGCTCATCTGAAATTTAGACAAAGGCAACAGAAGAATATGCGAAACTGAAGAGAAGTGAATGAAAAAAGACACTGAAATGCAAAGAGGGAAAAAAAGTATATTTATGTTTGCGAAACCAGAGCAGAGCTCCCAAGAGCTATGTAACAATATAAGTCAGCACATATATAGAATTGCATTTTCAGAGAGAAAAAAATGAAAGAGAATGAGGCAAAAGAAATGTTTAAGAAAATACTGGTTTAGAATTTTTCAAAATTAATGAAAGAGAACAAACTGCAAGACCCCAGATGGTCAGAAAAATCCAAACAGGAAAAATACAGAAAGCAATAAACACAACATAGGCACACACAAACACATCATGGTCAAATTGCTAAAAGCTAAAAGTAGGCAGTCAATCTTGAAGGCAACTGGGGCAAAGAGGAGACAAAAAAAAAAAAATGCAGAAGAACAAATACGATAGTTACACTAAATTAGCTGTTAGAAAGTGTGCAAGCCAGATGACAACAGAGTGACATATTTAAAGTTAAAATTTTAAAAAAAGTATTGACCCAGAATTCTATTCCCACTCACATTATCTTTTAAAAAATGATTACTAAAAAAAAAAAAAAAATGATTACTAAAAGACTTTTTCCTCCAAGGTGAGAGAATTCCATTGCCAACAGACATACTACTATAAAGAATATCAAAGGAAATGCTTCAGGAAGAAAAGAGTACGGCATTGGATGGAATTCAGGTTCCACACAGAAAAAAGGAAGACTGACAGAATTTATCAAAAAGAATGCAGAGATAAAGAGATTTTCTTAATTTACAGTTGCTAAAATTGATCAAATTATGTAATTTACATATGCATAGTTTATTGTAGGTCAATTATATCCTAAATAAAGCTGTTAGAAACTGAAAGATAATGTTAATACAGTGCACAAATAATAACAATGTATTGTGGGGTTTATAACACATGTTGAAAGTAAGACAATAATAGCACAAAGAGAGGAAACAAGAAATAGAAGTATGAGATTTTTAACCTCCTTATAAGTAAAATGCAGTAATACCATTTGAAGGCAGAATGTGACCACTTAAAGAAGTATATTATAAATGTCAGCAAGAAAACACTGAAATTTTAAAAAGTATAAATTATAAGCCAATAGTAGGATAAATTTTAAAAATGTAAAAAAACCCCCACAAATACTCAATTATCTTAAGTTATGCAGAAGGAACAACATAAGAAAAAAAAGAAAAGAAATTAACAGAAAAAATTAGCAAGATAGTAGATTTAAATCCAACTGTATAATTACATTAAATTACATTAAATAGAGTAATTACATTAAACATAGTCATTATCAGATTGGAACAAAACAAAGCCCAATTGTACACCTCTTCAGAAAAACACTAAATCTAGAGACGTAAGTAATTAAAAAATAAAGTGATAAACACATATCATGCACAACAACCCATTAATATAGCTTAAGAGGGTGAATTTTACAATACATAAATTACGTCCCCAAAACACCACAGGTGCTTATTTCTCAATTTTATGCCAAAATGAGTAAGAATAGAATATGGTCATCTAAAAAGATGCACACAGACATTTGACAAATTAAAAAATATATATAAAAACCTGCAGCAAGGGAATTTTATTGATTTACAAAATACCTATACCTAACATCACATTTTTAGTGAAATATTGAATACTTTGACATATTGGCCACAGGTTTACCAATCTTATCAATTCTATTAAATATTCTATTGCAACTCTTAAATCAATATAATAAAGGGGAAAAAAAAAGCCTAGTATGTGGAAGGAAGGAAGTTTCTTTCATAGAAAATACTAAGTAATCTCTAAAACAACTACTAGAGATAATTAATTTAGAAAAGTTGCACAGTAATAGACTAATGTAAGATAAATCAATTGTATTTCTAACAGCAAAATGTTAAAAATTAAACATTTAAAAGGAGTATCCTTTAGAATTACATCAAAATCAGAAAGCAGGAATAAGTTTAATAAAAAATGGATAATGTAAAGTATATACACTACTGAGAAAAATGTTTTAAAAACTAAATAAATGAAAAAACACGTTCAGACTAGGCTTGATATTTGTAATATTTCCATTATTTCTAAATTTATTTATATATTCAAAACAATTATCAATCAAAATTCCATCTGTTTCAGAGAAATAGATAAAATGATCTAAAAAAATTATATGAAATGCAAAGGACTGAGAAAGTCAAATAATTTTAAATAAAAGTGAAAAAATGCCATCTAATTTCATGAATCACCATTAAGCTACAGGAGACAGGCTGTGCAGCCCAATGATAAAGATCTGTGGCTCAAAAAGAGTTCAGAAAAAGACTCATGTGTACATATCCCTAAGGCAATTCAAAAATGAAACTTTTTTTTAACAAATGGTGCTGAACAAACTGTTTAAACCTGTTAAAAAATAATCTAAACCCTTAATTCCCTTCACTTACATCACTGACAAAAATAACTCAAAATGAGCCTTTCATTAACGATTTCATGAGAGAACACAAATATACTAATTACAAAAAATGTGAATGACTGGACTTCATCTTAATGAAAAACCTAAGTTCCAAAATATACCCCTAAAAAGTTGAAAATTCAAATCTCAGACTGAAAGAAAATACATCATACATTTTCTGACAGAGGATATGTATTCAGAATATATAAATCCTCTTGTAAATAAATAATAAAGCAAAAATCTAGAATATGATAGGCAGAAATCCACATTCATTTTAGAAATGAATGTATATGACTAATAGGCACATGAAGACATGCATAACATCATTAGGCAATGATTACTTGGCAATGGGGAACGCAAACAAAAACCACACTGGGATCCTACTTTACACCCCTAGAATAGTAAATATTAAAAGGAACTGAGAATAATAGATTTTGCTGAGGACACAGAGGAATTGGAATTCTCATGCACTGTATGTAACAGTGCAAATTTTAAAACCATTGTAGAAGTTTCTTACAGAGGTAAACATACATTTATCACATCATTCATCAATTTTACTCTTAGGTATTTGCATAGTTAAATGAAAATATATGTCATCGAAGGCCTAGTACACAAATGTTAATAGAAAATTATTCATAATAGTAAAATCTAGATGCCAAAATATCATCACTAGGGAAAAGATTAACATATATGATACATTCATACAACAGAAGATTTCTTATCAATAAAAATTGATAAACCACAGTTATCAACTAAGCAAAGATAGGAAGCCAGACACAAAATAATATATACTATATTATTCTCTTTACGTCTAGTTCTAGAACAGGCAAAAAGACAAAAAGATAATATGGTAATAGCAATCAGATCAGTAGTTGCTTGTAGCATGGGGGAGGGCTGACTGACTGCAAAGGCAGGAGGGAAATTTCAGGTATCATGGAAATGTTCTATAGACTGATAGACATCATTGTCAAAAAGCATTCGACCATATATGTGAGTGTCACCTTTCTGGCTCCATTCTATTCCATTGGTCTGTATGTCTTTATGCCAGTACCACCTTGTTATGAGTACTGTAGCTTTGTAATAAGTTTTAGAATCAATAAATGTGAGACCTGCAAACTTGTTCTTTTTTTTCCAGATTGTTTTGTCTGTTTGGAGTCTGTTGAAATTTCATATGAATTTTAGAATGTAATTTTCAAATTCTGCAAAAAAATTCTTGCTGAGATTTTAATAAACTGAACTAAACATATAGGACATAGGGTAGCACTGACATCTCAATAATATTAAAATCTTCCAGTCTATGAAAATTTCCAATCCATGAGTGGAAAGATGAGATGTTTTTCCCATTCATTTATTTCTTTAATGTCTTTCAGCAATATATCATAGTTTTTCAGTGTATAAATCTCTCATCTATTTGTTTAATTTAATTCTTAAGTATTTTATTCTTTTTGAGGCTGTTGTAAATGATATATTTTCTTAGTTTCTTTTTTGAATTGTTCATTGGATCATTTTATAATGATAAAATTTACAATTAAATATTAAGCTGTAACTTGCTAAAACTTATGACAATGCATTAAAATATAAAAAATATAAAGCAAATAGGAAAACTGAAACTAATACTGAGAAAATCTACCTCATCTACCTCAGCACTTAACAGATAAAACTGCTAATTAAAGAGAGAAAGAGAATCATAAAATTGATTAAAAATGACCTACTGTCTGTAAATAAAGTTTCAGTGAAATATACCCAAGATCATTTGTATACAGAGTTGAGTAGTTGCAACAGACCATATGATCCACAAAACTTAAAATATTTACTATCCAGCTCTTTACAAAAAAGTTCTGCCAACCCCTCCTGAAGAGAATCAAACTTTTTTTTAATGCAAATAGTGGCTTCAAGAAATAAATAATGCCTTTGTTTCACATCCAAGAACTCCTGTTGTTAACTACTCAGATATCATAAAGCAGCAGTCATTGTCATCAGGACTTACTCAGTCCCACTTCGTACTTAATTCTCCAGAACTGCTTCCCATGACTGTTCCAAGCTGCAAGGGAGTCTCTGAAGTGGCATATTCTGAACTGGGCACTTACTACTGCAAACTTTTTTTTTTATGCCAATAAGAAAAAAAGAGAGAAATGAAATTTTGGAGCAACTGGCAAAGTATACTATATGTTCATATAACGTTGTACTCCTCAAATTCTATGGATCATGGCCTATCATAAGATTTTATTGTATTATGGGATAAAAATTAAAACCTCAAAATCAATATGTGCCAAATGTTTTCTTTGATGCCATTGCCGTAAGATGTGAAAGTAACAATGACTCAATTAAAAAAAGATACAAATATTTGTAAATTAAAAAAACTAATCTCAAGTAAAACTTGGGCCAGCAAAGATGATAGCATGGCATCTCACGGCCAGTTAAGGAAAAAGAAGACTATAATAACACATTTCAAAAGTGGCATTTAAGTTGTACTCAAATGAAAAAACTGTAAATGCTTTATTAACATACATCAAATACTGTACAATAAGTCTGTATAAGTAAATGAGCCTATCCAATCAAATAAACTGACAAAGGTTTACAAGTGAGCAAAGGAAAACATAAAAAAATTAGGCAAATACAAAGAAAACATAAAACAATAAAATTTATTAAACACACTGAATTGCTTGGCAGGTTTGTTGTCATTGTCCTCCTCATGCTGCAATGAACAGCCAGGCTGATTTTTCAGACAGTGTGCACCCAAACTGTCTAATTGCTTATAGCCAGCATCTGCTCTGACTACTGTCTGTGCTGTGGTGGCTATTTGAATATGATGACTCTCACTGATGTGAATATCCAAATGTTAGTTAGGTTTAAATGAGACACTTTTTACTTATTGTTAACATAAAGGGGAACTAACTGTCAAATATAATTGAAGCAAACTGAGTTGAATCAGAAATAGTAAACTCTTAATTTACCTGACCACAGCCCACACATGTGTTTGAGCTATCATGTTCAGAAAGCTAAAAGGCAGGGAATTCATTCTTAATTTAAATGAACTGCTTTAAAAGACTTTCTGCTTGACTGCCATCCATCTTTCTTCCTTTCCTTTTTTCTTTCCTCCTTGCTTTTCTTCCTCCCACCCCGCCGGCTCTCATAATAGGAACCTGTTTCTTCCCTATTTGGAATGCAAAATTGTTCTTTCTTACATTTTTGACTCATGCTTGCTGGACACTGAGATATTGTGAATGAACTTTAAATATTAATGAGGTGGCCAACATTTCTGGGAAAAACAGGTGTACTGACGTAATGTTGTATATTATATGCTGTCAGAGAAGGCCAATACTTAAAGGCAAAGACCAGGGATTGCTGGTTTTCTGAAGTACAGAGAGTAGAATTGGGAAGAGGTAATATAATGATAGACTGGTGTTTGCATTATAAAGAATGATTTTATAAAGTTTTTCCTCTCTGATTTAGCCTCAGCCAAAGCTAATACCAAACTCCAGGCTGAAAGCAATTGAGCATCATAACATCAATAAATAACCAATATTTTGCGACTCACTCAGTGTCTGCTTCCTCTAAGTTAAAAAGGGGTCACAGAAGGACAGAACTCTTCTATAAACATCTAATATGGCTAATCAGGAAAACTGGAGAAACAAAAGTACAAAACATTAGGAACAAACACGAGCTATTGCTGCAGTTAAGGGAGATATCACAGTACAATAATTATGAGAGAATAGTGAGACATTGTGCTCATGAATTTGAAAATCTCCATAAAGAAGATCATTTTCTAGGAAAACAGAGAATGAAATTATCCACATGAAGGAGAAAAAGCAATATTGTATAAAATTCGGGAAAAGCTGAAGAACAATTCTCTGAAACAAAGATTCATTCTATTAATTTACGACTCAGATCTTCCAAACCCTCACCATAGGATGATTTTATTAAAAGCTAAATCCATGCCTTTAAATATACATTTTAATATATTTCATATAGGTCTTGCTCATTCCTTATTAATAGACTTTGTTATGAGCATTAATAGGATTTGTTTTCCCACTGCTCTGACAAATTGGCTATTGTTTTCTCCAAAGCTATATGTTAGCTGACCACATTAATTAACATTTTTATTAATTTTTGTACAGGAACATGTTTAGCTGCAAATAAGTGAAGACTCACCAAATTAAGTAAAGCAAAATGTGAAATAAATTAGCTCATGTAAATAAATACACCAGGCCTAATCTGGTGTTTTTCAGATGAAGCTTGATTCAGGGTTTAAATAGCAATAAAGACCAGGATCCATCTTCTGATTTTCTTCCTTCAGTTGTCTTGTCTCCTTTTTCAGACAGGCTTTACTCTTCTGGTCACATGAAATAGTTAGTAGTTCCCTGGGCTGTATTCTCCCAAGATTCTATTCAGCAATTAAGAGAGAATCTGCATCCCAGCATTGCCAGTTCAAATCCTAACACTGAAGCTAATTAGAGTAGTTTAAATCACTTGAACATCTCTGAAAGCACCATGATTAATATTACAAGTTATGTCAATTAGTTTCAAATACTCAAAGCCCATTTCTGGTGTTTGGCATAGTAGAGATGGCTACAGTTCCACCAAAACATTTATGGACCTTTTCCATGAGGTAAAAATGTTGCTGTGAAATGACTTTCCAGCCATGCCCCACTTTTCTGAGTTCCCCAACCCCTGTGAAACTAGGTAGAGTCATGTGACCAGTCCACACTGACAGAACGTTAGAGAATCAATTTTGAGTACTTGAACATTAATAGACTTCTTAGGTTTGGATTATTCTTGCATTAAAAAGACATAAATAATCATAGCATATATCATTAATATAATGCACGTATCCTGCTAATCTTCTATTAGCTTTCCTGTATGTGTGTGTGTGTATATACATATATATATATATAAATAAGCAATATGTGCCAGCCTAGTCTAATTTTGTATAAATGGATATATTAAACCTATAGAATACATTCAGAAGGCATTGTCCTTCTCTATGCATGGGATGGGTTAATTGTCAGAGAAAGTGTATGTACCTAGAAGGTTTGTGGAAACTGTTTTAAAACGATCTAGGTATTATTTTTCTATGTGAAAATAGAGGGAGAAGATGAAAAAATAGGTAACTTTTCTGTTTTAATTATTTTATCATCATTTGTTCATATTTCTAATCTCTAGAATCACTTTGATTAACATAATTTATTAAAACTTAACCTTAATCAAATAGATTTTTGAAGTTAATTGCATATAGTATAATATTCTTTTTTTAATTATTTTAATTTCTGTCTTGTATCAACATTTTTACTCCTAATGCTTTTTGGCTATTTTTTTTTAATCAGCCTTTCAAAGATTTTTCTCTTCCTTCTTACCCTAGTTCCTTCTCTTTCTTCTGTCTTCCTTAGGGTTCTCTCCAAAGGATTAATAATTTTTTTTAGTTATCAGGTCTATTGGGTTTTTATCCAAATGATTATTTTATGTTGCTCATGAAACAGTGCTGTGGTGACCTTTTTATTTTTTCACACTGTTGTGATTAGATTCATAAATATCAAGTGTTCAGCTGCAATCTAAGAGTCTAAGAAAAACAGCGTTATAGTTGTTAAAAATTTAGCATCAGAAGTAGGGCTGCCTATGCTTAAATTCTGGCACAACCACTTACTAGCCCTATAACCTTAGGAGAGTTACTTACACAATCTTCTTTTAAACTTATTTTAAAATATACTATAAAGTATTTCAGAGATACAAAAAGGTATGCAGAACAATATAATACTCACTTACCCACCACAAAGCTCAAGAAATCAATATTACCCCCCGTTGTTGAATACTCTGGTGGCAGCTGACCCAACTGCATTAACTCCTTTATACATTTATTATATTCTTATGCATTTCTAAAAATATGTACTGTAATTTTCCATGTTTCTACCTTATGCATGATTTGTAATATCCTGCATGTACCCTTTTGAAATTTCCTATTATCTCATCAATAATAATATTAGTTCATTCTCTTTCACATTTTTATAGTTATGTTTTAGGATTATATCACATTGAATTTCATTTTTCTTTTAAATTTAGATTATTTTACTTTTATATTATTATAAATAATATTATTGTGATTAGTGTACATACTGTATTACATACATGAGCAAGACATTAAGGTACACACCTTTGAATTCAAACGTTATAGGGTGTACACATATTGTTTTAAAAGATAATATCAAATGAGGTTTTCAAAGCAGTTTGTACCAATTTTCCCTCCTGTTTGCAGCATGATAGTTGCCACTGATCCAAATACCTGACAATGCATCCTTCTAAACACTTGTACAATAAGACTTTAAATGTTTGTCAATTCAATGGGCACAATGTATCACACTGCGGTTTTAATATGCATTTTTCTGATTGTTAAGGAGATTGAACATCATTACATATTCTTGTCACTCACATTTGTTCTTCAGGGTAATTCCTGCTCATATATTTTGCTTATTTTTCATTGAATTTTTTACTGTTGACATAGAAAGTATCTATAAGGTTTTCAAAGTTTATAGAGATTATGTTTTGATTATGTTTTCAAGTCTTGTCTTCCAGTTCTTGACTCATTTTGCTACTTTCTTCATGGTAACATTAAATACACAGTTCTTAATTTTAATGTAGTTGGATTTATTTGCTTTGTGATTTGCCATATTTGAGGGTTATTTAAGAATTTCTTCTTTCCTCTCAAGTCATGAAGAGATTTTGTTATATTATTTTCTAAATATTTGTAGGCTTATCTTTCAAATTTAATTTTTTTCTATCAAGAATAGGTTATGTATGGTCTCAAGAAAGGAGAAAATGTCCTTTCATATTTTCTAGAACAATTAGGCTCTAGAACAACTTGTCATATAATTCATTTTTTTCACAATTGATCTGCAATTCAATTCTGATGTGTTGTTTTGTGGTATTTTGTTCCATTGTTATATTTACCTATCCTTGGCCCTGTCTTAAGCACAACAGTTCTTCAATATAGATAATAGTTAACAACACCAAACAATGTATATCTTTTTTGAAATTAAGAAATAATTGACATATAACATAGTGTAAGTTTAAGGCACAACATGTTATTTTGATATATTTATACATTATGATATGATTACCAGTGTAGCTGTGGCTAACATCTCTACCATTTCACATAATTATTTCTTTTTTATGGTGAGAACATTTAAAATCTGCACTCTTACCAATTTTGAAACATGTAATCCAGTAATGTTGACTATAATCACTATGCTGTGCATTAGATCTCCAGAATTTATTCATCTTCTAGTTGCAAGTTAGTACGCTTTAACAATATCCCCCAAATTTCCCCACCCTCAGCCCCAAGTAAGCAGAAGTCTACTGTCTGTTTCTAACCCTGTATATGCTGTCAACTAATATTTGACAAGGGAGCCAAAACACAATGAGGACAGGATAGCCTCTTCAACAAATGGTATTGAGAAAACTGGATTACCATGTGCAGAGTAGTGAAACTGGATTCCTATCCTATGACATTTACCTAAGACCTGATATGGTAAAACTCTTAGAAGAAAACAGGAAAGAAGCTCCTTGCCATTAGTCTTGGCAATTATTTTTTGGATATGACATCAAAACCCAAGCAACAACAGCAAACATCAAAAAAGTGGGGCAACATCAAACTAAAAATTTCTGCTCAACAAAAGAAACAATCAACAGAATGAAAAGGGAATCCATGGGGTGGGAGAAAATAGTTGAAAATGATACATCAGATAATGGGTTAATATCCAAAATATATTTTTTTTAAATAATACAATTCAATAACACAAAAAAATCAGATTAAAATTGGCAAAGGAATTGAACAGACATTTTTCCAGAGAAGATATCCAAATGGCCGACACGCACGTGAAAAGATGCTCAGTATCAAAAGATGCTCAACATTATTAATCATTGGGGAAATGCAAATCACAACCATAATGAGATATCAACTCACACCTTTTAGAGTGGCTATTATCAAGAAGAAAAGTGATAATACTTGTTTGAGAGAATGTGGAGAAAAGGAACACCTTGTGCACTGGTAGGAATGTATATTGGTTCAGTCACTATGGAAAACAGTGTAGATTTCCTCAAAAACTTAAAAATATAGCTTACAATGTGATCCCACTTCTGGGTATATATCCATAAGAAATAAAGAAAGAATATCAAACAGATATTTGCGACTTCATGTTCACTGCAGCATTATTTACAATAATCAAGATATGGAAGTGGCCTAAGTGTCCATCATGGATGAATAGATAAACAAGACTTAGTATAAGTATGCAATGGAATACTAATTAGCCATGAGAAAGAAGGAAATTCTGCCACTTGCAACAACATACATGTAACTTGAGGGCACTATACCAAGTGAAATAAGTCAGACAAAGAAAGCCAAATACTACATGATATCACTTATATGTGGAATCTAAAAGCAGCCAAACCATAGAAACAGTATAGATTTAAATCTTATCTCTACAACTGTCAGCTGTGTTACTTTAAATATGCTATTTAGTCTGCATACAGTATTTGAATATTTGGCAAGGATTAATTTAGTTTATATATGTAGAAAAATAGAAAATGAAATGGTGTGTAGCTAAATATATTATGATAATAATGGCATTGTCTTGATATTGAGTAGGTGTTACACACTCCAGTTTGATATTCTTCTGAGAGAAAATTTTTAATATTCTTGATCCAAAGTTATCACTGAGGGCAAGGGTTTTAATCACAAATTAATTGATTTAATTGCTATTGGACTGATATAAATTGTCTTTTTTTGGGTATAAATTTCCATAAATTATGTTTTTTTAAAAATAGTCCATTTAATCTGAATTATTAAATTTATTGCTTAAGGTATTTATAATACCCTTCTATTATTTTTCAAATCTCTGTAAAATCTATACTGATACTACATTTTCATTCCTGATACCAGTAATTTGTATTTTCCTTCTTTTTCTTTATTGATTTATTGACTTTGTTAAACTTTTAAAGAAATTAAATTTTGGCTTTGATGTTTTCTATATTGTCCATCTGTTTCCTATTTCACTGATCTTTGTTTTTAGCTTTAATATTCACTTCCATGCACTTTCTTCAGGTTTGATTTTTTTCCATCATCTTAAGATGAAAACTTTAACTTTCAGCTCTTCTTATATGTTAATACAGGAATTTAGGGCTAAGTAAAACTATTTTAGCAAAATCTTACAAGTTTTGATGTATTTTCCTTATCCTAGAGTTAGTAATGTTTTCTAATTTCCATTGTTACTTTTCTTTGAACCAGGTATTGTTTAGAATTGTAACTGCTTAATTTTCAAGTAGTTGAAGATTTCCTAGTTTTCTTCTGTTTATTAATTTCTAACTTATTTCCTCTCCAGAAAGATAGCAGACTCTTAATGATTTCAGCACTTTGAAACTTCCTTTATAATTGAGGCTTCCTTTATAACATGAGGTGTCATCAATATGCATACTCTCACTCTTGCAGGAATCTATATACATTTATTTGGTCTTATTTGTTAATTTCATTTTTTAAGCTCTTCTGTAATATTTCTGGGTTTCATTTTTTGTTTTGTTTTGAATTTATTTTTACTTGCTGCTTCTTTCACTATTGCAAAAATGTGGGCATAATTTCATACTCTAATACTGGGCTTGCTCTCTTTTCTTCTGTTATGTCATACTTTGTAAGACAGATATCATTTCTAACTTCTTTCAGATGAATATGTAGACAGCTAATTTTTCCAGCCACCCTTCTAATATTTAAGGCTGTAAGTTTTATTCTAAGCATATTTGGATGTACCCATCAAATAGTGCTGTCTCATTTATTTCAACTTTTTCATCTTCTACATATATATGCCCCTTGTTTTTCTTTTCCCTTTCTTTTACTTTTTATTTGTTCTCTATCTTGATTGGTTTTGGATTTTAAGAAGTATCTTTTCTTATTCTCTTTTTTCTCTCTGTTAAATTGCTATTTATAGATGCTTTTTTAAGAGTTACCAAAGAATGCATACTATGAATCCTTAGTTTGTTACAGTTTAATACAAATTATCATTTTAATCATTTTTCAGTAAATACCATATCTTAAATCATTGTAACTTTATTTACTACTCTTATGATGTTTTGATTCCTTGATCATTTATTTTAATTTACATTTATAAATTCTAAAAGATATCAGTAATTATGATTATTATTAACTAGGTTAAATCAATAGTAACTTATCTTTGTTTTAATATTTTGTTTTTCTTAATTTTTTCTGCATTTTCACAGATAATATATAACACATTTCTTCCTGAATCTCAACTAATAGGAGTCAGCTTGAGACAAATTGTCTTTGTTACCACTTATTTAAAAAATTTTACTTTAACTTCACAGTCAAAGAGTAATTCCATTGCAGGTAGAATGACACATTTTCAGTTACCTTCTGCCAGCACTTTCAATGCCATCTGAATACTACTCAGCCACAAAAAGGAAGGAATTACTGACACAGTCTACAGCATAGGCCAATTTTGTCAGTGAGACACAGAAGGCCACATATTGTATGATTCCATTATATGAAATATTCCTAATAGGTAAATTGATGGAAGCAGAAAGCAGAGTAGCGGTTTCCTGGAGCTGGGGGAGAGAGGGAAATGGGACGTGACTTTTTAATGAGTACAGGCTTTCCTTATAGGGTGATAAAATGTTCTAAAGTCAGATAATAATAATGATTGCACAAAGTTATGAATATACTAAATGCCACTGAATTTTAAAATTTAAGATAGTTAAAATGATGGATTTTGCGTTATTTATATTTTTAATGCCAAATAAAAGATGGCATTTTCTTCTATTATTTTTTGTTAAAACAGTAGCTATCAAATTATTGTGGTTGCTTTATAATTAATATTACTTTTTTCTTTGCTGTTTATAAGACTTTCCTTTTATATGTGGTTTATAGAATCTTAACATTATTTGTCTAGGTGTGGGCATATTTGTATTTATTCTGTTTGAAGTTTCCAAAGCTTCCTAAATTTGTGGCTTTATTTATTTCAACTCTTGGAAAGTTGTTGGTTATTTACTCTTCAAATACAGCTTCTGCCTTATAACCTTCTCCTCTTCTGTGGCTCCATTTTTACATATTTTGGATATTTTCACCATGTCCCTCATAATCCATATACCTTTACTCTTTCTCTTTGCTTTGGCCTATAATTTTCTAATTTTTTTTTTCCAGTTCTTAACTTCGTCTAAAATGATAATAGTAATCTTATCTTTTGAATTATTAATACTAAATATTATATATTTCAGCTTTGAAATTCCTATTTGATTCTCTTTTTATAGAAATAATAGATTTGTTTCTGGTGAAATTCTCCATCAATCATCTATTTTCTTGAACATACTCAACAAAAGTATTACTAATTCTATGCTTAATTGCTTCAGGAACTAAATCACATGTTGGTCTATGTCTCTTGTTTATTTTTTCTTAATTTTTAGGCATTTATTAATGCCTTCATTAATGTGTAATGCTAGCTATTATATATAAAGTAAGGTGAATGTTCTACATGATGTAATGCATTTTAATGCTAGCTATTATACATAAAGTAAAATAGATGTTCTACATAATGCAATATGTCAGTGATTATTAAATTGTTTTTGCCAAACAGTTAAAATAGGAGCAGTTCTTCTTGTTCCAATCAAAGATTGAGGCTTTTAGGCCATGTTTCCATCCTTGTGAGGACTAATCTATTTCTAGTAAACTATACTAACTGGACGTTTCAACTAAAAGCCTTTCAGGTGTTTCAACTGCAAGCCAAGTATAAATACTAGGTCTCTCCCTTAGTGGCCCCTGAACACTAACTTTTGTGTCTCCAGCTCAGTAAAACTAGTGAAAGCTCTGCATAGCTTTTTATCTTCTTGTCATAACTTTCTGCTTGGGTTTTTTGATTTTCATTTTCTTCAGCTTAAATATCAGCTAATGCCCTGAGGGTTGGGGAGCACCACATAAAGTCAGCTCAGTTCTCTTTAGTTTCTTTTTACCAAGGGCTATCGTCTCAATTCCTACTTGCTTGGGTTGTACTGCCTTCCAATGTGTGTCTGTCTAGGATAGCGAGACTGTTGGAAGCTTGGAGATAATTATTTTGGTTAAGTCACTTGGCCCAGCATCACATCATAGTGAGTGAGTACATCAAAGTGGAAAAGTGGCAGAGAATGTTATTTTCTCCACAATGCATTTTCCTTTATTGTGCATCTTTTATACTCAAATCTTGGCTATCCTGGATGTTCTCTGGTACATTCTGATAACTGGGGTTTTAGTCTCATAAAAGCTGGTCCTTGACAGACAAAAAATAGCTTTTTTAAAGATGGTTGTTGTAATATGAAATTTTTTTGAGAAAAATTGAAAATGAATTATTTTTGAAAGGATTTATGTTAGAGTCTGTCATGTGCAATAACACAATTTTCAGTCACTTTCTCACATTGGAATTGCCCGCAACAAGCAGATGGGGTAAATTTGAAATCCAAATTCACAAAGAGCCACTCTTCTTTTCCTTTGATTTTTTTTTTAAGTCTTTAATTTCACTAAAGCAACAGCTCTCCCATTCTGGCTTCATATGAGGTTCTAAGTTATTAATAACCTGCTTTACATGGACCTAATGCCTCATGTCTAGACCCCTGTGTTAACCTCACATTCCAGCATCTAGGTTACCAAAGACCATCAATGTCATCATTGGCATGCCCAGGCTTACTTACTTTTAAGTGCTTTTGTTTTGCCAAGTTTCATTATACTGTTCTTACTGATAGGCTCTTCAAGAAGTCCTTTTAATCTGAATTGCATGTCATCCTGAATATGTATCATAGTTTTTTCTTTCAGAATAAGTTTACTAACTGAATATAATTTTCTGAGACATACTCCAATCAACTTTACATACTTTCTAGAGCAGTGATACAAACCACAACAACAACAACAACAACAAAAGTCTGAATTTTGTTGATTCCAGAAATAACACCAAATACCAGGTCCTCAGCCCCACATGTGGTTGTTCAAATTTATCACTGTAATGTCTTATTATCTTCTAGAACCAGAACCTAAACCTACTTTTTTTCTGGAACAGGTACACATTCCAGTTTGTCTTCTCCAGTTTCCAGTGGCAGAGGAACTATATCAGCAGTTTCAGTGGCAAAAAGAAAATATATCAGTAATTCCAAAACTTTTTAAAATAATTTTTTGTCTCTGCCAGCCAAATCTTCAGCCAAGGAAGCAGAAAAATGACTTTAATTTATAAAAGTGTGTTTAACAACAGCTTAATATCTCTATTCAGAAAGTTCTCTAATTTTTTAATAATTGAAATGTTTGTAAATGTTCAATGAAATTGATCTCTGGTTTATAATTTTATGAAAAAATAGTTTTTGAAAATTGATTTCTCTCATTTTAGAAAAAGCACATAGTCTCGCCTACCTCTATTTTTCTAACAAGTTCCTAATAATTTCTTCTTTCAAAAGTCGTAATTCTGGTCACAAAGCAGTCTCTACTGGATGCCTCTGACTTTGCAAGTGTGTACCAAAGCCCATCATAGTTTCATTGGTCGAGTTGTTTTCTTTTGTGTAAAGTCTGGCTGTTAAGGAAAAAATGTGGTATTTGCTGTTTTACGATAAGAATTTTAATAATAGGTGTCACTGTACTTTCTGAGTACTCTGGTGTAAAAAATATGTAAATAAAAAGGTATTTTAAAAAGATTCACTTCTGCAAAGAACCAGAATTTTTATGACTATTCTCAGGAAAATTCGCTACAATTATACTTTTATTATTCCTTTTATGTATAGGGCAACTCTTCCCCCAAACACCTCATTTTTTGCAAATTCCAAAACTACCTCACATCTAAATGACCCCCACTCCACCTTTTCTTCTGGATATATTTTATTCTCTTTAGAGAGTGTTCCTTTGTAGGTTTCCAGTGTAAATCAATCTAGAACGTCTGGCCTCAATTTCTTAGTTTTACCCATTATTGTGATCTACTTAAGAAAAAAACAAGAGATATATCTACCAAAAAAAAAAAATGTTGCTTTAGTTTGTTGGAAAGTAGAAAAGGCTTTATATAATCACCAAATAACCTTTAGTTTCACACACATACCACAAACATCCTGAGTTTTAAACTCTGATCAAAGCATTCTTTCTTTAATTTATTCTTATATGTTGTAGAAAAAGCATCCATTCCAAGTTAACCACTAAAATCCTGCCTGTAAAATGTTTGTGTGGACTTTTGTATTTCTTACGTTTTTTTAAATCAATATCATGGTTAAAAAGATATTTGCTAATAAAATTCTTAGATAACTACTTTATCATCAAATGTTTACAAGCATCTAATGAGTATAAATTTAGGAAACAAAATCAATTAATCTGCAAAAATTTTAACATCTCCTTGGTCCTGCTACATGGTTAAATATGAGGTTACTATCATTCTTTCGACCAAGTGGTCAATTATAAATTTGGGGGCCATTAAAATGTGTTTTTAAGAGCATATATTTCATGTTCAGCTTAACTTTCACTTTCTGATTCAAAGTAGTTTAGGACAAAACTACTATGTAGATTCCCTAATATGTTTATCTACCAGGGAAGCCTCTAATCCATAGTAATTTTAGAATAAAAGATTCAGGCATCTGGCATGTTTTACTTCCCTGTTTTACTATTATTGTTACACTTATGCTCGAGTCATATTTATCAATTAAAATTATTTTTATTCAAAATACTCATAACTTGATTTTAAAGATCTACATTATATTTATAGCCTCATGCTATACTTACAGTTTTCTTTCTAAAGGTATACATGTTTAGTCTCTTCTCCAATTACTCAGTAATAAAACACGTATCTGACTACATGACAAATTTTAGATTGATTTCACTTACTTTGTATTACAAAATACTGAGGTGTAATTGAAATGTTGTTTTTAAGAAAATAAAAAATGAGGATTTATTTTATCAGGTAAATATCATAGTTTATAGCAGGCCAAGAATTCCAATGCCAACAACTAGAAAAACTAGGGTAGATATATTTTTATAAGCATCAGAATGTGAAAAACGACTAGGACTAGACAGACTAAAAGACCAGAATGGGGACAAGGATTTGGAGCAGGGACAGTCATCTCCCCACTTTGGGCCAAGAAAGTGGTTTATTTTATTGGGTTCATGACAGGAAGGAATTTTGCAGGCAAGGGGGCACTTTGCTTTAGTTCAGTTGGCAGGGTTCTGACTCTTATCTAGATGCCTACATGCTTGCCTTCAGTTCTGAGAATTCATTAAGCCCTACACTATGCATTTGCATTTTTGTGTGCATTTTATACTTCAATTAAAGAATTTGAAAAGTAAATGAAGAATGGCATCCAAATACACAAACTAGAAAATTAAGTAATTTTATATCTGGGAACTCGCTGAGTTGAGAAAGGGAACGAAGCGTAATTTAATGGTGTTTGTAAATAACATTTGATTGAGTATAATTGTGACATGATTTGAATGCATTCATGAGTGTCACTGTTTAATTTACTGTAATCAAAAAAATTTTAATACTGTTTGCATAGGGACAAATTCAACAATTATAAAGCTAGCTGCTTGGACCTTTTCAGATTTACTAAGGGCCTAACTAACATTCTAACCTATTGAGCCCAGAAAACCAGCACCTCCCACGAAGCATGTGACATTACGCAAAGAAAAATCTGCCTTCTTTTCTCTGATTGTGCTCTCTCTTTAACAAAGTTATACTTCCTGCTAGAAAAAGTCCCTATTTCTTTACAGTACTTTGTGCCCTCCTCACTAGACTTTTACCACACAATACAAAATTGCACATGATGATATGAAGATATGGAATTTACTTGCTTTGTATGCATTTGAAAAGAGAGTTAGAACATTTCAAAGACTACAATTACATAGAGCAAATGACATTTCACAGAAATAAATGTAAGAGGGAAACTGAGGAGTCACATGAAGCCTAGAGAGGATGAGGGATGCACACAGTGTGCTGATACACGGGACTTCTAGAACAATTCTTGGGAAAAATGGGGACTCAATAAATACCTTTTGATTTGAATGAAAATATTTTTTTAATTAAAAAAATTTCTAAATCACTGATAGAAATTAAACTTCACAAAAGCTCAATGTATGCATCCTGTGTCTTTGAGATCATCTTCGCACATCACTGTGTTTTCTCAAATACTTATCCCAAATTGAGAGGCCCAGACTTGAAGACATAATTCAGAACATGTTAAAAGTTTATGCCACAAGTTTGCTTATCATTACACATTCATTATAAAATAGAAACAACCATACAAATGGAGTTAATTAAATCCATTCATTGAAATATATACACTCTAGTGAATGATATATGAGAATTTATTTCCAGGAAGTGAGTGCTTTTAACTTTTAAATATTCACTTACTTACACTATCTAGAAGCACTACAGTACAGTATTTAAAAGCTTAGAATTTTTTTTTACAGTTATATAATGCAGAGGAATCTTTTATTATATTTGGCACAAAGTAAGCGTAATGTTAGTATTGCTATTATAAGTGTTTTAGACTTTTTTTATAACACATTGGCACTGTTTTAGGAAAACAGAATACCATATTACAGTAAAACTTATTTTGTTTAGGTTTTCATGGACATGAAAGTGTTTCTTATATGTTTAGTGAAAATGTACGTTTAGAAAAGTATTCATTATATGCATTTAACTGCATATAAAATGTAGAAACAGACTAAAGGAAAAAGAAAATGTTAATGTTCATTCTGGGTTTTTTAAAATTATAGACACTTCACTTTTTTCTCCTTTAATTTTTGGTATTTCACCAAGAAATGCCATACTAAGGAATTTATCAAAAAACATGGATAACACTCTTTTTGAAAAAATGTAAATACTGAAGCAGTTTATGACGGTATAGTGTGACAAAAGCTCACACATTTTATCATCTAAGCTTAGATTTTAGCTTTATCACTTTGATTCTTCACTTTTCATGGTCTTTCATGCCTAAGGCCTAAAATTTTGAACATCAGGTAACTTTACAAGCTAATAATCTTCAACCCACTTTAAAAAAAATGAGCTCTCCAATTGGGACAAAAAGGAAAAATATATTTTGGATAATATAATCTGTAAACCAAGTTATTTTTCTCAGACCTACCCCAATTTATAAAGCTCAAGTTTCAAATCAGAAGCTCTAGTTTTCCAAGAAATGCATCTTTTTCTGCTCAAAAGAGACTGGAAATAGCCCATACCAAATCATCTCTCTTTCTTCACGCCCAGAAGAAAATTCTCTCCGGGGGCCAATATAGACTAAAGAAGCCTGAATTCTCACCCAAGGCCCTGAAGGCCATTGACAACGGTTTAGCTGATTCATTAAAACAAGAACTGGAAAAATATTGTCCACGTTCCTGTTCTTTATGAGTCACAAAATCATTAAAAACCAATATTTAACTGGGTCCTTCTCAAATTAATTTACCATTACAACTAATGAAAGTCATCTAAAGGAAATACTTACATGGAGAGACTGAAGCAGGGAAAACTATATACCATAAAAATTTTCATACAATCCTATGAAGAAGAGATCAAGAGAGCCCTGTCAGGCAGGGTGATATAAAATGGGGCCAGAAGGCTAGGAACCCTGCCACCAGACTTCTCCATTCAATCAGAACCACCTTAATTTTCAGTAGAATTAAGCCAGGGACAATAAATGGCACATCCACCTCTACCTCTTTTGTGACATACTGTATGTGTGGTTTGCCAAATATGTAACTAATGACTGGAGAAGATCGTCACTTGCTCCTAGCTGAGATTGGCTAGCTACTGTACCTGCAGTGGGGTTGCATCCTTCAGATAGTTCTGAAAAGAGCTAGCTAACCTGCCCTAACTTTGAGAAATAGCAGTGGCAGTGGGCCTGACTAGCAATTTACTGAAGTGTCAACTTCTTATTGAAGAAGTACTTATGAGAGAGTAGATGATGGAAGTTTCTTCTTTCCTATCACTTCTTCTGCTTTAGCTGCTTGTTTTGGGACATTTCAACATTTACCTAATTTGGCGGCATTTCATTTCTCCTTAAGGAAAAACTAAGGAAAGGAAAATAGAAAATGGATAATACCTGCAACCATTCCTCTTCACATCTTTAAAATAAAAATATACCCATGAAATAGGTTGATACAACTTATAAAAACATGTTTAGAATTATTGATAATTTGGGGGCCTATGTAATTCTTCTTTCCCAATAATGTGGGTAATTAAAATATATATTCCTGCCCTTATAAAAATTTTTGCCATCAGCTGTCTCTTGGAATAGGAAGATGACCTCTGGATGCATTTTATGTAGACAGAAACAGTTGCTCTTACAGCCTCAATTAAAGGAAGTAGCAAAGGTGACATTAAAGGAATCAGGGCAAAGAGCCATGTGGTTTTAATGCAACTATACTAATTTGAAGAAAGGTTAATAATTTTTAAGGTTTTTACATAATTTATACATGAAAGCTAAGTATGTATAATCACATTGTAATCAGTTGTATATTCATAATTATAAAATATATTAAAGGCTTTGGGCCTCTTGGTTAAAAAGGAAAGGCAGTAAATAACAATACTATTTTTAGTTTTAAATGTTTGTTTTATTTGGGAAAGTTAATTATCTCTAGGTTAGTCTTCTGAAAGAATTTGACCATTCCATTAAGTTTACTCCAACGTTATGTAATCCCTCTTTGGTGTACTGCAATGTTTTGAGAAGCAAATGTGACAGTGCTAATGAGAAGTGTTGGAAACAATATAACTGCAATCAAACATTGACAAGCCTTTTTTGCTAGAGCATTATTCATGCTCATTTTTGATCTCCTGTGAGTAGGAGAAACAGGTAGACCGTCCTGTTATGAATCCACATATCTGCACATCTAATACTGCAAAAAACTCACATGAAGATTTTGCAAGTAATAGAATTGCTTTGATCTGATGTATATTGTTTGTGTGTCAGAAGAGAAACTGACATCTGCAAGAAGATCTGTTTAAATGCATACTGACTTAATCAGGCCCTGAATGTGCTCGTTCAATCCCTGATCTTCATTTACGTTCTAATGAGTGATGGCAATAACTGAAATGTTTAAGTACTAATGTAACAGTGAGTGAGTAATTGAAAGTTTATCAGGAGAGAAGTTCATTAGGTTTTAGGTGATTGAATAGTGTCAGCTTCACAAAACACACAGGTACATAATTAGCCCAGTTTTCCTATTTTCTTTTGTGTGCCCATTTACTTTTGTTTTAACTCAGAGAAAATGGAAGAAAGAAATTTTTCAAAGTAGAGAAAACATATCTGGAAAAAAAATGTTCTCAAACAACAGAAACAAGCTCTAAAGAGTTTCCAGAGGCTTAAAACCTTAACTGAAGGTGAAAGATAAACAAAAGAAAAGCAGTAATAAAAAAATTAATAATTCAAATAGACCCTTAGGAGAACCATTTCTTTTTTTTTTTTTTTCCCACCCTCCACCCCCCTGGTAACCACAAGTCTGTATTCTCTGTCTGTGAGTCTATTTCTGTCCTTTATTTATGCTTTGTTTTTGTTTGTTTGTTTTTGTTTTTGTTTTTGTTTTTTAGATTCCACATATGAGCGATCTCATATGGTATTTTTCTTTCTCTTTCTGGCTTACTTCACTTAGAATGACATTTCTTTCACTACAAAAAAGACATTTCTCATTTCTTAATGAGATAAAACTCTCATCTCTGTATCATATCCTTTCTTACTTTTTTCAGACTTTGGCTTTGGGAGTAAAATATTAAAACTGACACCCTTTTGATCATTTAGTCAGCCACACATTTTGTCAATGAAGATAAGTTATCATATGCATATCACGAAATGTCTGTTATACTTGTGAGACACTTTCCTTTTATTTTTATATTATCTTAAATAGACATTGCACATCACTTGCTGTGATAGGAAATAATTTAAGACATACATACCATTTATAGCACTAGAGGCAGGAAATACTTCTTCAAAAAAGATCCTACATTAACTTAGGGTAATTTAATAATTTAGAAAATAAATATTCATTTGTCTACTTCTGCCAGATTTATCTGTACTCATTAGCAATAACACTTGCAACAAATGAGCAGAGCTAGAACTTCCATCTCACTTCCATTAACTCTGGACAAACTAATGAGTTAACTCAACATTAAATCACCTAAAGTTACAAGCCACGGGAACTCAAAAGATCTATAACACTGTGTGAACCAAAGTGTGCTTCAGATCATATACTATGTCTTTGAATAAGTAGAGTCAAATTCTCACATCAAATGAAATAAGTTTGGGGGCAGTACAGGGGCCAGGGAGGAAGATCTATGCCATTGGTTGGTGGGTAGAATAGCACATAAACATATGCAAATCTTTAACAATCTTAATAAGTATCTCAAAAACTGCCCAAGTATTTCATGTGAGTTTTAAACAGACTGCTGATTTTATACTGTCTCCTATAATGCAGTGCTCTTCAACTGACTGCACTTCAGAATTGCTAGAAAGTTAAAATATAATACTGACTCCTAAGTCCTCACTCACAGAGATTTTCATTTAATTGACCTGGAGTTAGGCCCAAGAAACAATATTTTTACAAGTTCTCCAGGTGATTCTAAAACCCATTATGCCAACTATTGGCCTTTAAACAATACATTGACCAGATCATACATCTAGCCTACGTGCCCAAGGAGGAAAGCAGCAACTGCTTCTGTTCCCCACCTGGTTATGCCCACTTCCTCTTCCTCATGTTTTTAAGAAGTTTAAAAATATGTTTTATGTAATTTGGTATAGACATGCCACTCTATAAAAGGGTAGTGTCATTTCAGTAGTTGAAACCAGCATGTTCTAAAGAAGATACTTGGAATCTTCATAAAGTTTAGAGAAGCCCATTGACACATTAAACACACTCAACCTTGTACACCTTGATTGAATGATTCTAAGGGTAGTAAAATTCAATCCTGATCTGGTTCTACAGTCACCACTGAAAGACTAACTCCTGTAGAAAATAAGAAATGAGTTGGTTCTGACAAGTGGCATCCAGTATATGATTTTGTTTAAATTTGTAAGTCTTAGTTTAATCCAGTATGATCACAGTGAAACACATTTTAAAACATTTTCTCTATTCGTAATGCAGTATGATTGGTGCTTCTAGCAGTAATTGTATATAGACATACAAGTTCACAATTGCTGAAATATAGGTTTGGGCTAAGTTTGCAAATGAACTTTCCAGAATCAAGGTATTATTTCCTGAGAATAGTTCTTCAAAAGTAAAGTCATGGGATTAGTGAAAGCAGTATTTAAAGGAAAATTTATAGCATTGAATAAATATATTAGAAAAGACTAAAATTCTAAAATTAATAATCAAAGTGTCCACATTAGGAAATCAATATAAAGTAGGCAGAGGAAAAGTAATAATAAAAGTTAAAGTAGAAAACACTGAAATTTAAAGCATAAAATCAATAGTAGAGAAAATCGACAAAACCAAAAGCTGGTTCTTTAAAAATATCAATAAAATCAATAAGACTATAGCCAGAATAACTGAGGAAAAATAAGACATAAATGGCTAATATCGTAAATGAAAGAGGGGAGAACACTACAGATTCCATGGACATCAAAAGTATAATAAAGGACTACTATGAATAACTTAATGCCCACAAATTTGATAACTTGCATGAAATAGACCAATTCCTTGAAAGACAACATCTACTAAAACTTATATAAGAAAAAATAATCTGAATAGGCCTGTATCTATTAAAGAAATTTATGTAATAAATAACAACCTTCCAAAACAGAAAGCACCAGGCCCAGATAGGTTCACTGGTGAATTCTACCAAACTTTTAAGGCAACAATTATAAAATATTCCATAATCTCTTTCAGAGGATAGAAGCAGTGATAATGCTCCCTAACTCATTTATGAGTCTAGCATTATTCCAGCACCAAAATCAGATAAACATATTACAAGGAAAGAAAACTACAGACCAATATAACTCATAAATAGATAAAGAAATATTCAACAAAATGTTAGCAAATCAAATCCAAAAAAAGTATAAAAAGAATTATATACCATGATTAAGTGGGATTTACCTAAGATATGGAAGGCTGGTTCAACATTCAAAATTCAATTGATGTAATCCATCACATCAACAGGGCAAATTAAAAAATCACATCATCATATCAGTAGATTCAGAAAAAAAGCATTTAATAAAATTTAATGCTGTACATGACAAAAATTTTCCATAAACTAGTAATAGAGGGGAAATTCCTCAACTTGATAAAGAATATCCACAAAAAAAGCCTACAACTAACACTGTACTTAATGATGAGAAACTAGGAGCTTTCACACTAAGATCAGGAGTAAGATAATGATGTCCCTTCTCACCACTCCTTGTCAACATTATACTGGAATTTCTAGCTAATGAAATAAGACAAGACAAGAAAGGAAAAGATATACAGATTAAGAAGAAAGAAACAAAACTGTCTTTGTTCACAGGTAACATAATTTTCTATGTAGAAAATCCAAAAGAATAAACAAAAAATTTTTGGAACTAAAAAGCAATTATAGCAAGATTGTAGGATACAAGGCTAATGTACAAAAGTCAATTGCTTTCCTATATACAAGCAATGAAAACATGAAACTTAAAACTGAAAACACAGTATCATTTATATTAGCACCACAAAATGAAATACTTAGTCATAAATCTAATAAAACAAGACCTATATGAGAAAAACTACAAAATTCTGATGAACAAAATCAAATAAGAACTAAATGGAAAGATATTTCATGTTTATGTATAGAAACTCACTTATGTTCATAGCAGCACTATTTATAATAGTCAAGACATTGAAGCAACCTAAATGTCCATCAGCAGATGAATGAATAAAGATTTAGTATATATTTATACAATGTAATGTTACTCAGCCACAAAAATGAAATAATGCCATTTGCAGCAACATGGATGGATCTAGAGATTATCATACTAAGTGAAGTAAGTGAGACAAAGACAAATATCATATAATGTCACTTATGTGGAATCTAAAAAATGATACAAAACAGAAATAGACTCATAGACATGGAAAACAAGCTTACTATTACCAAGGTGGGGAGGCGGGAGGAGGGATAAATTAGGAGTTTGAGATTAACAGATACACACTGCTATATATAAAATAGGTAAACAACAAGGACATACTCTGTAGCATAAGGAACTATATTCCTTATCTTTCTAATAAACTATAATGGAAAAGAATCTGAAAAGGAATCACTTTGCTGTATAACTGAAATACTACATTGTAAATTACCTATACTTCAATTTAAAAGATTGTTAAAAATACATTGAAAAATAAAACATAAACTGGGAGAAGATATTTGCAATATTTACAATATATAAAAGGTTAAGATAAAAAAGTATATTTAATATAAATTAGAATCAACAACCTAAGAACTATAATGAAATGTCCCCATTGTACTGACATCTGGGATTTCTTTTAGGACAAGAATAGAAATTTCAAGTGTAGTATATATGCAATTGATATGCTTGAAAAGTTTGCAGCTTTAAGATTATAGAAACATTCTGTAATTAGCATATCAATTAATCCAGAAAGACTCACAAAATTAATTACTGAGGATTAGAGATATATCACAAAGATGATTAAAGAGGAAGATGTCTCTGAATTTCATTTGTATTACACTAGTCCCTTTGAGTTTTAAGTGATCAATATGCCATTTCTATCCCTCCATGCACATTAACATAGGTCAGTGACTTTTGATTTTCATTATAATAACAATACACTATTATAATCTTAATTTATTTTTGAAATGCTTTGGATAATAACTATTACTTGCTATGCAATTTCAATGCTTACTATGTTCTTGTATATATTTGTCTTGGTGCCTTTACCACTTCAATTGTGGTAAGCTAATAAAAGCAAAAGAGAATAATGTGTGTGTATATATATATGTATAAACATACACACACACACACATACACAGTGTTCATCACTATTAAGTGAGAGCCAAATGAACATTATGTATGGATAAATGTCCTCCAATAGTTTAACTAGAGGAAAATGGAGGACTAAATCATTTAACAGATTTTACATAGCAGCATAGATATGTCAAACTCACAAGTACCTGTGCAACAGCAGCAGTACACAAGTCACACTGTGAACAATTTAGTTTCAACAAAATGTCAAGTCATACAACAAATTAATTCTTTTGATTAGAATGCTATTGATTTTTTGGTTTTCCTTGTATTAACTTACTAATTTCCTTTTAGTTTTGCAGCTTATGGTTGTTAAGAATTTACTTTTTTATATTTGTACATATTCAGAAAGCAGTATAATAAAAATAATTTTAATAACCTCAGGTATACATAATCAGGTTTTCTTTTAAACATGGTATCCATACATCACTGTTGAGAAATACAGCTTGAGAAATACAGAAATATGAAGATATCTAAGAAATAAAATGTTTGTCCTACAGAGAGGCAAAATTAATAAGAAATTAGCAGGACCTTTAGGCCTTTTTATATTTTATAAAGTTTTAAGTCTGATAATGAACCAAGAAGGGTCCAGATGTTTGGACATTATTCTACCACCACTTTAAACTTGGAAGATATTTTAAAGTGGCAGTTACTTTCTATTTTTAATTTTTTTAGACTTAATCTTGGATTTTGGATGACTACATATTTGTTACAACTTAAAAAGAGCTATGCATGAATGAATAAATTTGTGTTATGTGAGACATAAACATACACCAAAGATACTTCAGGAATCATTTCTCTCCAGAAGAATCAATCTCTGTATCTATAGCACATCATGATTGCTGCAGGATCTCATCTAGAATAATGTTTCCCACAGGGGGTATAATTTTCCTTAAGACAAACTTTGAATGAGTTTCTTGAGTCCTTAAGGTAAATTGAAAGATTTACTGACCACTGCAAATAAATGGAATCAGAAGTGAATTCACTTTAATCTAACAAATGATCTTCATTATTCAAGTCCTAAAATTGCCATTAGAAATACATGCCATTGATTTGGCTATAAATTATTCACATAAAAACAGAAATAAGGAAAAAGTGTTATTATTTGAAAAATGCACTTGCATAATTTAATAAAGAATGAAAATAGATATCTAAAAACAAAATCATTAAGAATATTGAATGATATGTTGTAACATAACCACTTAATTAAAGACTTATTAGGATATAAAGCCATATTAATGCTGCCAAGATAGAATAACATTTTCTGAGTCCCAATGCATGTATATTTATGTAAGTCAACATTTGACTTAGAAAACTAATCCCCATTAGAGATTAATTATATGTTTGCACAGCACTGTCACATAAGTACACTAAAATTTATCTAACAAGTCATATGTTATAAAATGGAAAGACCTTCGGCATTAAAGTGAGAAAAATCACAGATTCCAATTTAAGCCCCTGGACTTACTGAATGCTTAACTTTTGGTTGGCCACAAAAATTACCTGAGTATCAATTTTTTAATTTATAAAACACATAAAATAAACTTTTCACCACAGCTTATCGCAAGAATTAAATGATACACTATGAGACTCCTAGATCAGGGCAAAGCTTGTAGTAGTATGTAATTACTGTTCCTCCCATGTCCACAATTACCCTTCCATAACTAAAATGCAAGTTACCATGTCTTATTTATGTTTACATTTCAAATAAAATCTCTGGCATGGGGAAACTGTCCAAAAATATTTGTTAAATGATATACATTGTCAACCTACTGCTTAGGCTTTCATTTCTCACTAGCTGCCACAGAGAAAAAACAGAATTTTGATTAGTCAACTGTTTAAACAGATGCTAATTTGGTACTGAATGTTTTACATATAGAGAAATTATACTTGTAAATCTTAATTTTTCCAATTAAAGAAAATTGTTACATAGAGATGCACACTAGTTACATTGATTAAGCTTATATGCATTAAATCAACTTATAATCTACTCTACTTATAATGTAGCTATAATAATATTTAATATTTATTTACATGTTTACAGTTTACAAAATGATTTCATATATAATCACTCAGAATGTCAGAGAAATGTGTTATATTAATTATTGGAAAGAAGAGAAAAAAACAAATTTTACTTTTTGCCAAAGATTTTATAGTAACTGCTGTTTAGTGCTAAAAATATACAAGTTTCCTAGATGGTATTATAAATTCATATTTTAGCTAATAGATTAATATGAGAATAATAGAGCTTAATTAACTGCATCTTCCTGTAAGTTTCATAGCTACAAGAGATTAAATTTAAATCTAATTAGTGTGACATAATTCTGTAAGCATTTCAAGCTCACACATACAATAAGCTCTATTTTGTAAAAACATTGTTAGGAGGAATAACCATTAACTTTAGTTCATATTAGGGAAGAAACTTCTTAATGGTCAGTATAATTTGAAATGTTTACAGTAACCCAAATAACATACACTATCCCATCTGCTTTATCTTTCAATCTCTTTAAAGTTATTTTTAAAGTTTCTTTCAATAAAAGTAAAACTTCAGGTAAAAAAGAGAAACATATCAAAAATAAAATATAAGTAGTAAAGATACAATGAAGATGTAGACATGCCAAGATATAAAATTTTGAAATTTTTCATTTAAAAACTTAAAAAGGGAAATGGACTCAGTGTCCACATAGAAACTTAATTTGTGTAGAACACAAAAAGAGATGAATCTGAAATAAACTGTTAGAAGTCATAATTAAGGTTAGGCAAGTGGGCAGCTGAGATAGGAAAGGAACAGGAAAAGTTTACTATTGTGTTAATAATAGTCTATTTTATCACCCATGTGTTGTTACATGGGTTTGTTCAGTTTATGACAATTTAACTAGTTTCATAGTTATGTTTGCTCTTCTATATATTTATTAAACTTTAATAACAATGTTAAAAAGTAAAGAAGGGAAGAAAATTTTTAAAAAATCAAAGGAAAGTGAAGAGTTAGATGACAGGCAAAGAAGATCCATCATATGCATAATAGGAGTCTTTTAGAAAGACAGTCCAGAGCAAGAATAGAAGGAAAAGCACCAAAAATTGCAATGCAAGAAAGTATTCTTGAGTTGCGAAAACAACTAAAATGACATATTGGGAGGACATACCATGTCCTTGAGAAAACAAATCCAGAATTACCAACACGGAAAAATAGTCTCAAAAAAACCAATAGAGGTTAGATAAATAAATAAAACCTTAAGGCAGACAAGTAAAAATGCCAAGTTAAAGAACAGAATATGGGATTTTAAAAAAAGCAAATGTTCATCATTTTTCAAGCTCAATTATTTAGGCCAGAAGAATGTGGATTAAAATATCTAAGATACCCAAAGAAAGAAAATATGATTTAAGAATATTATATCTGCCAAAAGATTTTCAAAAGTAAAGGCTACAGAAAAGAATTATCAATATGAAAGAACTCAGGAAATATTGTTTCCGTGAGTCTTTTCTGAATAATCTACAGAGTATAAGCTTCAGGCAACCAACTGATGAGAGATACATCAACATAAAGGCTAGTGGTGAGCACTGTATATAAAACTAAGGATAAGTGTGAACTGTAGAGAAAAATAGATAGTATTTTATCCTAGTATTGCTGATACTAGTAGTTGGAGGAGTTCCTGTGACACTTACAAGGATAATTTATTTGGGATTAAATCAACACTTAGACGAATGTATCACCGTACTTACCCAACACATGTCAGTTTAACAGAAATATTTATCAGCAAATTAAGTAAGTGTTGACCATGGAGTAGGATGTAGCAAAATGGCTACTGTTTTTCATTGAGGTATCTTACCATTAAAACAACTGGTAGGCAAATTGATTCTCTCAAACCAGAAAAATTTAAAATACCAAAATAATGAGGCAACAAATTCACATAAAGGATTAACATCCCACTAGCAGAACAATATAGTTATTATTACAACAGAAAATTCAGAATAATTAAATGCAAAAGCATATACAAATACAGATTTAAAAAAAATATTTGAGCAATGATATATAAATAAAATCAAGGTGTAGGTTGAGTTGCTAAGTAAATATTACAGAATAGAAGAGTGAGAGAACCAGAAAACCAAACAAAAAAGTTCAATTCTATCACAAAGGAAAAGAATGGGCAAATAAACAGAATACAGACAGCATTTTCAATACTAATCTAAAAGAAGTTTCATAGAGTGCTTGATGGTGAAATTAATTAAAGAAATAAAACAAATAATATTTTCTAGAACCTTAAAGAGATAGGAATTTTAAAATTGTAAGTGCTCTTTAATTGCTGAGCAGGATGAATTTTTTTTAACCATTTTTAAAATTAAAGTATTGTTAAATTACAATGCTGTGTTAGTTTTAGGTATTCATCAAAATGATTATATATATATATATATATATATATATATATAGACACACACACACACATACACACATATACACACACACATATATATATATATTCTTTTCCATTATAGGTTTTTACAAGATATGGAATATATTTCCCTGTGCTATACAGGGATTTGTTGTTTATCTATGATATGTATAGCAGTGTGTATCTGTTAATCTTAAACTTCTAATTTATCCTTCCCCATTCTCATTTTCCCTTTTGGTAATCACAAGTCTGTTTTCTATGTCTGTGATTCTATTTCTGTTTTATAAATAAGTTCATCTGTATTATTTTTTTAGATTCCACATATAAGTGATATCATCTGATATTTATACTCTGTGTGACTTATTTCACTTACTGTGATAATCTCTAGGTCCATCCCTGTTGCTGAAAAGTGGCATTATTTCATTAATTTTATGGCTGAGTAGAATTTCATTATATTTATATACCATACCTTCTTTACCCATTTATCTGTTGATGGATAATTATAAATATATATGCACTCAACATAGGAGCACTTCAATATATAAGGCAAATGTTAACAGATCAAAGGATAAATTGACAATAACACAATAATAAGGAGGAAACTTAATACCCCACTTCCATCAATCATCCAGACAGAAAATCAATAAATACAGGCCTTAAAAGACACATTAGACCAGATGAATTTAATTGATAGTTAAACAGCACCCCATTCAAAAGCAGCAGAATGAATGCATATTCTTTTCAAGTGGATATGGAACATTCTCCAAGATAGATCACATGCTGGGCCACAAAATAAGCCTTGGTAAATTTGAGAAAACTGAAATCATATCAAGCATCTTTTCTGACCACAACACTACAAGGGTAGAAATCAGCTACAAGAAAAAGAAAACTGCAAAAAACACAAAAACATGTGTAAGCTATACTATATGCTACTAAACAATCAATGGATCACTGAGGAAATCAAAGAGGATATCAAAAAAATAAATATAGACAAATTAAAATGAAAACACGAGGATCCAAAACCTATGGGAAACAGCAAAAGCAATTCTAAGAGGGAAGTTTTTAGTGATACAAGCTTATTTCAAGAAACAAGAAAAATCTCAAACAACCTAACCTCACACCTACAGCAACTAGAGGAATAAGAACAAACAAAACCCAAAGTTAGTAGAAGGAAAGAGATCATAAAGATCAGGGCAGAAATAAATGAAATAGAGACTTAAAAAAAAAAAAAGAAAAGAAAAGAAGAGATGAATGAAACTAAAAGCTGATTCTTTGAAAAGATAAACCAAATTGATAAACCTTTAGCCAGACTCATCAAGAAAAAATGGGAGAGGGCCCAAATCAATAAAATCAGAAATGAAAAAGAAGTTACAAGGACACCATAGAAATACAAAGGATCATAACAGACCACTGTGAGCAACTATACACCAATAAAATAAACAATGTAGAAGAAATGGACAAATTCTTAGAAAGTTACAATCCCCCAAGACTGAACCATGAAAAAGTAGAAAATAATGAACAGACCAGTTTCCAGTACTGAAATTGAATCAGTAATTTAAAAATTCCCAAAAAACAAAGGGAACCATATGGCTTCACAGGTGAATTCTACCATTTAGAAAAGAGTTAGCAACTATCCTTCTGAAACTATTCCAAACAATTGCACAGGAAGGCACACTTCCAAACACATTCTATGAGACTACCATCATCCTGATACAAAAAGCAAAGAAAATTACAAGCCAATGTAATTGATGAGCATCTATGCAAAAATCCTCAACGAAATACCAGAGGCAAGAATGATTCACATGGTAATAAACCTAAGCTGCAGATTCAATGAGAGCTCATGTTTCGCCTTAAATAGATACAGATAGTTACATATCATATATACATATATAGCTAGATATCCGTATATACAAATATTAATATGCACACATATTGCTCAGTCAGGTGACTGGGCCTAAAAGAATAATATTCCAGTGTCAACAAGTATGCTTAGCATTCAGATCATGGTTTCTAACACCGTTCTCCAATAAAAGACACTGGGGCTCTTTGGAGAAATGGCTGATTCCAAGTCTGAGGCAAGAAATATACAATATAAGCCTTGAGTATCATGTAATATCAGAAAACATAAAGTGTTCCAAAAAAATGATTGGGACTTGTCCAAAAGATACAGAAGCCAACTGAAAGAGCTCCCAGTAGCCCAAGCTGGAATGATTTGAGAAACAAAACAAAATACTATTGGATTGTAAGACAGGTTGGATTATAAGTATAAAATAAGTGTTAAGTCCATGATGATATGAATAAATTATTGTATAAATTAATATTTGGGGGAGAGAAGAGACAAATTTCTCATGTAGAAAAATTCCAAATAAATTATTTGGATATTCCACCTTGAAAGAGAAGGATCATATAACTCACTACTCCTTAAGAATGAGCTGTGTGTAGAGTTTTCCTTCTAGAGCACAGTATAGAAAGAGGGAGGACGACAGTAACTTCAGTGTGGAGAAACCTGATGAACACTACTCAGCCAGGTGATCAAGGTCAACAGCAACAGTCATAAAGCATGTGATGAAAATGGCTCTTGACTCTGTCATCTCAAAAGCCCATAACCCCCTAGCCTAATGGTGAGAAAAAAAATCAGACAAAATCCAATCGTACAACATATTTGACCAATAATCCTCAAAACTTCTAAGGTCACCAAAACAAAGAAATTGTCATAGGGAAGAAAAACCTAAGAAAACATAACTGCTAAATGCACTGTGGTATCATGAATGGGATTTTAGATCAGAAAATAGGATATTATAGCAAAGCTATGGAAATTTAATAAACTATGAACTTCAGTTAAAAATAATGTATAGATATTAAACTATTAACTGTAACAAGTATACCATAAGATGTTAATAATACAAGGAAACTGTGGGAAGGAGTATGTACAAACTCTACTATTTGCTCATTTTTTCTGTATGCCTAAAACAATTCCAAAAAATAAAGTCCATTCATAATAATAAAAGAAATGTAAGCAGAAGTATACTGAGTGGGGCTTCTAGGAAAGCCATGGGAGTTTTTTGATAAATAGAGAAAGACCTTACGAGTACCACCTGCCTTTTGCCTGGAATCCTTTTCTTCTTACTTCCGGCAGAGCAGGAATATTTCTTAAAGTGAAACAATCTTCTTGGGATAGAGGCAAAGAAAACTAGATGGACAGAGGAGGACTCAAGTGGGCTCTGGGTTCTCAGTGACTTTCTTGAACAGTAGCTATATGCTTATAAGGTGAACTGACACTGCTTACAGCATGCAGTGTGCAGTTTTAAGGGGGAAAAATCATGGTGTCAAAACCTCTGTGAATTAGAATTCTGAGGGTTCCACTACTCATACATTAGCGCTCTGGAGCACAATCAAACCAATGTTTAAGAATAGTTTTGTCCCAACTATATCTATGGCATCAGTTTATTTCCTTGATGTGGTGAAAAACCAGGGACTCATCAACCCTCACAAGAAAATATTAACCTAATCCCCATTCCCTTTCAAATATCTCTGAGATAAATTGTCAGTGCTCATAAAACACACTTTCAATCCATAAAACTGTGGAATGAGAGAAACAATATTTGGAGAAAACTATTTGAAGTACACCTGTTTTTCTTTCATCTAATCTAATTTTATTCCTGATTCAAGCTATAATCAGCAGAGGGATGGCACCTGAACCCCTGGCATTGTTTCCAAGCAAAGATCACTGTTATTGATTTGCTTTTAGTCCAATGCCTTCAGCTTATATTGACTACCAATATAAGGCAGAGCCCTGTGCGACTCCCTGTTACATCTATTATTTAAAAAACAGTAGTACAATATATTAAACTGTACACACCTAGGAGGATTTCAGGAGGATGATTATCTAAAAAGTGCTGGATTCTTCTGAGTAATTGGTTTATTTTTATGAACACTGTGAAATGTGCAATCATGTAGGTTTTCACTTTATCGTTAGCTGGTAGAATGCTTTCAGTAAAAAAAAAAAAGAAGAATTATCTTAAGCAAGTACATATATAAGATACTAAACAAATATGTGAAGCACTTTTGCCACCATTCTATCCTACTACCTCCATAGTTTATACTAAGAACTGCACACAGCATTTTCCTGCTGAGAAACTATACAGCTTCACCATCACCCAAGAGTTGCAATCAGGCACACCAATTAATTAGACCAATTTGAGATACATAGTGTGGGTCATTATCATACACATATTAATTTTCCTGATTTCTGGGGGATTTAGGATATTTTTGTAAAGCAAAGGCAGTTTCTATTTTTTTCTCTTGATGCCAGACTTTAAGAACAGATAACATCCACTAGTTTTGAAAATATTTTTTCTAATCTAATTTCAAATGAAACTCATCTTTCTTTCCAACCAATGTGATTGGTCTGAGGAAAACACAATGAAAGACAATCTCCAAGAATTTTTAAGAAATTTTTTAATGAAATATTGCGTAGACACAAAACAATACTTGCAAAATGTGTGTAAGGAATAAAGCATTACAACAGTCTTGACATCTTACTTGCCATGCACAGATGTGAGAGGTTCTCTACTATATTTAAATTGAAATGGAATCATTGGGTCCTAGGGCATGTGCTATTTCAACTCTAGGAAAGTTAGTTTTATTTTGCTCCCAAAGGGGCTCCACCAATTTATACTCTATCCAACAGTGTTTATATTCAACTTGATCTATATCCTTGCCAACCCTTACCTAACCCTGGTAGTGCTTTTTTTTCTTCCTCCCAAAGTCTGCAGTTTGTGTAATGGTAGGTCATTTTTGTTTTGTTTATATATCCCTTGTTGTTAATGAATTTGAGCATCTTTTCTTATGGTTATTAGCCATTTGGGTATTTTCTTGTGTACAGTGCCTATTTATCTCTTTTACCTCTTTCCCTATTGTACTATTTGCTTTTTTCTTATTGATTAATAATAGCTGTTTTAACTTCTGGACACTAATCCTCTGTCAATTTTAGTTATTACTTACAAAGCTCTTATTTTGGGGGGATTCTGTTTCATTCTCCATCTTATCTTTAGATTAATTTTTTTTATTTTAATGTACTAAATATAAATTATTTCCTTCTTTTGTGCTTTTTGTGTATTTTAAAAAATAGTCCTCTACTTTGGTGTCATAAAGGTTTTTTTTAACACATATTTTTATAAAAGTTTTATGTCTTCCTTTAATATATGTCTTTAGAATTGATGTTGTATAAGAGATCATCTGATTTAGCTGTGCCCACTCAAAATAATCTGTCTTTCAGTTCACTCAGAGTTAGCTGATTTGGGATATTCCTTACAAAGGCACGATCCCTTTTGCCAAGCAATCTAATATTAACTTGGGAGTGATAACCCACTGTATTCACAGGTTCAACCTACCCTTAAAATGAGGGTTATACAGGATGTGTGCACCAAACAGTGAGAGTCTTAGAGACATCTTAGAATTCTGCCTACCACAGAGTCTAATTCCACTTTTATCCTTTTGGAGAGCCAGTTGGCTCAGCCTCATTCTGTTCATTTTATTTCTCAATACTCTGTACTGCCAGATCTCTCATAAATCAAGTTTCCATATTGTCTGGGTGTTTTTCTGAATTCTCTATTCAGTTTCATGGTGCAGTTACTCTTTAGTACACCATCTGAATTACTATAGCTTTATAATAATTCTTGACATCAGGTCAGCAAGTCATCCAACCTTATTTCTTTTTAGAAAGGTCCTAGCTGTTGTTGGAACTTTTCTTTTTTATTTAAGTCTTAGAATCAGCTGACCAAGACTCAAAAATATTTGGAAAGAACTGACACCTTTAACAATCCATGAATATTATATTTGAATTATTTTAAATTAATTTAGATGGTCTTTAATATATTTAAATAAAATTTTAAAATTTTTATAAATATCTTGAGTATTTTTCCTATCTACTTTATATTTTGATGGTCTTGTAAATAGTATTTTTAATTAAATTATATCTATAAACTCCTTTTTTATGAGTGTAAGCAATTGCAATCAATTCTTGTGTATTTGTATTTAGTCTTCTACCTTGCTAAGGACACAAAATAATTCTAAAGATTTAACTATGAGCTCTTTGGGGTTATTTACATAGACAATATTATAGTCTATTACCAGCAAGTTTTTCTTTCTTCTTTTATTTTTATGTATTTTATCTTGCTTTGTTTTAACTAGCACTTTAGTAAATTGTTGAATAGGAGTAGTTATAGTGTGAATCCTTGTGTCAATGTTGAAACTAAAGCAAAGACTTTTAATGTTTTACCTTAATTATTTCTGTTGTTATTTTTATGGACATATCTGATACTCCAGATGTTGTTTTATAAATATTCAGAACTATCCTTATCTTTCTTACATCATCCATGACTCCCAAGGAGTCAATGAAGCTATATTTCTTAGACTCTTCTGTGACTAGAATCTCAGATAAACTTCACCATGAAAGGTCTATGATGATTTGTGGAGGATGAAAGAAAAATAAAAGTCAGCAGCTATGAACACAGATGGGCTTTGGGTTTTTAAAGAAGGTTTTGGGTATTCTCCTGAGAACCAATCATTTCACTGTTGATGGAAGCTAGGACTATTGGTGACAACTTTTCTGTCATCTCAACACTTCTAGAATTTTTTGTTTTAAATGGCCTTGTTGATGTTTGCTCCCTCAGGCTTCAAAGTGTTCTGCAAGCTTCTAATGCTCTGTACTAAATGTCATTTCATTTTAAATACCCAGAGTGACTTCAGTTTCCAAACTGAACCTGACCAAATCAACATCCATTACCAGCAGTGATACAGTGATTCTGAAGAAAAAACCACAATATGTGAATCTGGAATTGGTTTTCTGATCTAGTTAGATTTGAAAGTAGTAACGGTCTTATTACCAGTATATGTGAAGATACTGGTATATGGTAGCGAAAAACGTGCTTACATTTACAAATTTACATTGTTATTGTTTGAATGTGGAAATTAAAACAGGATTTGAATCACCATGTTACTGCTGCAATAAAACTTTATAGTAGAAATAACGAGTATAAAGACTATGGATACAGGCTGGCTAAGTCATACTGTAATGAAGAACTTACAGAAAATCACAAGTACAGGGTTTAAATTCTCAGGTGAAGGTACAGTCAACCTCCAGAGAGCTCCTATGATTGCCGTGAAATACTCTTTCTTCATAGGTGCAGTCCAGTTTTACTGATAGAAAAAAAATTGACCCTGTGGGTCACTGAATTATAATGTAAGGTGAATGCACAGCCTAATCAAATGTCTATTGTTAATGTTAAGACATTGATTAATGAAGAATTGTCCCCTGAGAATTGAAATGATGATATTTGTTTGTATTCTTAGTAATACAAATACCTTGCAGTCTAAGAGTCCACTGAGTCTATCTTGTCAGGATAAGCATACTTTCTGCCATTACCTCCACTTTCTCAGTCTCTTATAATGATCCCATTTGAGTGAGCTGGCTTGTAAGAAACATTGATTCCTCTCAAGACTCACCCATGCCACCTACTCACAACACTTATAGATCTGTATTTAGAGTCATGTCCTAGCAACTCAGGAGGACAAAGTCTGTCCCAGGAGGAGGTACATGAATACCAGATAAATTGCAAAAAATTTCCACTATATACTGACAGACATATTTGGACTATGTGAAGGAATGGATTCTAAGGATATTAGATCAAGGAAGAAGAATATAGCTTTGGATTTCTCCATATTTATTAGTTTTGAGTATTTATTCTAGAGATTCTCAATTTGATGAATAAGCTTGAGCACAGAACAGCACTTAAAATTTGCTTGGTTGTTTAATGAAATACCAGCAACACAGGAAAGTAATCTGAGATACCAGGACTTCTTGGGTATGATGTAGAAGAAAAGACTTCTAATGGTTGAGACATGCATTGGTGTTGGGGGAGTGCATACATTGGCTTTTACCAGCAATTTCTAGACAATTTCCTAAGAAGAACCCACTCCACTTAGGGGCAGTAGGAAGCAGAAACCATAGATACTAGTTCTTATATGATTCAGACCCTCTGGTATTCCTGAAATTCCCCTTTCTAATCTTTGTTCTGGCTTGCAAAGATTTTTATAAACCTCTAATTCCTAAAATAAACTTCCCATATTGACTGTTTACGGTAGCTTCTGTTTTCCTTACCCAATTCTGATGATTTCTCCTTCCAAGATCCATTTTCATTTGAACCAGAGACATAATATTCCTATCAGATGTTGAGTATTCAGATATTTGAGTATCTGGTCATGCTTCCTGCCACAGTAAAAGAAAGTCTCCATAGTATTGGAGAATGGCCTTAACGCTATTAACCACAGAACTTCCTTAAGGCACTAAAATCTCTGGTTTCAGACATCCCTCCATCACAGCTGCACTCCTGCCCTTGCCACTGTTTGGTTATACGAGTCCATAAATCTCATTTTCTCTAAAGTTATTCTGAGTCTGATTGCTATCATTCGCAAGCAAAAAGTCCCTCCCAAAAACAAACATACACATACCTTAACACAGGAGCAAGACTTCTGACAGAGGCAAGGTATATATAGTTCAACATGTAAAGGAATAAGGATGAAATTGAATTAATTTGTATTGGGTTTTATAAACAGTTGATTCTTACCTTTCGCTCTCTATAAACTGTCACAAATGAGAAATACCACTATGAAAAACATAATCTCATAACACAGAAGGCAGAAAAAGTCCATTAGATATTGTAATGTTGATGATTCTGCAGTATAGAAATCTCAGAATTTTTATGGGTTTCTGCCAAGGACATGTGTACATAAAACTATTATAAATATGATATAAATGAATTTATAAACATATAGAGTATATTTAAATAAATTTATAAATAATTATAAATAATATATTTGCAAATATTATACAAATGTGCACATATTTATAATTGTATTATATAGTTGATCCCTGAGATATACTTCAGAGATCAATTATCAGGTTCAATCGATTAATTATAAGTACTCTAAATGTGCTGATCATAAAATACACATATCTGACAAACCATCTGAAGGTACAAAATTTCCTGGGAACTAAAAAGGAAAAATTAATACATAATAGACCATTCTGATCTCTTCAGGCATAAGCCCAGATACTTTAGTATAAATGCAGAGTCATTGTTTCAGCTATAATATCTTGTTAAGTAATAAAAATGGCGAAGCTTTGTTATACCATGTTATTTACACTATTATTTATTATTATTTGTTATTACTTATTTTACACTATTCAGTAGCCTTTTAAGCTCTGTATTCATTATCCAAAGGAGAAAGCAGATCACGTTTAAAGACTAAAAGTACACTTTCAATATAACTTTTAAGAGAGAGAAGCAGCAGCAATTTGCTCTGTATTTTTTCCTTCAGATTAAAAAAAAAGAGTAATAAAGAAATAAGTGAAATATATTTGTCAATGCATAATCCTGCCTATTTTGGAACCTCCTAAGCTTTTAGGCACATATACATTTACATAATTTATCACTAATTATGCATTGCATGGACATTAGCTATCTCTGTCCAGTTTAGCACCTTTGCACTTAGATTTCCTGCCCAGGGGATAATAAGCAGGGACTGAATTTCAATAGTGAAATTCAAATCTATATTCAAATATAAAAGTTGAAAGCAATTAATTCAGAGTGCTTAACGGTCTCTTTAATTTTGAATCAGTCTGTGCTACTTGAAGTAGATCACCTTATCTAGATGCCACAGAAGACCACGTTAGTCTTCTGGCCATTAATGCATTCTCTTTAAAATTATAGCCACATCCATTCAGTGTTCTTCCAGTGACCTGAAAAGTAAATACACTTTCAATGACCTAATTTACATTCCATAAATTTGGCAATTTGTTATCTCTTTAATACGTTATAAAAGGTCCCTTTTTACCTGACTTCCTAGCTATCCTGCCCTCTTTATCTATCATGATCTCGCTCATCAAACTTTACGCTTTATGTTCCTAGATCACTGCATACAGTTGCTTGAATAAAACTCATGGTTTTGACTTTTTACCTGCTATTTTCTCATCACCCAATCAAATATTTAGTCAGATATTTACTCCTTCTTCTGTGGTCTACTGTTTTGTATACACTCATACACACAGGATATATAGAAAAACCTTCAACAAATGTTGACTATATGTGTGAAAAGGATTTTCATATATATGTGAAATACATATTGAAATATGTATCGGACCTTTCATTAAATACCTACTAAATGCAAAAAGATACATTAAGCCCATGCAGAATATAAAAATGAGCAAGAAGAAATGGCACTGCCCTTAAAAATGTTAGAAACTCAAACTCGTGCAGGGTTTTAAGTAACTATAATGTGAGACAAAATGAAATAGCTTTTCATTTTGAAAAAGCAGGTACATATATCTATGGATATATCACGGAAGGGGCAATTAATTCAACTGAGGAAATAGGAAAGATGTCATGACTAAACCATTTAATCTAAACCACAACGGAAATAAAAATTTAATGGGTATATAAATAAAGGACTTTAGATAGTTTTTATATTTGTTTGTTCTGCATCATAATCATATTTAGAAGCATGCAAGAACATAGGAATGTTATGAGATGGCTTTCATGGCCAGAATCCAGGTGCGCAAAAAACATGGGTGTATTTGTTGGTACTGATTGTTTTCAAGTGATAGGAACAAACTGGAGCTAGTTTACAAAATAAAATTGGGTAGGACTAGGATAAATTTGCCTAAGAAAACAGAACTATCTCATAGAACTCAATGGTGGGGATCTGCTAGGGAACAAGAGAGACTGTAACCAGGAAATGGAAAATCATCAAGATGCTTTTCTATTTTTTATTTTTTTAATTTTAATTTTAATTTTTTAATTATTTGTTTATTGGCAGTACTGAGGATTGAACCTGGGACCTTGTGCATGCTGAGCATGCACTTTACCACTTGAGCTACACCCTTCCCCAAAGATGCTTTTTTAAATCTCTTAATTCTTCTTCTCTTTACATATCTGATTACTCTATTTCTCTGTCTCTTCTTCCCCAGCATTATGGAAGATCTAAAATGATCATATCATAGTTTCCAAGTTTCCAGTTACAGTTCTAGCCACAAGCAGAAAAAAATGGCATGTCACTGGTACCAGGTCTAATATTCTGGAAGATTCTGATAATCCTGCCATATGGATCCACTGGCCTCATGGACAGAATGCAGTGCATGCACAGTCATACCTCATTCTCAGGATGAAGCCTATTATTATGCACATGCTAAGGATTAGGCAACTGAGAAGCCTAATGATGTTCAGGAACTTTTATAACTTTGTAAATCAAGTAATTGGGTCATTGGTACTATTAGGATTTCAACACAGTCTGATAATCAGGCTTGGGAGACTGTATTTTCAATCATCTTATTGTACTGTTATTACTTCAGACACTTGGCCCATTGCCTCCACTGAGGAGAGAACAAAGATTGTTTAAAAAGTGATTTCTAGCATAGACAGAGAAAGTTATACCTCTACTTTTTTTTTATTAATATATATATTTTTAAGAATGCAATTGTCAGCCATCTCATGTGAAAACACATGTCCACTGATAAAAGTCACAGGAGTTGCATAGTGTAGTTTGAGGTAGTAGTTCTTAGTTTCTTCCGGTAAGAACATTATAACATTTTAAATAAAATAAACAGAGTAAATTCAGACTATTTCAGACTATTACAGAAAAAATAAATTTATTCCCAGGAGAATTAATGAGATATCTCACCATTGAAAGAGGCTTACTCAGTATATAAAAGAATTTATATTCCAGAAATGGGATTAGAGACCCTACATTTCAATTACCACTACAGGTGGTTAGGAGTAGGAGAGAAATTCCAGCACCTAAGTGGAATGAGGAAATGCATCTTCTCTTTATGGACAAAAACTCAGGCTTAGTTAGATTACCATCTGCTCAAGGATGAAGAACAGAATTAATGTGGGGCAAAAAAAAATTTCTGCATCATAAAAGACAACATAAGATGTAAGAGGGTGTAGAAAGACAAATTTTTGCAACAAAATACTGCAGTAAACGGGGTAAGATTGTTGAAAACATTCATACTGCACTTTTAATAAAATTCAGGAAAAAATACAGATCCTGCCAGAAATAATATATGCCTACCCATTTCCATTTATATCTGTTTGCATTTGAAGAGGTGTGATTGTCTTTCTGCCTTTTTTCAGTTGGCATTTTCTTTATGAGGAAAAGGCTGGGTTTGCCAAGAAGAAAGAGTGGGTGGAGTATTCTCAATCCAGGTCTCATGATAAATTCTGTCTCCTCTCATCTATGGCACTGATTGTCTCTATCAGCGTTGGGTTTTAGTATTACTTACTAAAGTTTTACTTCAGTTTTTATAAATAGTTGAGTAATTGTAAAACTGCAACCTAAATACTATTTAAGAAGCCCCATGTACGTTATAATCTATGATTCCAAAGCTGATGAAATCCTAGATGATGTCAAAGACCAAGGTGTAAACATGCGTATACGAGGCAGAATTCTGTGGAAGAAAAGTTCATGAAAGTGGAAAAACATCATATATGTAGCATAAATGTTGGCAGAATCAACTCCATAGATGTTAAAGCCCCGTAAATCATTAAACATTCATAGAAATGATCCATTGATAAATAGTAAATAATTACTAGATAATACTGCAAGAAGGTTCAGACAATACTATAGAGCTACAGTAATCAAGACAGCATGGTATTGTTACAAAAACAGACATATGGACCAATAGAACAGAATAGAGAGCCCAGAAATGAACCCACAAACTTTTGGTCAACTCATCTTCGACAAAGGAGGCAAGAATATACAATGGAATAATGACAGTTTCTTCAGCAAATGGTGCTGGGAAAACTGGACAGCAGCATGTAAATCAATGAAGCTAGAACACTCCCTTACACCATACACAAAAATAAACTCAAAATGGATCAAAGACTTAAACATAAGACAAGACACAACAAATCTCCTAGAAGAACACATAGGCAAAACATTATCTGACATACATCTCAAAAATGTTCTCCTAGGGAAGTCTAACCAAGCAATAGAAATAAAAGCAAGAATAAACAAATGGAACCTAATGAAACTTACAAGCTTCTGCACAGCAAAGGAAACCAGAAGTAAAACAAAATGACAACCTATGGAATGGGAGAAAATTTTTGCAAATGAAACTGACAAAGGCTTGATCTCCAGAATATATAAGCAGCTCATACGACTCAATAAGAAAAAAACAAACAACCCAGTCCAAAAATGGGCAGCCTAAACAAGCAATTCTCCAAAGAAGACATACAAATCATCAATAGGCACAAGAAAAAATGCTCAGTATCACTAATTCTGAGAGAAATGCAAATCAAAACTACAATGAGGTATCACCTCACACCAGTCAGAATGGCCATCATGCAAAAGTCCACAAATGACAAATGTTGGAGAGGCTGTGGAGAAAAGGGAACCCTCCTACGCTGCTGGTGGGAATGCAGTTTGGTGCAGCCAGTGTGGAAAACAGTATGGAGATTCCTCAAAAGACTAGGAATAGACTTACCGTATGGCCCAGGAATCCCACTCCTGGGCATATATTCAGAAGGAACCCTACTTCAAAAAGACCCCTGCACCCCACTGTTCATAGCAGCACTATTTACTATAGCCAAGACATGGAAACAGCCTAAATGTCCATCAACAGGTGACTGGATAAAGAAGATGTGGTATATTTACAAAATGGAATATTATTCAGCCATAAAAATACAACATAACGCCATTTGCAGCAACATGGATGTCCCTGGAGAATGTCATTCTAAGTGAAGTAAGCCAGAAAGAGAAAGAAAAATACCATATGAGATCGCTCATATGTGGAATCTAAAAAAAAAAACAAAATATAAATACAAAACAGAAACAGACTCATAGACATAGAATACAAACTTGTGGTTGCCAAGGGAGTGGGGGTGGGAAGGGACAGACTAGGAGTTCAAAATTTGTAGATACTGACAGGCATATGTAGAATAGATAAACAAAATTATACTGTATAGCACAGGGAAATATATACAAGATCTTGTGGTAGCCCACAGTGAAAAAAAAAATGTGACAATGAACATATGTATGTTCATGTATAACTGAAAAATTGTGCTCTGCACTGGAATTTGACACAACATTGTAAAATGACTATAACTCAATAAAAAATGTTAAAAAAATACTCCAAGAAGGTACAGTTTTAATCAGATGGCAAGGCTGCAAAGAAAAACGTTTTACATGAGAATGAGTATATAATGGGCAATAATAGTAATAGAAGCAGAGAATATCCATTTTCAGAGTGATAGTAGTACCTGAAATAGGAAAATTAACACTATTCATTTAAGGGAACTTCTTCAAGAAAAGGCTTTCTTAATAATAGAGTCCAGTTAAGACAACAAATTAGTTACTTCAGTGAAAAATTAATTTGTATCGATGCTGGACAGAGCCTCCAAAAGACATAAAAAAGAGTTTGAGATGGAGAATACAGTTCTTAGTATTTAATGAATGCCAATTCTATATCAGAAAACCAGAATCTGGCAGAGTCCACTGAATTCTAAGCATTGGTAAAACAAAGGGCAAAGTACCTGCACTCAAGAAGCTTAGCATAAGTCATACATATATGTAAAATGGTACTTCTTTAAAGAGCATAAAATGAGATATATTTACTAAATATAGTATCTCCTTATGACAGCAGTTTGAAAGGACTATGTTAATCCCAGTGACAGCTACATCCTTAGCTTCTTTTGCCCCCAAAATTGGACCTAAAAATGTTTATATAGATTATATAAGCCAATGTACATGGATCCCGGGTTAACACCATCAGCATTAAAGAGCCCTCAACAATAGATACTAAAAGTCTAAATTCATGAGCTCCTCATGAGTTCCGATTTTTTATTCTCAAAAAGTTCTTCCATAAGCAATTGCAAAAGAAAGTAGACACTCACATTTGTGGATTGCAGTCTTCCTATTACCACATTGTAGGCATTATCTCCCAAAGGATGGTGAGATAATTATATTATCCTCAGAGGTGTGTTAGTCAAGGGCACCACGTTAAGATCTCAATATAGCAAACAGTAGAGCAGTTTCTCATGACCAGCACTGGGAATAAGGGCAGTTCACTTAGCCTATTCTGCAGGTCAGATGTTGAACTTTGTATCATTCTTGGATAGCAATTATATATCCCTGGAAATGGCTATAAGTTTATTTTATATGGGTGTTTAGGAAAAGAGTACTATATTTGAAATATAAGAAAACCTAAATTTTGGCAGGGTTTTTTCCTCAACTGTCACTGAATATTTTACAACCATGAAACATCACCATTAGCCTTCTTTTGACTGAAGTAAGCTTTGTGAAATTCAGGTATCCACAGATAATTTCTTTATCATCCCATTCTTTCTCCTTTCTTATGTAGCTTTCACTAACACCTGTTTATAAGAAGTTTGTGTGGCTGCTTGGTTTTGTGTCAGTCTCAGGCTATCAATAATCAACGGTGTGGCTGGAATGGCCCTTGTGGTTCTTATTATGATTGCAAGACTCCCTCAGCAATAACCATCAGGAAACTTAGAGGGGAAAAGGGCTTATTACACACATGTCCTAAAAATTACCTGGCATACCTGGGGCTACACAGCAAGCTGGGTGGAGGGAATTACAACCATAGGCCTGGGGATCCACTTTTATTGGGATCAAAGGTGGGGGGGACTGTGGTTTCCGGAGCTCACACTTTATTTTTGCTGAATTTAAAACTTAAGAGTAGGGAATTTAAAGTCCAGGAAGAGGAGAAGAAAACAAAAAACAAACAAACAAACAAACAAAAACAAAAGAAGCCCAAATAGTCAAAAAATCAGTTATTGAAATCACCTAAGATTTCTAAAACAACAGAGCCTGGGGTGGGGTCTAGCTGTTTCGTGTAGCTGCAGATGTGTTTATTCTAAATAGCCAATGAAGCGGACACCTGGCAATCAAAGCTTAAATTAGGCACTTGCATTAAAAAAAGAAAAAAACAATTGTAAAGTTTTATACTACATTGCTATAGAAAGAAGTTTCTACTTCTTATTTAATTTACATGAGACATTACTGGAGAGGATGAACATGATTAGGTAAAGAAGGTGTGGTAAATAAGAACAGAAGAAGGAACTTAAGCCCAAAGATGTTTCTCACCAATTATGTTGTATATGTCAGGATTTTAGGTAGAAAACTCTGAGTATAGGGGGAAAGCATGCTGTTTTTTTTTTTTTTCTTGAAAAGATCTGTAAAGTGACATTGTGTTGTTTCCTATGAGCAGATTTTCTCAGTGAACTCAATGGCCCCTTTTTTGTTTGTTTCTTATGATTAGCCAATGAATTTATTAATAGTTTCTTTATCCTTCTATGTTATAGGGAAATCTGATAAGTTCCAGAGAGTGGAACTAATGCTTAGCAAATTCATTTGCAAAGCACTCAGTATAAATTCTGCATACCAAACAGAATGTCTCTGGGTCTGAACTACTGCAAAACTTACTTGCAACACTGGCAATGCCCATTTATGGAAAATAAGACTCCTAACAACTTGTGTGTAATCGTACTTGTCAGCAGCACCTATTAACTTGAATGTAAGCCTTGAAGGACTGCATTTATTATGTCAAAGGCAAATTAGCAGCTGCTCAAATGGGGATGGTAGAATTTTAACATAACATCTGCAAAACAGCTTTACATATCTAGAATCAGCTTTTTCTCATGCCAAAGAGCTTTCAGTGATTTTCATTGATAAACTTCTCACTCCATATGTCTCATATGGTGTTTCATACTCTCTATAGTAACAGCTATTTTAACTGGTATGGCTAGGCTTAAAAGTATTTACATCACTGAGCCTCATCCATCTCCTTTACATCCCCTTCAAATGAAGCGCCAGTGTTTAAATGCCATGTTTTTCTAACTCATGACACTTTTCCATTTCCACTTTAGCCCCTTATCAGTATAGGCCTAGATGCTTGAATAGACTATGTCTAGTTTTACAGTCTCTATTCAATATATTTTAAAATATTTTCTTATGTTACATTCTCTTTTTAATGACTCTCCATTGGAAAATGATAGCCCAGTAATAAAAGGTCCAAACCATGTGACAATAAATCAAAAAACAAAAACAAAATTAGAAACTTTCACAATAAGGAAACTCTGGTATGAACATGGATAGAGAAAAGTATTATTCACATATCTCCATAAAATGGTTTTTTAAAAACACAAAGATGGTCCAATTGAGAGATGTGAGCAAAGGGCACAAGCCCCAGGCTGAGATAACTGTGATGAATTATAAAGAGATTTTTTAAATAAATGAATGGAAATAGAGGACCGATGAGACACCTGGCCAAGAAAGAGACAGTAAGCATGGAGCTACAGCCGGAGGAAACTTGCAGCCCATGACCACTTTTCTGATTGGGATTTTCAAAATGCGGCAAAGTGATACGATGCAAAATTGACCACTCTCTTTGAATTGAAATGTAATCTCCTTAGTTTAGTGGAGAAAAGACTGCAGGTAATGGATAGGGAAGATTCCCATTTGCAGCAACTACTGCCTCATCAGACCAAGAGTGAGCCATTAGGGGTTACACACTGTTAGACTACCTTGTACAGAAACAGAATTAAGAAGAGCTGTACACCGTACATTTCTTCCTTGACTCTACTTTTCCCTGGCATTTCCAAGTCTTGCTTTGACTTAGATTTCTTAACGTGAACAACAGAGTTAAATTCAAACCATAAATATTTAGAACTTAAGGTAAAAGCAAAAATTAAAGAGAAAAATCAAAAGCAAAGACATTAAATGATTCCACTGTCTTATTCAAAAAACAGTAAGAAATAGTCATTTGAAAGTAAGATTTGTGTCAGCATATGTATATTCTATGATATGTTAACATTCAGAGATCAGGGTTTGAGGTCTGGAGAGCTTTTCAAAGATATTGTTAGTTGCTTAAACTTTATACTGGTTAGCCAACTAATACTATTTTTGGCAATTACTTTTCTTGCTTTATATGGTATCTTCAGTTCTATTAGGGCTAGCACCTTGGTTCACTCTAATGATGGGTCATGTATGTATAAGCTTTTTGTGTGTGTGTGATTTGATTCATTTTATTTATTTATTTATTTGTTTGTTTGTTTTACATTTTTTATTGAGTAATAGTTATTTTATAATGTGTCAAATTCTAGCGTAGAGCACAATTTTTCAGTCATACATGAACATACATATATTCATTGTTACATTTTTTTTTCCGCTATGAGCTACCATAAGATCTTGTATATTTTTCCCTGTGCTATACAGTATAATCTTGTTTATCTAATCTACATTTTAAAATCCCAGACTGTCCCTTCCCATCCCCCACCCCCTAGGCAACCACAAGTTTGTATTCTGTGTCTATGAGTCTGTTTCTGTTTTGTATTTATGTTTTGTTTTGTTTTGTTTTGTTTTGTTTTAGATTCCTCATATAAGCGATCTCATATGGTATTTTTCTTTCTCTTTCTGGCTTACTTCACTTAGAATGATATTCTCCAGGAACATCCATGTTATTGCAAATGGCATTATGTTGTTGGGTTTTGTGGCTGAATAATATTCCATTGTGTAAATATACCACATCTTCTTTATTCAGTCATCTGTTGATGGACATTTAGGCTGTTTCCATGTCTTGGCTATTGTAAATAGTGCTGCTATGTATGAACAGTGGGGTGAATGTGTCATTTTGAAGTAGGATTCCTTCTGGATATATGCCCAGGATCAGGATTCCTGGGCCATATGGTAAGTCTATTCCTAGTCTTTTGAGGAATCTCCATACTGTTTTCCACAGTGGTTTTCCTTGCCTCCCTCTCCCACTCTTAATGATTTAGATGTCTTCTTTTACAATTTTGTGTTTATTCTTTTTGTAATTCATGCCAGTTATCTCCTTTCCAGTTATGAGTTTCTCATTTTTGTAGCATCCTGCTTCTTTTCTATTTAGAGTAGACTTGTCAGTATTTCTTTTAGCATGGGTTTAGTGTTGCTAAACTCTTAGTTTTTGCTTGTTTGTGAAGTTCTTTATCTCTCCTTCTATTCTAAAGGATAGCCTTGCTGGATAGAGTATCCTAGGCTGCAGCTTTTTTTCACTCAGGACTTTGAATGTATCTTGCCACTCCCTTCTGGCCTATAGTGTTTGTGTAGAGAAATCAGCTGAGAGCCTTATGGGGGTTCCCTTGTAACACTCTTTGTTTTTCTCTTGCTGCCTTTAGGATCATTTCTTTATCCTTGACTCTGGCCATCTTGATTATAATGTGTCTCAGTGTGGGTCTGTTTGGTTTCTTCCTGTTTGGGACCCTCTGTGCTTCCTGTACTTGGATATCTGATTCCTTTAGGTTTGGGAAGTTTTTAGTCATGATTTCTTCAAATATCTTTTCAATCCCCTTTGTTCTTTCTTCCCCTTCTGGAACCCCTATTATGTGTAGATTGGCATGCTTTATATTATCCCATAGGTCCCTTATATTGTTTTCATTGTTTTCTACTTGTTTTTCTCTCAGCTGTTCTGATTGGGTGCTTTCTGTTGTCCTGTCTTCTAGGTCACTTATTTGTTCCTCTGCATTATCTAGCCTGCTTTGTACAGCCTTTAGGTTTAGTTTATTAATTCTACTTGATTCTTCTTTATAGCTTCTATTTCATTTTTGACATATTTTATATCTCTAAACACTATTTCTTTTAGTCCCTTCAGTACTTTGATCACTCCTTTTTTGAAATCTTGATCTAGTAGGCCATCAATGTTTATTTCCTTGATTGTGTTTTCAGGGGATTTCTCTTGATCTTTTAATTGGGAGTGGTTCCTCTGCTTCTTCATATTGCTCATATCTCTCTGGCACTGTGGCTTAAGGAGTATCAGTTACCTAGTTCTCCTGGAGACGGTGTGCTCTTAATGATTTTATCAAGAGATCTTTGTGTCTTCGCCCTGTTTCACGAACTCAGCTTGCTGTTTCAAGAGGCCCTCTGTTGGCACCCTCGTCTGTACTGCTCCCAGTGGCTGTCGGCTGGCAGATCGCACCCCCTCCTAACACTGGGTCAGGAGCTGAGCTCTTATCCGGTGGGCAGGTCACTCCCCCTCCTGATGCCGCAGTCAGATGCTGGGCTCAGGGGAGGCAGGTGGGCGGATTGCGCCCCCTCTCAGCACTGTGGTCAGGTGCAGCGCTCCAACCAGGAAGCGGGGTGGCCGCCCACCCTCTCCCAGTGCCGGTTGCTCCGCTGCTCTGTGCTGCTGCCCGCTCCACTTCGGGTCGCTGTTCCGAAGGTGGGCTCGGGGAAGACCATGGAACAGCTCATCCCTGCTTTGTGCCAAATCTCAGCTCGTTTGTCTTGGCGGTGCGAGTTCTCTGAGGTGCCAGGGCAGAAAGATCCTATCCGCCTCGGACGGCAAACAAGTCTCAGTCCTGCCTAGGAGGTTTCAGAACCCCCGGGTGCAGATTCAGGTCTCAGCCCCACCCCAGCCCCAGCGCTGTGCACAGGAGGAGATGGTGGCTGTGGCTGTGCCCCGCCTCTCTTCTCACGGGAAGCAGCAGTAATGGTGGCGCAGGTCTGATGAGACAAAGGCTATGGCGCCCCTCCCCCCAGGGCAAACCAGCCGTGTTGCTTTGCTTTTTTTGCAATCTATGGGGGACCGAGGTTGTTCTGCTCCATATCCCCTCCCAGCCACCAGCCACCGCGCACAGCACCCTGCCATCCCCCAGGGCTGCCTCAGTGCAGCCACCCCAGTCCTCCATCTGGCTTGGGCGGCCTGTCTCAGCCCCCAGTTGCCGGCTTGCATCTCAGGCTGGGTGTCGCGGGGACCCTTTGTGCCCATTTAACTCAGTTCTGCTGGTCAAGGGGTGCCCGGAGCAGATCTGAGCCTCGGAGGCTCCCTCTCAGTCCTGTTGGCCTCTCTGTTGGAGAGGGGAGACACAGCGAATGAGCACCAGTCCTCTTTGCCACTCCCTCCCCGCAGGACCTGTCCTGCACTGTTTTGCTTTTTCTTCTTTCTTTTTTCCTTTTCTCCTACCAGATTTTTGGCGTCTTTGTCTTTGAAGAGGGCGATGTTCTGTCAGAGTTCGGCCGGTGCTCTGGTTGGCTGAGAAGATCTGTAGATGTGGGTTTTGGTGTATTTGTGGGATAGGGTGAGCTATAAGTGTCCTTCTACTCCGCCGTCTTTCTTCTCTCCTCTGTATAAGCTTTAAATATGTAGGCTTTCCTTAATAAGCTGCTGAGTTCCAGTTCATACAGCCCTGATGATTTATGATTTAAAGCTAATGCCATGGCCACATTTTCAGTGTTTGTCTAAAGAACTTCTAGTGTCAACCTGTAGAACGTCACTTTTTGTCAGGATGCACCTGCCCTGAGCAGTATAATTCTTAGATAGATCACAGCCCAATGGGTATATTCTTTAGGGAAAAACAAAAACAAAAACAGTCATACTGCCAAGGGGGATGAGTATGCAGTGTATCAAAGTGTTTGACTAGATAAGGAAAAAGCAAGGAATTAAGGAGAAGATAAAGGAAGAATTCCAGTAATTCTAGTGTTGTTTTGTTTTGCTTTGTTTTTCCTGAAAAGAACATAAAAATAAGTTACAAATAAGTACAACTAAAGAGAAAGTGCATATTTTGTTTGAATCTTTATTGAACATATCCTACCAAGGAACCACCCTTATCCTTGCCATATTTGAGAATATAATTTCTCCATAAAGAAGGAATAAATCACTTTTTTCCTTTGGATGTCTGGCAGAACTCAGTCTTTAGTAGGAAAAAACTCAGATTGTAAACTATACTAAGACTGTTCCTTCTGAGTAATATGAGGATCACTGGATGCTTATTATAAGAATAAATAAGATAATTCTAAATGGATCTTTAGGAATGTGTATTCTTTTTTTATTCTTGGAGACATATACGGTAGACTCTGGAGTGAGCCTACCAAGCTTTAAACTCTGGTACCACCACTAGCTAGTAAGAGACAAGTTACATAAATTCTCATGTACAAACTGGAATAGCAATATCTACTGCAAAGAGGTATTATAGGGATTAAAAGGAATTATACACATAAAATGCTTAGAACCGTATCAGTCACAAAATAAATACTCAGGTAATTATTATTACCTGAATTTGAGATCCAGCTCATAATAAAACATTTAATATACAGTGAAGTTTGGTTTTTTAATCACTAATAATCATACAGTTATACTAGAAAGTTTAGTTTATTTGCCCTGAACTCTCTGTTCTAAAAGCCATCAATCAGTAACCATCAGTCAGTGATTTTGATTTTTATATTGCTCAAGAATAGTGTACAAATATGTTGCCATTCATTCAAGATTCAAGTGGAAGGTTCCCCTTTGAAGAAGTAAATCAATTAACTGAGTAATTATTATATACTGTTGTAAAACTTTAGTGAAAGTTGTAACATAGCTGTGCTTTTGAAGCATTGTGCTGTACACCAAAAATTGACACAACATTGTAAACTGACTCTACTGCAATTTAAAAAAAAAAACCAGAACACCGAAAAGTTATATTCTGTTTGAAGTACTTTGCCAACATTTTTTTTTTCTTTTGATTTACTGCATCCACCTCACTTAATTGGTTGGAAATTCATAAGGCCCTAAATCAGCTGACTTTGAGCTACTCAGAAGAGAGATTTTCCCAGGTGGCTTGATCTAACTGGGTGAGCTATTAAAAGGGGCTGGGCCCTTTCCAAAAAGAGAAATTCAGAGCAAGAGAGGCTGTCCTGTTAACCAGAGGCTTCTTGAAAACTGCCCCATGGAACTCTGTTATCATCCAAAATCATGTCTGAGTAACCTTTAGCCACAGAGACCACATCCTGCTAGGACCCAATTTCAAAAATCTCCCTATTATTTTTTTTTCCCGTAAGAACATGAAACCGCAAGTAGTTTCCATCCTCCCATAATCCCGAGCACCCAAAGCCTGTACAGGTCCCTCCTCCCAGCAGAAGTTGAAGCATTTTCATTCTGTCCTCTGCCTTCATACTGCAGCACTTTGCAAGAAACGTAAATTGTGTTTTACTCTCAGAACAAAGTCTGCTTTACAAATTGGTCTAAATTAGCTACTCTGCCATTTCTGGAGTATTTCACCAAAAATGGGTATGACTCTCTCTTAAGTAAAAGTAAAATTACATATATGTATGTACATATACACATATCATATATGTACATATATACATATTATACATCATATTAATATAATTTGTATGTATGTACATACCTATGTTCATATTGTGCACACATATATGCATACTATGTATAAATACATATATGTACAGATAAATATATAAATAAAAATTTTAAAATATATATATATCCTGAATGAAGGCTTGGACACCATAGCAATACATCACACTAACAAAAAGAAGTAAGAAAAAAATCAGACACTGCATACCTGTGGGCTATGGCCTTTCACAAGGTGTTCCTATCTGGCATTTCTACTGGCTTCCTTTCCCAGTAGGCAGGCCTTGAGCAGTCATACCTTCACATATATAGAGTATGCCTCCCTCCCCACTCTCACTGACCTCCTGGCTCAGGCACAGAATTTACTCAAAATAGACATAACCCCTGGAAATGGAACTCTGACAAGGAAGAAGATGATATTTTACACTGTTATGTAAAGTGGTTTACCTCCCCACTTATTTAAACACTTTCATTTCATAAGAGGATTTTGGCTCAACTTCTACATAATCAAAAAATCATTACAATATTTTTCCCCACAATAAACATTAGCCTTCTCCAAAGATGAATTAGAAAACAGCTGTAGCCAATTTAGAATAATAATTTTTACTCATTTTTACTCTTCCAGATTGTAAATATTGAAATATAATCTCATTGACAGCATTCATTAAAAGTTTGATGTAGCTAACAAGGTATTTGAACTGAAAAATCGAGACTAAAGTATTACAGAAAAAGTCTTAGTTACAATGCACAATAATTGCATCACAACTATCATGGATAAAAGAAATCTGTATTTACAGAACATAGGTATATGTCTATCTCTGTAATTTGGCTTACTGCAGTAAAGGCTCTGTGTATGGGTAATTATATTTAATGAGCTCAACTGAATTTAATATATAGCATCAGCTACCATCCAAAAGATTAGCAGAGGTTAGTGCTTATAGTTAAGAGTGGCTAAACTAGCTTGGAGTGTGTAATTACAATTATGATTTCTTAGTCGCCTCGTTTCACCAACTGCTTCATCCTTCTGCCTTGGAACTATTATCTCCCTTAGCATGATTCCCTATTCCTACAAATACAATGTATTTGCCTTCTCATCTTCATAGCAGCAAATTGCCCAGGAGCTGCAAATCAAGTGCCTCCGGAAAGAGGCAGGGAACTCTAATGTATAGAGCATGCTGGATGCTGAAGGCTGGATGTTGAAGGTCAAGGACTGTGTTAAATTGGAGACTGCACATCCAGACCAAAGGCATGCAAATGCAAACTCCTTAGAATACTGTGTAACCAAGTAAAACATATCTGCAGAATGAATTTGGCCAGAGGATGTTAATTTCTGTCTACTGTCTTAGATTAGTAGTTTGGGAATTTGGGGGAGGACATAAAATAATCCTTTGAGATTGTAAAGAAAGATTTTTTTTCTGTTTTTATACTATACCTTGGATAATTTCATTCAAGTTAAAGAAGTTATCAGTGCATGTAGCTTAAACGTCAAATAGCACCAAAAAAATTATACTAAAAATCACCACTTCTCTGATCTCATTTTCCCCATTTTCTGAGGAGGGGGATAGAAACCACCTCAGAAACCTCCTCAGAAACGACCAGTTGTGACTCACTGTTTTTTAAAAAATACTTGCATTGCTAATTAAAATGATCAAATCTATACACTTTATTTACTTTATGCTATGATGAATGAGGATTAAGTAGTCTCACAACACACCCAACTGTCTCTCTCCCATCTTCTTAAAGTATTATGTCACTATTTTCCATTAAAACTTAAGAGAACATTTATGTCACATGTCTTTGTATGTCCACAGCCAAGACAAGCAGAGTACTATCATTCCACGTCTCTTCTTTGAGTGGTAGTGCCTTATCTTTCGTGATTCTACCTATCTCTTTTTTGGGAATATCTTACACTTTAAAATCCCATTATATCAGGTTTATTTTTTCATCATTCTTAGTAGAGGTTTTTTAAATACGTTGTGTGAGTTTCCACGATTTAAAAAACAAACAAAAAATACAGTAATATAAAAATAAAGGAGGGAAAGCCTCCCTGTATTTCAGTCCCCTGTCTGTTTATGCTCTGTAACAACCCATCTATTCCATGCACACATATCAGTAACCAGTGTTAACAGATTACTGTGTAGCCTTTCAGAGTCAGCTATGCATATATATAAAAAAAGCAAATATTCTTTCTTATTTTTTCCTTCCTTTGTATAAATGATGGAATACTTATATATTTTCTGAAACTTGGTTTTTCACTCTAGTATTTTTATTGACATACAGAAAAATTAGTATTTTTGGATATAGTTCTTCAGTTTTGACAAAGACACAGTTGTGTTACTACCACTATCATCAACATATAGAATCATTTCCTTGTGCTGATCCTTTCTGGTCCCACCACCCTTGGAAACTACTAATCTGTTTCTTCCCCTATAATGTTGCCTTTTTGAAAATGTGAAATAAATGGACTCATACAATATGTAACATTTTAAGTCTGATTTTTAAAATGTAGTGTAATATATTTGAGATTCATCCCTGTTGTTATAGGTGTCACATATTCTTTTTAGTTGAGTAGTAATCTATTGTAAGGGTGGGCCACAGTATGGTTCTGCATCCACCAGAACAGCTGGATTTTTTTCTGTCTTTGTGGTTATGAATAAATACTCACTCTCACAACAGATACTTTACCTTGTGTATAAATATCAACGCTGAGAAAGAGAACACAATTAACATTAAGTATTTGGGGGGAAATGAGGTAATATAACAACTATCTGAAGATGTTTCCCAAGAAAACTGAATCTAGCTGTTAGATAGAAGCATGAATAATTTATGTGTGGTAGCCACAGAGAATGCCAAATGTATGAATGGAGAAGGATATATGGACCATAAAGTATGTGGTGATGGGAATGTTCTGTTATGATGGGTTCAATTTTCTCAGTGATACAGGAACAAAGGTATCAGCTGACATAGTAAAGAAAAGAAAGTAGGAATTGAAAGTTTAAGGAAAGAAGAGAAGATACAAATGGAAGTAGACTGTAATGACTTGGAAGCACCATTTGAGGTTGATGGTAATTAACTGAGAACGAGACCGGTCAGCATGCTTGACTTTTTCTATAGCCACATTCAGTTGCATGGGTGAAGTGCAGAGGGGATGCAGAAAAATCAGACTAAATCAGAGAAGCATTTTTGCCTAATGTACATGATTAAACAAGTGAAGAGCAGGGGTGATTTTTAAATAATTCACAATAGATTTTAAGCTGGTAAAGTAAAAAAGGTGGAGATAAAGGCAAAGAGCTACAAGGTAACTTTGATGGAATTTTATGATTTTCTTATTTATTTTCCTTCCTTTCTGTTTTTTTCACCCTTATCTTTTGTAGGTTTAAATATTCTCTTATTTTGCTTGATCAGTTTATCTATTTCATTGATTTCTCCCAAAGATCCAAAGTTCAGATTTATTATTACTGCTATCTTTTCTGTTTTCAATTGCATAATATCTATTTTCTCTTCATTTCATCATTTTGCTTCAATTCAGTTTATCAACTTCTTTTACTAATTTTGGGAGTCGTGCTGAATGTATTAGTCTTCATTATCTCCTTATTTGTTGATACATCCAATAAAGGCTATTAATTTCCATGTGAATTGATGAGCTGTACACAAAGAATTCTTATATCTAATATTTTATTATTTTTTCTAGATTTAGTGCTATTTGATTTGTATTCCTCTTTGACCAAAAAATTGATTTTCTAAAGATGATGTCTTAAGGAAGAAGCATTTAATTTCCAGATGAAACTGTCTAGTTTCTAGTTGTGCTGCATTCTTAGCAGACAGTGCTTTCAGTACTGCTTCTATTACTTGGAACTCATGGAGGTTGTCTTTGTAACCTAATGAATCTCCAATACTTTTAAATGCTCTATGATCACCTACAAAGAAGGTGCGGGCTCTATTTTCAAGTAACATTTCAATGTATACCAATAAATTGGATCTTATTATTTAGACCTTCAATGTATATCAATTGTATATACATGTGTATCAATGTGTGTCAATAATATCTCAATGTATATCAATAAACTCAATCTTGTTAGTTAAACCTTTTTTTCTTCCTTTTTTAAATTTATTATTGAGGCCAAATAAAAATCTCAAGTTAGTAGTATGTTTTGGCATTTATCTCCTTAATTATTTTTAAGAATACCACTGCTGTTGTCAGTAGGTATCCATACATGTTACATCTTTATTGTGAATGATGACAATATTTGGCATTAAAGTGCCTGCATATTTGCCTGAGTTCCATATTATGTAATATTAAGATCATTACCCCTGCTACCTTTGTTTTCAATCATCTGTTACATCTTTGCTCATTCTTTAATATTTAGCCCTTATTAATATTTTGTTTCATATATGTTTTTTGTAAATAGTGAAATCTTAGGCTTTCTTTTGTGATCCAGTCTGCTAAAAACACTTTTGTTTTAATAGATGAATTTAAATTTTACTATCCTGACAGATATGTTTGGCCTTAGTTATATCTTATTATTTTGTATTGCATTTTTATGTTTCCTGTTTATATTTAATTTTCAACCTTTCAATATCTCATTTGTTATCTTTGGTGGGCATGTGTGTGTGTGCATCCATGCATTGTAATTTTTCTGATATTTTAAAGGGTTCACCTTTTGTTCTAACAATGATTAATTAATTAATTTAGTGACTACCTTTACAATTATTTATGAATAATTATTTCTGTATTACTCTCTGTGGTGGTAATACAGAAATGATTATCTGTGTGTAAGGCCTAAATTTAATATTATGTATATGCTGCCTTGATATCTAAATAGGAAGGGCCTGACATGGACAACTGCAGCTCCCTGCCCACCACTCGGCTCCAATAAATAAGGTCCCCTAAACAACCCTTCTTACCAAAGGACCAAATGGAGTTCATGCTTGCACCTGAGCAGCAGGTTTCAGTTCCCTCTTTGCCCACAGAATTACTCAAACAAGGCAATCTCATCCCCTATGGGACACAGGGGCTCCCTCACCCTCTTGATACTATAAGGCCTGCCTCTCACAGCCCCTGGTTGTTCACTCTGTTCCCAAATGCAACCCCACAGGGTCCTGCATAATATATAGTATCCTTCTCCTCTGCCCAGTGTTGAATGCCATGTGTCTGCAATTCCCATCTCACTAACATGGGAATCCCTGCCTCAGGGAACGAGTGAATAGAAGGCAAGCAAAACACCCTCAATCTTCTGTTTTTTCAGAGAAACTCTTCGTTGCCTTCCAGTGGTAAAATTCGTGTATTTCCTCCTCCTCACTCCTTTTACTCCCTTTCTTATACCTCCCAATTTTAGATACTAATAGTAGCTTTTAGTGTTTTCCATTATACTGTAAAATATTCCTTGGGACACTATTGTCTTTCACCCCAAATGCATTCACCCTTCTAGCTGAGCACACGGCAGACCCTATCAGATATTACAGGTCTCAGTCCTTCCAGTGATTATGGCTAAAGGGAAGGTTCTTGTCAATGGGATGAAAGCACAGTGTTATGTGCCACTTATCATCCACTTAAAGATGCTTGTTCAGAACTTCCTTCTCCCCTTTTTTACTCTGCTGACTGGAAATGACTTTAACCAAAGCAATCTTGAAAGTCAAGTGCCAATGATTACAGAGCCACTCTGCAGACCGGGTCCTCAGGTGACTTCTTGAAGCACACACACTACCTAGCTTAGACTGTTAAAATGAAAGAGAAATAAACTACAGTTTTTTGTTGAGCCACTACATTTTTGAATGTTTGTTAAAGCAGATTAGCCTTCATCCCAGTGATGTATTTTTATTTAAATTCTTATTTTCAGATAATTGCATACCTACAAAGAAATTCCAAAACAATACAAAGAACTCCCACTTACTCTGAACCCAAACTCACCAATTGCTTATACTTTGTCCCATTTTTCTATCATAACAATAATTAAAAGGAAATATGCTTATTATATAGTCATATGTCTGTGGTTCTTATTAAGCAGTTTTGAATTAATTGTCTTGTGGCTGCACCTTATAAGTAAAAATGTGACTGCTAACAGAGAAAGTTTTATTCCTTCAAGTCTTTAAAAACATTTTTTTGCCTCTTTACACTGGTTAATACTTGGTTAGAAAATTGAATAGGAGAAATAAAAGAGAATGTTCTTGTCTTTTCATGATCATAACAAGGAAGCACATAATACATTACCATTATATATGAGGTTAGCTGTATGACCTTGTAGCTATGCTATCAAATAGAGGAAGTTTTCTGCTTTGTTTCTCGTTTTTGTCATAAACAACCATTACATTTTGTAATTTTTTTTTTTTTGGTGTCCATTGAAATAATCATATGATTTTCCTCCTTTATTCATAAGATGAATGATATAAATTGATTTTTGAATTTTTTTGTTGTTGTTAAAAGAGGTACTGGGGATTGAACCCAGGACCTCATGCATACTGAGCACATATTCTACCATGAGCTATAACCACTGCCCCCCGATTTTTGAATGTTGAAGCAACATGAATTACATACAAGTATGAACTATATACTTGTGATAAAACCACATAAGTATGATATATTGTCCTTCTTATATACTTCTTGCTAGATTCAATTTGCTAACATTTTGCTACAGAACTATAAATGTATGTCAAGGGCATAGACTTTTTCTTTAAAGGAACAGATAATACGTATTTTCACTTAATGGGATTTAACTGCTTAACTTTGCTCTCCTAATGTAAAAGCAGCCATGGACAATGTAAGAGTGAATGGTTGTAGCTGGATTTAGTCTGTAGGTTGTAGTTTCTATGCTGACAATGATAGCAGCCTGTGGCTTTCTTTTTTTGTAATGTCTTTGCTATGATTATGTATCAGAGTTCTATTGCCTCATAAACTGATCGGAAAACATTTCTTCTTCACTTTTCTGAAGAGTATTATTCATTAGAAAATGTCTTCCTTAAAATTTGAGTAAGTTTAAAAGTGAAATTATCTGGGACTAGAAATGTTTTTTATAAGAAAGCTTTATAATTGGAATTTTAATTACTTTAATAGGTGAAAAGCTTAGTAATATGTAAAATGTGTGTCTATTTTAGCAAGTTTTGTTTCTTTGGAATTTTTTCCATGTCATTTTATGTTGTCAAATCTATTGTAATGTAACTATATACCATCACCTTAGAACCCTTTAAATGTCTACGGGATCTATTGTGATATTCTCTTTGATTTCTGACTTGTTTCTCTCTCTCATTTTTAAAATTAATAAATATATTTAAAAGTTTATCAATTTCATTAATCTTTTTAAAGAACATACTTCTGACTGTTAATTTTCTCTATTGTTTCTCTATTTTATATTCCATTGTCCCTGCTGTTATAGTCATCATATCTTTGTCTCTACTTACTTTTGATTTAACTTGCTCTTTTTCTAGATTTTTAAGAAGTAACTGAAATAACTGTTTTTAACTTTTTTTTAACTAATATAAGCATTGACTGTCATAAATCTCTTAAGCACAACTTTTAATGCATTCCTCAAATTTTTCTATTGTGTGTTTTTTATACTGGTTTTCCATCATCATTCAGTTTGAACTATTCATACTCTATTCTTTCTTTCTCTCCTTCTTTCTTCCTTTCTTTCTTGAACCACGGGCCCCACAAAATTAGTTTTAGTTGCCAAATCTTGTGGATTTTATAAATCTTTCTGTTAATACCAGTTTCTAATTTACCTTCATAATGATAAGAAAGTATAATCTCTAAGTTTTCAATATTTTCAAATTTATGCAGATTTGTTTTGCTTCTATATATAAAAATAATATTTTCTGCACTTGTTAGATACGATATTTAAAAACATCAATAAAGTCAAGTTGGTTGATAGTGTTCAAATCTTTATTCTTGCTGATACTTTATATTAAAAAAATAAATTATTGAAAAAATTCTTTCAATCACAAACCATGAATTTTAATCATTTCCTTCATATTTAACAGCTGTATTTGGTAATTCCACATTTAACTAACATTTTAGTTCTACTTGTATCATACATTTTTACCAATTTTTGATGGGAGATTAGGCCTTTTCTCTTAGTGTGGGTCCACATTTTGGATTTGCAAATTATCTTTAAAGCACAAACCACAAAACACACATCATCTTCAATTTCTATGCTCTTTCTTTAAAGAGGAATGATAAAGTAGAGGTATTATTGAATGCAGATTCCCTCTGAATGTTTACCATCTACATCCAGTCTTTTACAGTTTTTCTCACTCACACATCACTAATAGCATATTTTTCATTAACTTCTACGTATTGTATTTTGCCAAATCATTCAAATCACATTTTTAAGAAAAAATGTTAACTCTTTTTCTTTCAAACTTATATTTTGTCCCTTAATTAGTAAATATCACTGGTAAATGCAGTCAATATAAACATGTTTTGGAGCACATGGCTGCTTCTTGGTATCACAGTTTGATTTATGGTTACAAAAGTTGACAGTATATTAGAATTAGCCTTTTAAGGGAACTCTGTATGGCATGGAAATTATTAGTATGTTTTAGAGGAAAGAGGAAATTGTTGCTTAATTTAGCCAGTTAAGGAGATATCAGTTAAGAGAATTTCTGGAGTACTTTTAAAGAATGTTTCTAAGAGGAATAGAGATTTAACCACTATTTTTAAGTCCGTGAGAAAAGTAATAGCCAACATTTAGCTAACTCATAATTTGAAACAAGACTTGTTCTAAGTACCAAACAAAATGATTACATTTATTTCTCACAAGAACATTTATAGAAAGACTAACTTACTTAATTTCATTCACCTAGTAGTTGGTAGAAGTAAAATTTTAATTTAGAGTTTGATTTCAGAGTTCAGTTTTTAAACCTCTAAAATAATACTGAAATTTATTTTTAATCACCTTTAAAAATTTATTCTGATAGAGTAAAATTTAAATTAAACTAAACAGTATATTCATACTAGAAGCTTGAGGAATGTTTCCTAAAAGAAAAAAAAATCTAATGGAATAGCATGAAGAATAATTCAATGTGGACCACCAGTATCAGCTGAACTCTTCAGGATTCCCTTCAGAATTCAATGGTAGAGCTTGAGCTATTACCCTCAGACAGCTGCAAAATCCTCAAAGCATAGTGGTTGCTGCTAGGTACTGAAGATCACATTAACAAGGCTAGCAGTGAGGGAATCTTATCTAGGAAATGGATAGACAATTTTAAAATATTTAAACTCTGGGTTACATAACTAACATAAAAGGTAAATATTTATTCCAAAGCTACAATATAAAACCTTCAATATCCAAGAATTTCTCACTCCAACACGAGAAAAGTTTTATAATAAGATTCAAAGCAAACTGTGTGAAATCAAGTTTATAGATGTAAAAAATAAGTTGTATACAAGTGGGCAATCAAGTACTACCCTGACCCAAAGGCCCTCCTTCTAAATATTTTCAAGTATATCTCTCTATAGTTGTTCACAATTTATGAAGGAAAAAATATGGTTACACTTTTATATATTTTTTTAAGTATCCTATAAATAGCACTGAAGATATTTAGAGGCAAGAGTCAATCAGTGCTATTGAGGCATGAGAAGTTTAGTATTGTCAGAAAATATTTTGTACGAAAAAAGTGATATGAATAGAATTGTTAACGTGAATTGAAATCAGACCAAATGACATGATAAGAAGTAGCAAACAACATTTAACTTTATCTTGAGTTCTATTTTAAGATTTATCACATATTAATTATGGAATTAGGATGAATTACTTAAGTTTTCTAACTCATGTAATTAGTAAAATTATATGATTGATTTGTAGTTTTTTTCAATCATATCTATAATTATAGTTGGAATAAAATCAATATCCATTTGTGATGAAAGTTATCAGCAAAGTGATAAAGAACAATGATTGAAACCCCACAGTTAGCATCATATTAAAAGGTAAAATATTGAATGTTTTCCCATAAAGACTGGGGAAAAGACAAGAATGCCCCCTTTGGCATTTGTATCCAATATCATACCAGAGGTACTAGTTATTGCAATAAAAAGAAGAAAAGAAATCAAAGTTATTAATATTTTTAAATTAATGATGAAATCTTTACTTTTAAATTTTTTAAACTTTTTTTATTGAGTTATAGTCATTTTACAATGTTGTGTCAAATTTCAGTGTAGAGCACAATTTTCTCAGTTATACATGAACATACATATATTCATTGTCACATTTTTTTTTTTTGCTGTGAGCTACCACAAGATCTTATATATACTTCCCTGTGCTATACAGCATAATCATGTTTATCTATTTTACATATGCCTGTCAGTATCTACAGATTTTGAATTCCCAGACTATCCCTTCCTACCCCACTCCCCCTGGGCAACCACAAGTTTGTATTCTATGTCTATGAGTCTGTTTCTGTTCTGTATTTATGTTCTTTTTTTTTTTTTTAACTTTTTTTAGATTCCACATATGAGCGATCTCATATGGTATTTTTCTTCAAAGTTATTAATATTTAAAAGAAAGAAGTAAAATTGTCTTTATTGGCTCATGACATAATGTTTTAAGATAAAGTCTATAGAATATAGAAAGTGCCTAAGCCTATTATATGAATTAAGAATGGCTGCAGAATACAAGAGTACTATACAAAATGCAATTCTGTATGTACATACTGGCAAAAAACTTTCAAAATAAAAATTTTAAACAATTTGATTTAGGACAGCGTCAAATACGCTTAGCAATACATTTAACAAAGAAGGTGCAATACCTCTATTCCAAACACTACAAAGCTTTGCTAAAAGAAATCAAAAGCAGAAAGATGTAGATATATGGATGGATTGGAAGATTAAACATTGTTGAGATGTCAATTCTATAAAAATTGATCAGTAGATTCAAAGTAATCTCAGAAAACATTTTGAAGAAATTGATAAGCTTAGTCCAATATTTTATAAAGTATAAATGATTCATGATATCAAAAGCAATCATGAAGAAAAAACAATATTAGAATAATATTTCTTGATCTCAAGACTTAGAAATCCTAGAAATAGACCCATACTTATATGGTCATTTGATTTTTGGAAAAAAGTCACCAAAGTAATCCAAATTATTCAAAGTAATTTCAACAAATGGTGCAGGGAAAACTGTATCTTCATATGAAGAATATCATACTGGGCCCCTACCTCAAATTATACTTAAAAACTATTTTGTCAGTCTACAACATGCATTTCCAGCTTTCTGGATCATGATAATAGTTCTCTCACCACCTGCCACTTTGCTTACTTTAAATCTAAGTATGTCAATGCTGACATACTTAGGATTTCTACAGAAGAAAAAGAAGTAAGAGGAAGGAGAGAGGAATAGGAAAAGGAGGAGGAAAGAGAAGAGTGGGAGAAAGTAAATAATCACAAATTATGGCGGACAGTATACTAAAAGTAAAAAGGTATATTAAATGTACTTGTTTCACAAATAACTGAAAAGAGAACCCATATATTTTGGAGACTGAAGATGAATGTAATTAAAAAATTTGGATAAAGAATACATAAAATATGTCTATAAAACAATAGGAAAGCATTAAATTATACAGAATGTAAATGGAAGTCCCTGATAAAAAATAATTTTTTTAATTAGGGAAGTGTAAATCTGAGATTTTCAGATACTAATATATATAAAATAAATAAATAACAAGTTCATACTGTATAGCACAGGGAACTATATTTAATATCTTATAGTAACCTATGGTGAAAAAGAATATGAAAATGAATATATGTATGTTCGTGTACGACTGAAGCATTATGCTGTACACTAGAAACTGACACAACATTGTAAACTGAGTATACTTCAATAAAACATATATGTACAAAAAAAAAGAAGAAGCAAGTTCATGACAATCTGTTCCCAAATTTTGAAAGTCCATTAATATACAAGTGTTTATCATCATCTTCACTGCTTCCAAACAGGTCCAACGCTATTTGCTCTTGTATGCCCTCCTAACTGGCATTTTTCTTTTATCTTTGCCCTCCTGGAATCTTTTCTCAATATAGCAGCCAGAGGTGTCCTTCTAAATGTCAAGTAAGATCATATCAGTCCTGTGTTTAAAATCCTATAGTGGATCCCTAGCTCATTCAGATGAAAACCAAAGTCCTTAAGATAGTCAGCAAGACCCAAAAGAATTCCCTTGTTATTCTTTTGCTCTCTGTTCCAATTATCCCATCTCAGTCACAGCCATACTGGCCTCCTTTCTTCCTCAAAAACAAGCACATAAACAAAAACCCAGGAACACTCCCTCTTCAGTTCACTTGCTCTTTCCTACATCTAGCATGTGTTCCTCCTAGATAACTAAATTGCATGTTGCCACATCCCTGAGAAGTCAAGAGGTCTTGGTATGCATGTCACTTTCTCAACGAGAACTTCCGGTAGCAGTTAACTTAAAAATGTAATCTCATCTTCCCTCTGAAACTCTCTATTGCTTCGTCTTGCTTTATTTTTCTCCATAACCAATGAGCAGCATTGTACCATTAAAACACACACACACACAATTTATAGATAATAGTTCTAAACCTAAAATCTAATATGTAAGAAAATAAACTCATAAATCAGAAGTAAACATTCTTAAAAGACAAACAAAATAATAATAAAAGCAAAAAGTTGCATCAAAATTAAATGTCTTTTCATAGAAAAACATTGTTAATTAATAAATAATTAAGCAACAGGCTGAGAAAACTATTCCAAAATATATAACTGACAAAGGAGTAGAATCCATTATATATAAATAATTCCTACAGTTGAATAGAAAAGATAAACAACCCAGCAAAGAAACGGACAAAATGGAAAAAGGAAGACATAAAAATAGTCAATTATCATATGAAAAAAAGCCCTGCAAAATCACTAATTATTGAGAAAATGCAAATTGCCATCACAACAAGATGCCACTACATACCTACCAGAACACTTGAAGTTAAAAACAAAAAATAAAACAATCTGACAAAAATATTGGTAAGATTGTGGAGCAACTGGAACTTATACACAATGTTGAGTGAAAGGTAAAAGGAAACAAATATTTTGGAAGGAAGTCTGCCAGTTTCTTGTAAAACTAAACAAACATCTATCATGTGACCAACAATTCCTCCTGTACATATTTTTCCAATAAAAATAAAAACATATATGTAAAAAGACCTCAAAATGTTCAGACACTGTATTCAAAGAACAGTCTAAGTGTTCATGAATAGAATTTACTCTGATATATACACTCAATGGAATAATTCTCAACAATTAAAAAAATGGATTATTGACACTCCCATCAATATGGATGAATCTCTAAAATAAAGAAGCTTGACACAACCTAGTACATTTTGTATTATTGCATTTATATGAAATTATAAAATGGACATAAATAATTTATTGTGTTAACAAACCAGAACAATGATTGCCTCTGGGGGTGCCTGGAGTGGAGATAGACCAGGAAGGAAATGAGATAGACCAGAGTAAGGAAACTTTCTGTGTGGTTAGTCATGTTCTATATCTTCATAGTGGTATGGATTACTCTAGTACATTCATTTGTCAAAATTCAGTAGATGCATAGTTAATGTTTATGCATTTTGTTTTATGTAAGTATTACTCAGATGGACCAGAATTGTAAAAATATACTGATTTCTAGTTAATGACATACATGCTAAAATATTTAGTGGGAAATATATTGATGTCTTCAATTTGATTTGAAAGGCACCAAAATGATTGACCAGTGTTTAGATAAAAGGATGATAAATGGATAGATTTTTAACAAATGGAGAATAATGGAACATTAATGGTAGAATCTTAGTCATGGATATATGAATGTTCATTGTAAGTTCTTTCAATTTTGCTATATATTTGAAAGTTTTCAAAATAAAATGTTGTAGTAGTACTATATATAATAGCCAAGACATGGAAACAACCCAAATAGTCATCAACAAAAGACTGCATAAAGAAGATGCGGTATATTTATACAATGGCATACTACTCAGCCATAAAAAAGAATAAAATAATGCCATTTGCAGCAACATGGATGGATCTGGAGGTCGTCATTCTTAGTGAAGTAAGCCAGAAAGAGAAAGAAAAATACCATATGATATCACTCATATGTGGAATCTAAAAAAAAAAAGAAAAAGAAAAACAGAAGATACTAATGAACTTACCTACAAAACAGAAACAGACTCAGAGACATAGTAAACAAACTTACGGATACCTGGGGAAATCAGTGGTGGAAAGGGTTAAATTGAGAGTTCAAGATTTGCAAATATTAACTATTGTGTATATATATATATATATATATACATACACACACACACATATATATATATAATACATAAAAAACAAATTTCTTCTATATAGCACAGGAAACTATATTCAATATCTTATAGAAAACTATAATGAAAAAGAATATTAAAACAAATATATGTATGTATATGTATGACTGAAACATCATGCTGTACACAAGAAACTGATGAACTGTAACTGATAACATCTCAGTAAAAAATTCAAAAAAATTCAAAAATTAAAAATAAATAAAATAAAATGTTGGAAAAACAATGCCATCTTCTCTGTAAATCCCCTTTTGCCATTTTACTATCAAACCTCCCTTCCCTTTCCCCAAGAAACCAACGATCTGATTTCCCTCACAATAGCTTGGCTTATCCTAGGCATCTGTATAAATGAAATCATACAGCATTTATTGTGTCTGGCTTCTATTATTCAATATGTTGATTTTTGTTGGTGGCTAATACTCCACTTTATGAATATATCATGGTAGGATTATCCATTGCCTTATTGACGGTCACTTGCATTGTTCTAGTTTCTGATTATTATAAATAAAATTCTGTCAGGTTAGTAACTCTACAAGGTTTCTAATATGCAGGCAAAGTGGAGAACGACTGGACTGTGTGGCTGCTAAGATTCTTTGCCACTAGAAAACTTGGTGTTATGGCTATCTAGGGAAAGAGTCAAGGGATAGTAATCAGTGCTGCAGCTTCAGCCCTACTTCTGTGACACAGATATCTCACAATCAATTAATATCTATCTAATTGGTATACACTGTCTCATCAGAACTGATTAAATTAAGCAAATAAATAGAACCAAAGGCCCAAATGTGTCAGATTTTAATAGATTCTTAAAACATAGTTGCTTAAAGTAAATGTGAAAAAAATTATGCCTTGTGTAAGGCTAATCACATGAACTTAGCACTATAAATGTGTCTCACATAATCATAACCTCATCTGTATGAAATTGTTAGGAATGCAGTCTACACAAAACAGAGGTAGACTTCTGGGCAGTATAATTGAAAGAGTTAGTTAGAAAAACTAATCTTTACTTTAGTCTTTGACTTTCAACCAGTTCTATTATTTGAATAGAAGTAATAACACACAAAGCAAAGGCTACTATCGTGAGTTTGAAAAAACTAATTAGGTGTATCACTACAACCAAATTAAAATGCAGTCCTTATTGTAAGGTATTCTAATTGACCAGTCTCTGAAATTATAATTACTGTTTTTTTTTTTAAATCACAGTAGTAAAATGAGTAATATTTGGAAGCAAAATATAAATTTATCCCCATGAAAGATTTAGACACAAAACAATCTGAATTTTAGAACCATAATAGTAGGTGGAAAACACACTTCCCCAAAGATTATATGTAGTGTGATCATCTTTTTTATAAAATTACAAACAGCTGAGCTCAAAGAACAGATTTTTAAGGAATTCACATAGATAAATGGTCTATATAAAAATGGATAACAGAGTATTTGGAGTTTTTGTTTTGGTTTGGTTTGGTTTTATTTTCACCTTTGAGTAGGAATACAGGACAACATTACAGTTTTGAATCATTACATGAACAAATGTGGTAATATAGTATCGACAATAAGCATGATCTAAATTCTGGGAATAAGTAGTTTTCAGTTCAGGGGACAGGCGAGAGAACAGGTGCAAGATCTACAAAGGAGATGGAAGTCACATTACTCAGTGAGCCACCAAAGGGTTTTAGCTTCAACTCACTGACTGAAAGGAATGCCAGTACTGGTTAACCACACATAATCTTCATCACAGCAAATCAGAAAATCCAATTTCCAAACTAATAGTAAGCAGAAGAGAGAGTAACTCCAGACTGACTTATAAATTGATCTGGATGACTACTAAGGCATCCTCCAATTGCATTTTGGCACAATCTTCAGAGTGATCATTGCAGCAAGGAGATTTTCGTGTGTCCCTAGTTATTATAGAGTGCATAAAGGCTGGTAAGTGTTAGCCTTACTAGAGAATCTCATGCTACCCGTTGAGGTGCCCCAGCCTTGAGCAACTGGAGGCAAATGATTGGGACAGAGGGAAAAAATATTTGATTAGACAGATAGTATTGTCAAGTTACAGCTTTCAGTTAGGGGACTGAGTTGATGAGTGTTAGTACATTACTAATGATAACTAAATAAACAAATCTCTACCTAAATAAAAGCAGACTATGCAGAGAACAATGAAAAGGGTGTGTCATGAATCAAGAATTGCAAATTATCCAATTATGTACATCTGAACTTAAAACAAAAAAAAGGAATAAAACAAGAAAAAGAAATAAAACAAAAATTATTTCATAGTAGTTAAAATTCCTGACCTATGAGATCATATAACTGCACATTACTATGTTGAATATGGGGGACGTCTCAAGCCATAACTTTGAGAAATGATTTTTCATATTCTATCTTTACAAAGAGTTCTCAGCTCTGAAAGAACCCCATATCCCATATTTAGCAGGAGATCTTTTGTTTTAAAAGTCAAAGCCTGCCCAACATATAGTAAGCCCTCAAACACAATTACTTATTAATACAGAGAAACCACCAGTTTAAAAGATAGACAAAAGACAAACACCTCAAAAGAAAAGTGGGTGAGAGATATAGGTAAGTAAATGACAGTACAGATCTTTCTTGACTTATGATGGAATTAAGCCCCCATAAACCCAATGTAAGTTGAAACTACTGTCAAGTCAAAAATGCATTTAATATACCTAACCTACTGAACATCATAGCTTGGCCTATGCTCTGCACACTTACGTTATCCTACAGTTGGGCAAAATCATCTAACACAAAGCCTATTGTATGATAAAGTGTTGAATGTCTCATGTAATATGTTAAATACTGCATTAAGAGTGAAAAATAGAATGGTTGTAAGTGTATCAGTTGTTCATCCTTAGAATCCCCAATGACCGGGAGCTGCGGCTCACTGCTGCTGCCGAGTATCAGGAGGCGGTATTGTGCCACATATCCCTTGCCTGGTAAAAGATCAAAATTCAAAATCTGAAGTGCAGTTTGCACTGAGTGCTATCACTTTTGCATCTTCCTAAAGCTGAAAATTTGTAAACTGGAATCATCGTAAGTGGGGATCATCTCTATAAGAAATGTGATTATCACACAAGAAAAAAAAATGTAACTATATATGGTGAGGGATGTTAACTAAACTTATTGTGATCATTTCACAATCTAAATAAATATCAAATCATTACATTGTACACCTGGAACTAATACAATGTTATACGTCAATTATACCTCAATAAAGAAGAAATGTGGTTATCAAATATACATAATGGGAAACACACAGTCTTATCCATAATCATTGTTTTAAAAATAAATTTAAAAGAATAATAAGATTTAATTGTTCATGACTCAGAGCTGAAAAGATTTAAAAGACTAAGGATACCCACTGCTGAAGAGGGTCTGTGGAAGCCAACACAATAACACACTGTTGGTGAGGCTGTGAACTGAAGCTGCCTTTTTGGAAGGCAACTTGGGACTACGTATCTAAAAATAAAATATGTAACTCATTGGAAAAAGTTAAAACCTGCCACCTCGGTAGAATCCTTTGCATTTTAAAGATGCTACAGTCACGCGTATTTCCTTCTTCAAATTCGTTGGCCATGACTTTATATGTACAGCTCAGATGATAATATTCAATTATTCAGATAAGAATTCAGAAAATAATCTAAAGTAAAGGTTCCATCTTATAAACCTGATGTTTAGCTTACCAACAATACCCTGTGGGTTGCTGGAAAAAAAAAATGTCAGTAGGGCTGAATAAATAGGCAAACATGGTTCAAGAAAAGGCCACGGGTTCTTATATCCTTAGGCCAGTAGGATTTAATCAAGAGTCTGAACTATTTTTGCACATTAGTAAAGGCAGCCACCAGAGAATATTAGTTGTAAGATTTTTAGCAGAGGAAAACAGATAAATGAAAATGTGCCATCACTGCTTCTAGCTTAAACGAGCTCTTTTAACTTGGAGGTCATGAAAGCATTGCTCTGTAAGAATAGTCTCCCATGATTTTCCTATTTCTTATGTCTCAAAGATAAATTGTTAGATGTTTTCTTTGATGGGAGCAGGATCCAAAGCGGATTAATTAATCTTTTACCAAGCTTCAAAGAAGTGAAGTAGAAGTACTTTGAGTCAATCTAGGTGAAATTCAACCAGTTTAGTAAATATAAATTGGTAAACTCAATTGGGCCAAAACAAATGTTTACCATAGCAATTCTGACTTAGCAATTTGAACTAAAAATAACTAGGAAGTCCTCAATTTTTACTGTTTCCAATGCAAGAGCACGGCCCTAATACTGCTTCTAACTCACTCTGGATTTTTAAAAAAATCAGATTTTTCAAAAGGCTGAATGATCCAGATTAGAATTGTCGGTCCTCAGCTAAAATAGGGTCTTTGAAAAGACAAAAATATTCTGCTGGAGTAACTGGAATGTATAAAAAAGTGATGATAAAAACAAGAGGGTTCCCAGTTATATTAAGAAAAACTACAAAATGTAGAAAATATTAACAAGATTCACCTCTGAAAAGACATATAGAATAAGAACAAACTCTCAAGAAACAGAAGGAATAAAAATAACAAAATAACCATAACAGCATCTGCACTACACCTTAAAGTCTACATCACTTTTATTACATGATTTTTGCCCATTCTTACAGAAACCTTGTGAAGTACATATTATTAAATTTGTGTTATAGTTAATATAACTGAAAAACTTAGGAGGTATCTTGCCCAAGGCAACAGATGTGCCTGAAGTGAATGACCCACACCCAGATATTCAGTTTTCATTTACTCTGTCAGGTTCTAGGTTTTCTTGGGCCTCCTGGTACAACAAGGATCCTACTACTCATGCAAAAAGCTTCCCTTCTATCTCTTGTAGGGACTTCATTGTCCACAATACAGTCTGATGCCTTGTACCTAATTTGACTGAAGTCCTCAACTGAGATTTTAGCTATTTGTTATCCTAGGAGAGGCTTCCCCATATTCTCATTACTCCCAGCTTAACCACGACTACTCCCCTCAGCTATTTTATACTGTTCTAAGGGTACAGCTATGACCTGGGCCACCCTCCCATCCCACCACATCCATTGTTGGAACGCTTAACTGTTGAAAGCACAGATCAAATGTTAGTTGCTCACATTCTCATAGACATTTTCATTTGGACTTACAGTCATTCTCACAGGATCCATACCCAAAGTCAGGCAAATGCATCTATCTGTCTCAGAATTGCCCTTCCCCAGTTTGTACATGTTTCTGTTTGCATGTTGCTGCAGTTCCAGTTACTTTTGCAATTAAATAATAAAGAAGTTAATGTTTATTGAGTGCTGGCAAAGTACCAGCATTGCATTCTTGATCTGTCTAACTCATTCCATAAATACAGAATCCTACTACATAAGTACTAGTATTATCCTCATTTCTTAGATGAGAGAACAGAGGCAAAAAGAGGATGGATTTCCTGCCGAAAAACAGTAGGAGAAGCCAGGATTTCAGTCTGGGCATTCTAACTTCAAAGTCCTGTAAACTCTACATTATGCCCTGCAGAGTAAAACTATGTGAATTTGGCAAAAGTTATCACCAGGAAAGCTATTTCTTTAGGGGAAGAGTGATCAGTTCTCCAACAAGATTCAGAAATCTTGACTAAATTTTGAACTGAGACAGAATCAAAAGATTAGATCAGGCAAAAAGCTTAACTTTGTGCCATGACTGGTTGTCCCTTCTGGTCAATTTAAGGCAAAAGCCAAACTCAGCAGGATCTACCTGTTCCCATATAATTGCCTTGTCCTTGCACTCATCTTAAGGAGTTTTGGAGTGATACCAATATTATAGCACCGCTGGATGGCACCTTTCACTTCTCTGCTCCAACCTACACCCTTCTTACCATTGCCTTCACATCCTTCAAAACTCAGCTCACGTGTCAGCATCCCATAGGTGACCATGACCCCACCCCTGCTCCTATTTTAGCACAGGTTGTTCTGCCTTGCTCTGAAATCATCGATATATGACTCCCAGGGCTGAAACTGAGAGCTGTTTGGAATATTGTTCTACTTGAGAATGTCACAGCACATGGTGTCTAGTACTTTTTAGGAACATAAATAATTACTTGTGGTAATGGATGTTAACTATACTTGTGGTGGTCATTTTGCAATATATATAGATATTGAATCATGCTGTATATCTGAAACTAATATTATGTTATATGCCTACATCTCAAAAAGTATTGCATTAAAAAAAAAGAAAAAAACCCTCAAACTTCTGAATTTATATAGTAGAGGATGAGGTTGTTGTATTTATTTGATATAATTCCCTTTGTGAAACCAAAAATATACAAGTCTGCAACTAATAAATTCATTGTTGTAATTACAATGATAGGTTTTAGTCATGGAAAATCATGCATCCTCTACAATCCTCAGTTTCCTCATTGATAAAATGTGATAAATCATGGAATTCCTCTAAGGATTAACTGAGTTCTTTGTAAAACTGTGTAAACCTGGGTATTTAAACAAGCATTTGAATATTATCATTAAAACCTATGAGGTTTGCTTTTGAAAGTGGAGCAAGGAGTGCCTTTTCTGGCTGCACTTTGGCAAGGTAACTCTGGAAAAGAGGAAGTAAATCACACTTTCTTCAGTGTTCTCCTCTATTCATTCTGAAACCAAGCCAAAATAAGCCAGGAGAAATCATGTAGAACAGAAGCAGGAAAAAATGACACAACGACCTCTGTTCTGTTAAAGTGAGTGTTTTTTTTCCAGATTTTTCAATAAATAATGTATTCCCTTATTCAAGTTTGATACAGTGCTACAGTTTCATAATTTTAAGATTCAGTTTGAACACTGAAAAAGTCTGATTTGCAATGCTTCAAGTGTATCTTTCCCCTTCTGTGACCATCAGCCACAAATTTTGCAGTAACTTACAAAGACAAGATGTTTCACAATCATTTTGATATGCCTGCCACTGCAACACAATCTGAACTACCAGAGGGGATCTCAAATGTTCCCTGAGTCATAGACGGCATTTGGAGACAGAACTTTCCCATAAACAAAAGAAGTTACATTATATAACAAGTCACTGTGCTGAATTATAAGGGAACCAGAGGTTAGTAGTCATATGGAATAATCGATTTATCCATTAAATTGCCTCTAATTCAAAATTTAATCATCTTGTTATTTCAAATAGGATCTGTTTTAGTCAATTTATTTATTAGATAACAATTTTGAGTTTCATTAGTTTAGAGCTATTTTTCTTCCCTTTTATCAAAATAAACTATAAAAACATGGTATAAATTGCTTAACACTGACCTCTGTCACCAACAATAAATGTTTCCTCTACAGACTATCAGAAAAAAAGTACAATGCACCTTCAAAGGTCATTTTTCAATGAAATAAAGTTGAACCAAAAATAAGTAGGAGTGAAGCTGGACTTAGTAGACATTGATCTGGAGCCAGAGCCCTGAGTAAAGTAGAGAAGATCCCTGTGGCTGCATATTTGGGAATTAGCCAGAAGGTTTACTTTCCTATATACAAAAGCAAAACTTCTGATTTGAGAACAATTGGATGGGGGTACTAGTGGCAAAGCTTCCCTGGATTCATTTGGTTCTGTAAGAAGCAGAAAAATATGGATTAAACATGAAATCACACAGAAAATCTATATTTGCAGGAAGCAGTCTCTGTGGCAGCAAAATCAAGGGACAAGAGAGGTGAGAAACTCTGTATTAGGAATGACCTCCTTTGATTGGCTGTATTAAAATTTAAGTTTAATGAACCCAGACCCCAAATCCTGTTAGCCCAGAAAAGGGCCCTGGCTTCTCTCTTAACAATGATATCACCAAATTGAAAAATTAAAAAAATTAAAAAATTAAAAAAAAAAAAAAAAAAAAAAAGAACTTGCAAAAATGAGATCCTACTCAAGCTAACAGCAGTATTTGATGTATCTGCATCCTTTGACCCTGGAGAGAACTCCATCTTTGAAACAGTATTTTCACTTAATTTTCAGGATAACATTTTCTGATCCTCCTCCTTTACCACTGGTTGCTCTTTTTCAGTCTCCTTTATTGTATAGTTCAAGAGTTCAGTCCTTAGATATAGTTTCATCTCTAGTGACACTCACTCCCCATATTTCCATTGTCCACTTTTAAAGGCTTAAAATACTACATATATGCTGATGAAATCTGAATTTACATTTTCAACTCACACTTCTCACTGTATTTCATATTCAACATGTTTAACAAGTTAAAACTTCACATTTAACATGTCCAAAAGTAACTTATTTTCGTCTCCTCAGACAGCTTTTTTCCCTTAGTCTCTTTCATCTAAATAAATGGAAACACCACATTTCCATTGGCTCAAAACAAACAAACAAAATACATTATCTTGACTCTTCCCTTCAGACTCCACATACAATTCATAAACAAATCCTGACAATGCACTTCCCAAATATATTAAAAATGTGACAATTTCATGCCATTTTAACCACTGCCACCCTGGTCCAAGCCAGCATTATGATTCACCAGCATCATAGTGTTACTCATAACTCTTCCCTGCTCTTCATTCTCAAAACAGAGCCAAGAGTCACAAAGTAAAACTCTTCTACTCAAAATTTTCCAGCAGCATGTGAGGAAACACAGTCTTTGCAGTGTTTAGCAGACTAAATGACCCAGGACCCTACTTTCTCTCTGATCTCGTCTTGCCCTTTTTTCTTTAGCTGCTTTTACTTCAACTACATTAAATTCCTTGCTGCTCTTTGAACACACTGAACTGCTATTGTAATTCCCTCTGCAGGTAATGATTTAATCTCAGATATCCATAGAAGTCTTCCTCTTCAATTTTTTTAGGTCTTTTCTTAAATATCACCATATCACAGCAACTCCCACAGACTACCTTAAAATAGCATCCCACATTTATCACCCACTGTATTATATATCCATTTTTTTTCTTTTTTTCTCCCCCACCCCATTCTTCCTAAAATATAATGTTCTTTAGGGCAGAAAAAGTATATTTGCTGTCATATTCCTTGTGCTTAGAACAATACCTGGTGTTTACTAGATTCTCAAAAAAATGTTTAAGGAATACCAGATGCAATAAAATATGATAAAATAAATAAAAGTAAGTATGTCAAAAAATTATATGCACAGTCAACATTAAGTGAGATTTAATTGCAAGTCAAGTTTGTGAATAAATTAATGTACCAGGTACCTGACTGAGTTGACTCTTAAGTGAGGAGAATGATATGAGAATAATCCAAGTTAGCATTCAGTCTGTGATGTCAATGAATTAGCATATATGCAGTTCTAGAGATATTCTCCTAAATCTTATACCAATGGATAACAATAATACGAATCATTAAGTGGAAGCTCATCATTCTTCAGCAACAAGAAAAAAGTAAGTTTTAGGGCTATAATAAGGTAAGAATAAGATAATAGTTTGTATTTTAAATTGTTTCAACCAAAATAAACTAAAAAATTCAAAATATGGAGAAAATTCCATACACTCTAATTTGCAGTGGCAGAGAAGTAAAAGGGCTATTTATATGCATATATAAACAATAGTAGCAAATATTTAAACCATTGATTTATATTGTGCACTAGTTACTTTGTCAATTGATTAATTAAATGGTTAAAAACTATTACCTGACCTTTTCCTATGTGTCCTACACCTAAAAATGGAAAAGCATGTCCTTCCCTTAAACCACAGGAAAATGTAAATTAATGCTTTGAAAGAAGCCTGCAAAAATCAATTAATGCAATCCATCACATCAATGGGCTAGACAAGAAAAATCATATGATGATATAAATAAACACAGAAAAGCCACTTGACAAAATCCAACACCCATTCATTATAAAAACTCTTGGTAAACTAGATATAGAGGAGAACTTCCTCAACCTGATAAAGAATATCTACAAAAAAACTTAGAACTAGCATTATAATTAACAATGAAAAACTAAAAGCTTTTTCACTAAGATCAGGAACAAAACAAGAATGCCCTCTCTTACCACTGCATTTTGACCATACTGGGCATCCCAGCAAAAAATCAAAAAAAGAAAATTAAAGGTGTACTGATTAGAAAGAAAGAAACAAAACTGTTTTTATTCACAGATGACATGATCATCTATGAAGAAAATCTGGAAGAAGAAGAAAAGAAAAAAAAAAGCCCTAGAACTAAAAAACAATTATAACAAAGTTGCAGTATATACGGTTAATGTATAAAAGTCAATCTCTTTCCTTAATTAAAAGCACAACACTATCTACACTATTATCCAAAAAATAAAATACTTAGATATAAACCCACCAAGGTATGTACCTGATCTACATGAGAAAAACTACAAAACTCTGAGGAAAGAAGTCAAAGAAAAACTAAATAAATGGAAACATATTCCACGTTCATGGTAGGAATACTCAGTGTTATTAAGATGTCAGTCTTCCCAACTTTGTCTGCAGATTCAATGCCATCTCAACCAAAAGCCAGCAAGTTATTTTATGAGTATCAACAAAATGATTCTGAAGTTTATATGAAGGGGCAAAAGACCCAGAATAACTAGCACGATATTGAAGAAGATGAACAAAATTAGAAGACTGACACTACCCAACTTCAAGAATTACTATAAAACAATGGTAATCAAAGAGAGCATCGTACTGGTGAAAAGACAGAGAACAGAACAGAAATCCCAGAAACAGACCCACATATAGTGACCTGATCGTTGACAAAAGAGCAAAGGCAATATAATAAAGCAAATGGTGATGGAAAAACAGGACATCCACATGCAAAAAAAAAAAAAAAAAAAAAAAAGATGAATCTAGAAATAGATTTTACACCCCTCACAAGAATTAACTTAAAATGGAACTTTGACCAAAATGTAAAATTTTAAACTATAATACTCTTAGAAGATAATCTAGTAGAAAATCTAGATGAGCTTGGGTTTGGTGATGACTTTTTAGATATGACAGCAAAGACGTGATCCATGAAAGAAATAATTAATTAGCTGGACTTCATTAAAATTAAAAACTTCTGTTCTGTAAAGACACAGTAAGCAGAATAAAAAGACAAGCCGTAGAGTGAGAGAAAATATTTACAAAAGATACATCTAATCAAGGTCTATTATCTAATATATGCAAAAAAACTCTTAAAACTCAACAATAAGAAAACAATCTAATTTAAAGACACTGAATTTATATCAGAATAAGCACATTATCAATCTCCTGTGTCTTATTTACAAAATGACTCCATAGTCACTTTCACTTACTCTTTAATTCAGAAAAGCAGACCACAAATGCATAGTTTCAGACCACAAATCCATAGTTTCAGTGCTGCATAAAATGGCAAGAGTGGAAATCATTCATGTCTAGTTATTATGGCAACATTCATTACTTGGTAAAGTATCTTATGCCAAATTCTAGCCATTAATATTTTAGAAATTTAAGAAGACATCTGGAATAGTACAGGGACAGACTCACAACAGTACACTGCAACCTAGAAAGCAAACCATCGAAGACAGACCAAAATTACTGTATATAAATTAAATGTAATGTGATAAAGAACACCTTCCATTGTTGATTGATACAGAGTATCAACAATGTTGTTGCATTCATGTTATTCCAGAAGGTTCCACAGAGATTAATGGGATATTGAACACCTATATTTCTGCCATAACCAGACTATTATATAACTCTTAGGTGCAAAAATAAACATTTCTTTTAGACCTATGGAAACTTCTCAATAACAGCAACTAATTGAAAATAAACACCTGTATTTCTTGAGTGAAAGGAAAGTTCTAAGGATTAGGAAAAACAAAAATAGTGAAAAGTGAGAAGAATAAGGAAGGTGTCTCTAAATATAATTTCTGTGTTTTAACAACATTTTCCATCTATAAAACATAGCACCATGACAACTTGCCCAAATAATTTTAAAAAGAGAGTACCATTCCTACCTCTCTTTTGTACCAGTTAGAATGAGCATCATCTTGGGATGATTTTCTGTAATCAATTAATCTTTTCTTCTTAATTTTCTCTAATTCATGGAGATAGACCTGTGGAGAAAACAGCAAACATAAATGCCTTATTCAAGTGGTCCCTTTAACTGGGAATTCCTTAGAGTCTCTATTCTCCAACAGAGAATGTCCTAGTGTATTTATATCCTGGCAAGTTACACACAGCAGAGTCAATAAGTTTCCATGATAGGTATATTTTTATTATGAAATTCACAGTAATTGAGATTATTTTTATAAAATAGTGATCAGCTAACCAATTATGAAGAAAATAAAAGGCATGCATTAAAACACACTTTTTAAAAAACACTCATTTAGAAACAGTAATTATAAACTACAAAAAAGATTTAAAAGTCCCTCTTCATACAATGTTCGGAAAGTATTCTACAATTCAGTACATAATTCAATCATTTTTATAAAAATTATTTTGAATATGTGCTATATTAGAGAATCTAAAAAGGGCAGCTAAACAGACAAATCCCTTATAACTGTACTTATTAGCATAAACACATGCATGAAAATCATGTACAAATATCAAAGATTTGCTTTAACATTAGAGGGAGCAGTCTTTGTGTAGTCAGAAAAAAAGGAGAGCATTGTGAGTTACAAGTTCAGGCAAGGTGAAAGGCAATAAAGTTATTTTCCAGATACAAGGAATCCATGACACTTGAAGATTACTTTTTCACAAGGTGAATAATTTCTGTCTGATTTTTGTAATTTCTCCAACACTTCAGAAGATGTGTGGGCCCATATTCCCTCATGGATATTTTGATTTAGACACCTCACATTTTACAGCCTTTTCATAGAAACACACATGCAGAGAAAATGCCTAAAGCACTGTTAGAATATACCCATCTTATTTCAATCTGTAATGTCACCAAAGGTTAATTTGAAAAGGGACTTCATTTTAATTGCTTTAGAATATTAGGCCAAGCAATGTTTTGTAGAGTTTTTCTTAGACAGTTAATTTATGAAAAAATCTCAATTTAAAAATCATGCAAAAGTAAAATTCAAATGTTTCTATTGTTTTTCTCTACTCTTTAAAAAATTATATTTAAACTTTAAAAAAATATCACTTACGTATAAAAATGACAAACAATAAAAGGTTTATTAGGTAAAGCTTACATGTCCTGTTTCACCAGTCCCCAATACAGTCTTTTCTGTTTATCAGAGACAATATGTAAATAACCATCCAGGCCTTTTTTCTATCTACTTGCACACACCTTTATGCAGACAGTCATACGGATGTTTTGAATAAAAATGAGATCATACTATAGACATTTTTTGGCAAATTAAAAGTAAATCCCTGTGGAACAACAACAAAAAAAAGAATATATTTTCACAAAAAAATGAATATATACAAATTTACCTCATTCTTTTTTAAAAGGTACAGAGTATTTTATAATACAGATGTACTAATATTTAATTAAATATTTCCTGGAGATGAACACATATGTTGCTTTTGAAAATTCCTCTTAAGCTGTTTACCCTGAATATTTTTATGTAAAAGTAGCTGAGCACATGAGCAAGTATCTCTGAAGTTTGAATATTTTTAAAAGGTTTCTAATCCAAGGTATGTGCATTTAAAGTTTTGATTTGATAGTTATTCACAAATAGACCTTAAAAAGGATTTATAGTTTATATTTTATCAGAAATGTTTGAAAATATGCATTTCCCCTTATGTTCAATACTAAATAGCATCAATCCTTTATTTTTTCCAATATTATATGTAAGAAATGGTACTCATTGACATGAAACATTTTGCCCTTCACTGATTTTCAGTGAGTCTGAACATTTTTTCAGGTACTTATTGACCATTTGTGTGGCCTATCACATAATTAGATATATCAATTATCCATGTATGTTCAGTCCACTTTGCTCCTAAGTTGCTTGGGGATTTTATATGGATTTCTAAAAGCTATTTATATATAATGGATGACATTTTATTTAGTAGGTATTTTTAAGGTATTTATTCTCAACCTATATCTCATATTACACTGTGTATAGTTCACTGTGCTGATTTGAAATTTCGTATTGCCAAATCCACCAGTCTTTTTGCTTTATAGTTCAAAACTTCACCAGAAATAGAAAGCCTATCTTGTGCCTAATTATGAAACAATTTTCTTATATTCCAATCTATGTATTCACATTTTTTTCACACAGGTTATTTTAACATCTTCAATTTTTGTTACAGTATTATCCCAGGGGTTTAGTATTATTTTTTGATTCAAATAGATAGCTAACTTTTCCAAAAGCATTTATTTAGTTTATGTTTTCTCTTCTGCTATAATCCTTTTAAAAATCTGAGTTTTCTTTGGCCTAATTTGAGTCCATTTTATTAATATATTTACATTTCCTCCTTAATTGTACACTTATTGTGCCTTAATTTATTAACCAGTCTGCAAGAATAAAAAGTTTGTCCACAATTAAGCAGCACCCGTAGTGAAGAAAAGACAGACAGACATGCTTACACAATCCATTGTTTTCAGTTCAAACCCTGGGATAAAATGTCATGGAGTTTAAATGACCTAAAACTAGAATGTGCATTTACATCCAATCATACAAATGTGAGATATTTAAAATAACATAAAATACGTTCAGTCACTATTGCTCTATAGAACAACTCTAAAAAAAAGCTGTTGATATTTTCCAAAATGTCAAAGTTAGTATTTGTCACTACAGGTCTCTAAACAACAAATTTTACAAGGAAATGGGGAAAGCAAGCCAGCAATCAACTCAATACACTTGTACATCCCACTGCTGTGCAGAGACGTTCATCATTTTGCAGCGAATATACTCGGCATCCTGCTTCTACCAGGGGGCATTATTGAGTCCAACAGTGAACATTAAAGGAAAAGCAAATTGTAGGCTAGAGAATTAACAAGAGGAAATGAGAGAGAAGGAAAACATTGTTCTAATCATTTTTTGAGTCCTTATAATTATGAAGTTAAATGATTCCTTGAGGGTTTTTGTGGTGATAGCCGTATAATGAAGAGGGGGTGACAGATTAGGATAAGATATGTTGTTTATGAGCTTGTATACAAAGTAAATTTAGAAAAAAGTAGCAAGAAAATGATTTCTTTTACAGAGAAACATCATTTTTATTTCAGTCTAGCAAATCAACATTTGTTTATTAAGAGAAAAGTTGTAACTAGAAACCCTTTCCAAAGCAATTTTGAGCAGTTGTATAGGAAATAGGAATGAACTTACTGTTTTGGTCATTAAAAGAATCGGACCCTTGAAGGTGTCTTCTCCAGATGTTTATTATTATTATTGTTATTACTATTAAAGTTAAATGCCTTTGGTATTGTTCTTTATAGTTAGAGTGGTTTAATCCCATTTTCAAATCCTACAATCACAGTTCCTAAGACTCAGTAACTAGTTGGAAAAAAAAAAAAAAAACCAACCTACTCTTAAAAATAAGTTTAAGACCTTATCCAAACTCTGCCACCAGCCCATTCCTTAAGCTCATTTGCATATATCAATAAATATTTGTCAACATTTGTATTTTTTAAATAAGATGGAAGTGAAATTTACAAAGCACAAAATTAACCATTTTAGAACTCAGTGGCATTTAGTACATTCACAATGTTGTATAACTACCACCTCTATTTAGTTCCAAAGCATTTCATCATTCCAAAGTGAAAAAAAAAAAAAATTCCACTACCCTTTAAGCAACTACTCCCCACCCCATTCCCTCCTTCCTCTTTTCTCCGGCAACCACAAATCTGTATTCTGTATCTATGGATTTATCTATTCTGGGTATTTCATATAAATGGAATCATACAATATGGGACCTTTTGTGCCTAGTTTCTTTCATTTTGGAGGTTCTTCTACATTGTAGCATATATCAGTACTTCATTCACCTCTATGTCAGAATTATATTCCATTGTATGTATATACATTAATTCATTTTATCCATTCATCTGCTGATAGACATTCATGCCATTTCCACCTCTTAGCTATTGTGAATAGATCTGCTATGAACATATGTACATATACTTGTTTGAATGTCTGTTTTCAAAATTCTTTTTGGTAGATGCCTACGAGTGAAACTGTAGGGTCATATGGTAATTCTATGTTTAACTTTTGAGGAACCACCAACCTCTTTTACACAGAGGCTGAACCATTCCTAACAGCAATTTATGAGGGCTGGGTTCCAATTCTTACACATTCTCACCAGCAGTTGTCACTCTCCTTTCTTTGCTATTGTTGTTGCTCTTTTGGTGTGTGTGTTGTTTTTTTAAAATATATAGACCCTAAGTGTTAGTGGGTATGAAATGTACCTCACTGTGGTTTTCACTTGCATTTCTCTAATAACTCATGATGTAGACCATCTTTTCATGTGTTTATTGGCCATTTATATATCTTTGGAGAAATGTCTATTCAACATTTGTATTCACAAGCTCCATGAAATGGAATGCAAACTTTTAAAATTGAGTTTCTCTGCCATAATTCTTCAAATGTTCCTTTATCCTAAGAGCAAAAAGGGCTCTCACTGTTTTATTTTCCATGATTTTTTATTTCAATTCTGAAGATGTAGGCAAAATGCCTCAAGAACCCATAATTTGGAAAGCTGGATGGGCCTCACATATTGAGAAAGCACCCAACTAAGTCTTTGGAGGCTAATCAGGAAATTGTGCACGCTAAAGAAAGTTTTACCCTTTCTGCCCATGCGGTGAAATGGAGATGTAATTAAAGGAATTTAAGTCATAAGTGAATGGTAACAACAGCTGAGTGACAACTAATGTGGCATAAAATCTAGCAAATGGCCTTTTCTTTTCCTTAAATTTCAGTTGCCCTGAAGCATGTCTCACTTCACAGTCAGAGCAGAACAAACAAATTTTGGCTGAAGTCTACCTTCACATATCCCTAGAAAGTCAATACTGACTAGGTACGTGGAGAAGTTTCTTTGTCATTAATGAAGTGAATATCTTAAACAAAAGTTAAGTCACATCACAGATCTAAAATGCCTATGAAAGACAAGCTTTCTTATATTTCTCTTCCTCCCAAAATTCTATTTGTATTATCTAAAATAACTCTGGCTTCCAAGTTGACTTAATGACTCTTCTAAAGAAGCAATCTTAATTGGTTTTGAAAATAACTTCTAATAAGCCTGTTTTTATATTTTTATTAAAAATATAGTTACAAGCCTAGACAGCATAGAAGGTTTTAGAGTTTCAATTCATTGTTTTATTTATTCACTCAAAAATATTTTAAATGTCTTATAGGGGCTAGACACCATTCTAGACATTGAAGGTTTAATAAAAGAATCCAATACAGTCTTATCCATTAGGAAGTTCACAGTCTAGTCAAATAGAAGAAACAAGAAAATAGAGAGTTATGATATGGTACATTAAGTGCTAAGATCATTATAAACTCAAAGTGCTATAAGAGAAGAGGAAAAACAAATAATCCAGATAGAAGGATGCATGAAAGCTTTCCAGAAAAGGGGAAATTGAGCCAAATCTTATAGGACAGGTGAAGCAGAGAAATGCACCTGAAATTCTCTTCATGAATATGATGCCTTTGCTGCCCAAGAATGTTTGATATGCTTTCTCTCATCAGCTACCACAGTGCATAACCCTTTATTGCAGCTCCTGTCCTCTGCCCTGAGACTCCCACTGATGGCAGCCATAGCACCACATCTTCACCCAAAGCACACAGTGTGATAAAATCTAGGGTCACGGTTGTTTTTGTTCTCACTGAAGTCAAACTCATTAAGTAAGAAATGGATTCTCCTACAGAACCTCCAGTAAAAATCAGCCTCACTGACACCTTAATTGCTTACTTGTTTTGTCTCCTGGAGACTGCTGGACTCTTTTGGCTCGTGCTTATATGACTCCAGTCTCTCCTTCCATTGTCATATTGCCTTCTTCTACTACTAACTCTGATCCTCCTGCCTGCCTCTTATAAGGACCCATGCCAATAATCCATGATAATCTCCTTATCTAAAGGTCCTTAACTTAATCAAATGTGCAAAGTCCCTTTTATCCTATATAGTAACATGACATTTACAGATGTCAAGGATTAAGATGTGGGTATCTCTGAGGTGGAAGGGCATTATTTGGCCTATTGCACATAAATGTTCACACACACAAGTAGCTTTGTATTAGAGATATTTTGGTGAAAGAAAAGTTAGGGACAATATCCAACATCAAAAATGCAGTACATATAATGAACAGGAAAAAAAAGTAAAAATAAGAAGGAAGTAAGACAGAGAATTCAGTTGAAGTAAAAATAATAATAACAGAAATTTGATGTGACCAGGAGAAATGGAATCCCTTCAAAAAGTTTAATGGACTTTGATATATGTCAAAGATACTGGGATAAAAGCTTCTTATAATATGTGAAACTGAGGACAAAGCAATTTAATTTAAATATTAAAGAAAATAGTGACACTGAAATGCAAGTAAATCCTAGGTGATAGAAATCTGGGTTGTATAAGGAAAGCAAAAACTAGCAATAACTGAAAAACTAAATGTTTTCATATTATCAGTTATAAACCTTGAAATAGATGTGGAGATTAGTCATAATTTGATTCTCTAGCTTTTTCATATTAGGACATCCTTGAAAACTTCTAATATTTAAACAGCAACTGTGATAAAAAATAACATGGATCAGAGGTGACAGGTCAAATATCTCTAGCCACCCCAGGTATGCCAGACTGCCCTGAGGCCTGAAGTAAAAGAGTGAGTCAGGATAGACAACTTCTAGAATGGCTGTGCAAGGAGTTCCATGAAACACACATTGTTTTGTCCCAAGCAAAACAATCATTACTCATGAAAATCAGTTTAAAAATCAAACAACCGTTTAATGACTCTGGAAATTATCTAAAGAATTATTTATCAAAGAAAATTGACGAAATCTCAACAGAAACATCAAATGTCTGTGGCAATTAAGCTGTGACCTGCCCCTTCCCCCTGTGCAAGCTCAGAATGTGAGAGGTGCCTATGGGCCAGCCTATGGGATCTGAAGATGAGGTGTCCCAAGAGGTTCATGGGTCTGATGGAGTCTGAAGTGATTTGTGAGATACATGGACCTTTGATGAGGTCCAACCCTTGGTTTCTGTGCCCGTTGTCTTTCCCAGCCCTTCAGCCCTGATGATCACCTCAGTATTCTGAGTGAGGTTAGAAAGAAGTGGGCTTCTTGGGCAGCATCCCACACAGCTAAGGAAGCCAGGCATTCACTCCGTTCTCATTTTTCCAAAGGGAGAAATTGCAGATTGAGTGGGGAAGGTCTCTCTTGGTACTGAGCTGTGCCACTTTAGGGGAGGGGTGACACTAGTAAAGTGAAAATGATTTTCTTACCCTCTTACATGAATCTATTCATGAATTTTTTGTTCTTATAGTGTACTGCAACTTTTCTGCTAGACTCTTGGGTATTCTCATCTGTGGGTGGTTGTCAAAATAAATGTTCTGTGGGTAGATAATGGTAGAAAACTCCTATACCACAATCTTCTCACAGGAGACGCAGTTGAGATTTAAATATACAACTAGTTAAAAAAAGTAAAAGGTTAGAAAATAATAAATTGCACAAACAGAAACCATAAGAGGACTGGAATGCCTAGACTTATATTAGACAAAACAGACTTTAAAACAAGAAATTTACTAGAGATAGAGCTGTATTTATAATGAAAAATATTTAATTCATCAGGAGTATATAAAACTGCATTATATATGCAGCTAATAAAAGATCACATATACAGATATAGATAGATATGTTCTATACCAATAGAATAAAGGATCAAAAACACATGATTATGTAAACAGATACAGAGAAAATATTTGACAAATCCAACTTCACTTATAGATTAAAAAAACTAAAAACAAACTAGTAAAAAAAAAAAAACTGAGGACTTTTTCAATATGATATAGGACACTGACGAAATCCACAATAAGACCATACCTATTGGTGAGGGACTGAATGCTTTCTCCCTAAAGTCAGATGCAAGCAAGGATGTCTGCTCTCACTGCTTACACTAAACATTGTGGTAAAGTTTCTAGCCGGGGCAATTAGTCAAGAAAATGAAATAAAAATCATCTATACTGGAGAAGGGAAATACAGCTATCTTTATTTTTAGGTGATATGATCTTGTACATAGAAAATCTTGATAAATTCACTAAAAATATATTTAAACTAATAAACCAATACAGCAAGTTTGAAGGGTAAAAGAGAAATACACATTAATCAATTGTACCCACAAAAATGAAATTCAGAAAATAATTCCATTTACAATAACATCAACAAGAATAAAATATATAGGACTCAATTTCACAAAAAATAGGAAAAATCTATACTCTGAAAACTACAAAATATTGTTAAATGAAATTAGACATAAATAAATATAAAAGTGTCTCATGTTCATGGATCAGAAGACTTACTATGGCTAAGAAAGCAATGTACTTTGAATTGATCTCAGATTCAATACAATCCCTTTCAAAGTCCCCAAAGTATTTTTTGCATAAATGAAAAAGCTGATCATAAAATCCATATGAAATTGCACAGGACCCCAAAAAGCTTAAAACAATTTTGAAAAAAAGGAACAAAGAGGATTCACATTTTCTCTTTTTAAAACTGACTAAAAGGCTATACTAGTTAAGAAAATCTGGTGGTACTCACATAAGAATAGACATATGTATCAATTCAATAGAATTAAAAATTCATGCATAAAAATTCTCATTTATGGTCAATCCTTTTTAAACAAGAGTGCCATGAAAATTCAATTGTAGGAAGGAGGATAGTCTTTCAACACATGGTTCTGGGACAACTGGATATCAACATGCAGAAGAATGAAGTTAGACTTCTTCCTCATACCACACACAAAAATTAGTTGAAAATGTATCATAGACATAATTGTAACAGCTAAAATTATAGAAATCTTAGAAAAAGTATAAAAGTACATCTTCATGACCTAGAATTAATCAAAGCACTCTTATTATGACATTAAAACCAAAGGTGATAAATGAGAAAGTATATGAATGGGACTTTGTTAAAACTGAAAACCTCTTGTGTTTCGAAGGGTACCATCAAGAAAGTGAAAAGACAATTCATAAATGGAAGAAATGTCTTTAAACTATGAGTACAGTAAAGGATTTGCATCTAGATTAAATAAAGAAATCTTAAATTCAATAAAAAAGGCAACTAGTCCAATTTAAAAATGGGAAAAGTATTTAAACAGACAGTTTTCCACAAAAGATACACAAATGGCCAATAAGCACATGAAGAGATGCTCAAAATTACTGGCTATCAGGGAAATGCAAATCAAAACTGCAATGAGATACCACCTTATTCTCACTGGGATAGCTATTATCAGAAAGAGAGATAATAAAATATACTGGCAAGAATGTGAAGAAATCGGAACCCTCATATGTTGGCGTGAAATGTAAAATGATGCAGCCACTTTAGAAAACAGTCTGACAATTTTTCCAAAGGTTAACATAGAGTTACTATATCATGTAGTAATTTTACTCTTAGGCACATTCCAAAAAGGAATAAAAATATATGTTCATGCAAAAATACATGAATGTCCACAGAAGCATTACTGATAATATTCAAAATATGGAAGCAAGCCAAAACTCAAAAATGAATAAGCTAAATATGATATATTCATACAGTGGAATATTATTTAGCAATAACAAAATAAAGTACTGCTACATGCTAAAATATGAATCAACCTTTAAACTATTATGTTATTGAAAGAAGCCAGTCACAGATGACCATATAACGCATGATTTCATTTAGATGAAATTTCCAGAATAGGGAAATAGAGATGCAAATAGATTGATTGGTGCCTAGAACATGGGGAGGAGGACTTTGGGAGAAAATGGGAAATGACTTAAAGGTTGCAGGATTTATTTTTGTGGTGGTGGTGAAAATATTTCAAATTTGCCTATGGTAGTAGCTCCATAACTCTATGAATATAGTAAAAACTATAGAACTGTACACTTTAAGTGAGTTAATTGTATTGTATGTGAATTATATCTCAGTAAGCTATTCTATATAGATTTTTTAAAAGAGTAAGTCAGAAGACACTATTGAGGAAGCTTGGCTATAGACTTTTCTGTCTTATATTTCTTCTGGAATGAGCTGAATCCCATAAAAAACACAAACTGTTAGACATCATTAAAGGAAACATATAATTTATCTTTACTCTTTTATTTTAAAAAGCCCACATATGGGAAAGAATTTGTACTACAGTATAAGACTGAAATAATTAATTCATGAAAAGATTAATAAACACTTTCAGAATTATGACTGAAGAATTGAAAAGAGTAGGTTCATCTTATGAGAAGAGAATGAAAAGATCTGAACTTTCGCATTTGGAAAACAAAAACTGGGTATGTACTACTGAACTCCATGAATTCTTGAATGGCACAACTAAAGTTAAAACAAACTATGTAGTCTGATGTTAATACAAAGGGACAAATTCTTAAATTAATCTAGTAATTTAAAGATAAGTATAATGACATACTGAACTAACAAATGAACAGTATCTGTTAACCCAAAATATTACAGCAGCAGAAAAAATAATTTCATTCAAGAAGACTAAGTTAAGAACTATAAGTTCTTCAGCAGATTTGTAAAAACTCAGTGATTTCTAGAATTTCTTATGGGCTGGCAGCAAACTTCTCCTCTGTTGAAAAAAGCCAGTTGGGTAAGTCAAGTTTCAGATTCAGGAAGGTAATTCTGATTTTCAAGTGGATAAGTCATGTAGGCCATTAAATATACAGGTCTGGGTTTCAAAGAACAGTTCTGAGCTGGACATACACATCTGGGAAGCAATAGAATATAGATGGGGTTGAAAGCCATGAGAATGGATGAGATTACCAAGGGAGTGTATATTACTATATCAATGTAGCAGAAGGACATAAATAGATACAGGTAGTATAAGTGACAAGTAATATGATTAATATAATCTACGATGTACTATAATAATATATTTGAATGGGTATTTCTTACTACTGAGTTCCATAAAAGAAAGTAAAGTTCACGGTATTTGAGCTCAGATGGTTATTGACAATTTAGTAGATAGGAAAACAAAGGGGAAGTATTACAATAAAAAATATCAAAGCAAAGACTCTGAGATATAAGACTTAACCGATTCAAGATAAATAACTTACAGGCTGGCCCACGCCTAAGAAGTTGGAAGTTGCAAGTTTCCCTGGCAACTGGCTAGAGCCCAGTTACTAAGGCAATCTGTTCTGGTCAACTGCAAGTTTTACACCACTCCTAAAATGCACAGAGAGGGTCTCTGCTTCCCCAACACTGAACGCTGGTATGAAAAATCCGGATTCCAGTTTCAAATATCACATGGCTGAAACTGTAAGTCTTGGACCCTAGGCTCAGTTTTATGCCAGGGGAGGAGCTAACGTGTATCCAATTAGATGAAGCAAAACTAGAACCAAGTTCCTTTGGGAGTAAATCGGTACATGGGATTATGAAGAGATATGCATTGCACTGTTTACTTTTGGGCACATTTAAACTTTTTGTACACTATGGATGTATTATCCAGATTTTCTTTTCTGAAAATAAATAATTGTTTCTATATCTTTAACAATAAAAAGCACTGCTACCACCTTATGCTTAGAGCGATTTTCTCATGAGATGAGTAACTTAAAACATCAGTTTGTTCACTAATTAAGTTCAGAGCACTTAGTATATATTATTAATATGCTTCTCTCTAACATCCCAAATACTAATTCCCTTAGACAGTCTCTCAAGTAACTTTATCCATTTCTTCTGATAGTTATAAAAATCACAGTTTAAACTCTTCTTAGATTAATTTGGAAACTTTAAGCCTGAGTTGAAAAATGAAATCTTGTTATTATGTTAATATCATCTTTGCTGAGACAGATTTTGTGCTTGCCTTTAGAAGCTCTACGCCTTTAAAAAATATAGATGAATTTTAATAAATGAAAAATAAAATGGAAATGTTCATTTCATATTACTTTCTTCTCTTTACAGTATTTTCTAATAATTTATTTCAATTATCTGAATTCTGCTTTGATCCAACATTATAGTTTGAAAAATTCATTTTTCAAATTAGCTGTAGAAGATCATACTATTCATTATTTTTAATCACAGTTTCTCTACCCCTAGATATGTAGTAAGTATTTTTTTCCTTTTTTGAAGTTCATGAAATAAAGTGTTTTTTTTTTGTCAATACATAATTGATGCCTAATCCTAACAATTCTGAAAAGTACGTGGGTATTGATGTTTATAAATATTGAGCCACCAGTCTCTTGGCCAACCAACAGAGGGAGCCCACACTGACTATATGCACAGCAATATTCCCAAATGTAAAAGAAAGTAGTATTATTCTGCCAATGGTATTTCAGTAGATCTGGATGTGTGTGCTAGGGTGTAAGGGAAGCAGGAATGCATTGCTTTACTAAATAAGCAACATCATTGTAACCATATTCTAGGCACCATCATGCCTCCTCTAATATGGGCTAAATGCTTTACACAACATCTGTGAGGCAGGTATCATTTTTATCTCCATTCTATTCTAAAAAAAAACTCCCAGGGTCAAACATAGCTAGGGTGTTTGACAGACTCAATATTTAAACTCTCAGCTGCCGGACCTCAGAGGTTACGCTCTTAAACACTGTCCAAGATAGTCTCCTAGCAAAGTGTAGGGCTAAGGAAGTCAGTCAGGAATATTCTAGGCCAGGATACTCTGATTTGGAATAGTTCTCTAAACATCCCAGTTTGTAGATATAACTTAAGGCAAGAAGAGGTGAATGGATATTCTTCCAGGCAGCAGCAAGCAGGTCTGCATCATAGTTCTCTTAAGGTCAAAATTATTTATACCAGACCACAGTTCGCACTGATAATAAACACAATTGCAGATTTTTTAAAAATCAATACTTTACTGTTTTGGTGTATTAGGTATGTGCTCACTATGGTGAGGAATCCAAATGCACAGGATTTGTTTCCTCTTCAATGATCTTTGGCCTGTCTATATTTTCAGCCATGAGCAAACAGCTGCATATGAATTTTTATCAGATAATGTGTTCATATCCATAAGACATTTCCCCAGCACTTTTATTGACATATCTTAGCTTAATCCACATATTTGCTCAGGAAAAAAATGTGTTCAAATCCCTGAAATAAAATTGTCTAGGAAATAACATTATTGGTAAGCATAGCTTGACAGCTCCACATTCATATCCCATTAAGGTGTCCACGGTGCAATATATTTTAAGATAGCCTTCAGGTTTATCTTTACATTTACAAAACAAATGAAAATTCTGGGAGTTTACTAGTGCAGGGAAGCTATGAATGTACAATATTTCTGTTCCTGTGGAATTTTCTCATCAGCCATATTTGGTTATTGGATCTATACCTCCTTCCTTTGCTGTACTGCATAAGCCACGCCCCAAGACAGTTGATTGCTGAATTAAAATCTGAGGAGGGAAAGAAATAAATTTATGCTGCGTTTGTTCAGCAATATATTCAGCAGTGAACTATAAGACATTATGAGTTAAAGTAATGCTGTAGAATGCTAGCAACAAAGAATTTAGAGCACACTCAGAGGGAACTCATAATCATAAAGTCATCCTTAGACAAGAATAATAAAAACACAGTTACAGTAAACAGACTGAGTCCTCAATAACTCTGGATAAATCACAAGGTGAAAAATGTGAAAAGCAAACTACAGACATCATTTGAGCAGGATAGAGAGAAATTATCAAACAATGAGGTAATAGAAATGTCACAGCACTGGAGCCAGTGTTCATTACAACTTTGCTCAGTGCCATTCATTTCCCTTAAAGGTCAAAGAAACTTTGGGAATGATGAAACACCAGTTTCATTTCCTTTTTTTCCTCCATATTTAATTCCTTCCATAAACGTCTTACCTGAGATCTGCCTTGAAAGCTGCAATAGCAGTCCCAGGTTTGGAATGGAAAATGAATGTATTTTCTCCCAAAAGTGATGATAAGATCCACTATTGTTTTGTTTTTTTAACTGAGGTATAACTGACATGCAACATTATATTAGTTTCAGGTGCACAACATAATGATTTGATATTTGTATATGACCCACTATTATTAAAAATAATTCTATTGTTAGAAAAGGGAAAGAAGCATCAATATTTGAATAAATGGGTTCATAGAAAGTCACTGAGGAACCATCATGAGAAATAAATTCTATAGTAATTCAAAGGCAGGATTCTCACTGTCAGACAACGTGGAAGGTAAAAAATGCAGGGATCCTGCCTTTATTTAGAAATCAGGATGACCTTCCCTGGCTAATGCATAAAATCAGATGTGCTTGTTGGCCTTATCAAACTAGTGCATGTATTTTATTTTAAGGAATTCTATTTGTTTACCACTTTTACCAGTGCCCTGTAATAGGAACAACAACAATACATCACATGTGCAATAATGAGAAAGTCTAGGAAAATTATATCTAGGGTCAAGAGCCTTTTTCAGAGGCAAAAGTGATCAGTCTGAACCACCAGGGATTTGGCTAAAAGGTGAAGAACGAATTCAAGTTTCTGTTTCACAATTAAAGAAATATAACCTTTGACTTTAGAAATTATTTTATTTTGAGAACATTTGATTTACTGTGTGTGATACTTCTGACCTGAGTTAGACTTCCAAGAGACTGTTGAGAGGCATATAGACCCAATGAAACTGGTAGGAAAGGTCAAACAGGCTGTCAGTTGTCAAGATCCACTGCTACCTGCTCTTGACCACTTGGTAGATTCTACCCAATTAACTGATTTTCAGTCTCATGTGTAATGTCAGATCCCACATCTGTCCATGAATGAGTTATGTATAAGCCGAGCTACTATAAAAGAGACCACAAAATACAGCAGCTCAACCAAGACAGTTTTTTTTTTTTTTTTTCCAATCTGACAAAATAATCCAGGGGAAGTGAGCAGTCCAGGAAAGGTAGGCAAGTCTGCTCCACAAGACCACCCAAGGACTCAGGTTAGTATAAAGGCCCTGTCATCCTTCTCAGGCGCCTTTCTATTTTTTTCTCTTTGGGTCTAATGCCACTGGCTGATCCAATCTTTGTCATTTTCTACACAATGAGAAGACCAAAAGAAGGAACTGAAGGAAAACCAGCATGCACTTGCCTGACAACAGTACATATGACTTCTACTTGCATTCCACAAAGGGTCACACCCAGCTGCAAAGGAAGCTGGAAAATTAAGTGTCAAGATATATAACACTAAAACTGCACGTGTATGTATGTGTGTTTGTGTGTGTGTGTATCTGAATATTTGAAGAATTTTATTGCTCTAAAGGGAAAAAGAGAATAGTGGAGGAAAATGTTTAACTGTCTGTCACATACCACTTTCTGATTAAGGAAGTGCAATTTTAAAATCTGAAGCTTATTTAGTCAACGTGTCTTCAAAGTATAACTCATATAACATATTCCAACAGATCCTAGTCTGTATACATTCTAGGGATAAAGATAGTAAGGTAGACTGACTTAACCCAGATAAACTAGAGGTAGCGATACTGTTTCTATTAGTAAGTAGCTGTGTAATGACGTTTCTATCTTTTCACCAGAATAGAACAAAAGACTGTTTCACAGAAAGTCTCCCTGTGCCAACTGAGATGAAAAACTAAGTAGTATAGTATTTATTAACATAATGGTGAATCATATAAAAGTGGAAGTGAAGAATAAATCAAGAACCATATTTTTGCACATTTTATGATTCTATTTCATGTTCTAAATGATAGCATAACTTATTGCCAATAAATTATTTTTAATCAACTTATTGTGTCATTTATTATTTCAGCTCTTTGTCAAATTCACAAAGTTAATAAAGTGAAGAGCACTTAATGCTGAAGTTTTTCTCTGTTTTAGATTTGAAAATTATAGAACAGTTTGATCTTACTGAATCTTTGAGGATAATGTGATGGAATTAATTATGGTCCCCAAGTTCCTGCCCCCCATAAGGAGATTATTTCTCAGCATTCATCTTCATGGGATTTGTGATATATTCCTTTGGTATAAGCATACTTTCCCACCGACTTACATCAGTTTAACCATGTGACTTGTTTTGGCCAATAAAATGTAGGAAGAGTGGCCAATATTCAAATTCAGAGCAAAAGCTTTATCAGAGATTGCGTAGTTTTGCCAGTTCTCTTGTCTTTTCCCCCTTCCTCAGTAGCTTCAAGAATCAGAAAGGTACTATTCCTTAAGTCTAGACCCTAGAATAAAAGAGAAATGTGCACAGAAGCAGAGCTGCTGTTGCCCTTGTGATAGTTAATTTTATGCATCAACTTGACTGGGCCATGAAGTGCCTACACTTTTGGTCAGACATTATTCTGTGTGTGTGTGTGTGAGGGTGTGTAGAGGTGAAACTAACATTTGAATCAGTATACTGAGTAAAATAGATTGTCCTCCTAATGTGGATGGGCCCCGTCTAATTAGTTGAAGACCTGAATAGAACAAAAAGACTGACTCCTCCCTCAAGTAAAAGGGAATTTCCACCTGCCTGACTGCCTTTGGACTTGAACTGAAATATCAGCTCTTGTTTGTCTCAAGCCTGCAGGTCTTTGAACTGGAACTACAGTACCATTGGCTCTCCTGAGTCTCCAGCTTACTGACTACAGATCTAGTATGTCACCCTCTATGATTTCACAAGTCAATTCCTTATAATAAATCTCTATATCGGTTCTGTTTCACTGGAGAACTCTAATGTATCCTGTATCTGATATATAAAATTAGGTAAAAAGTAACTGTAAATGTATTAAACCACTGGAATATGGGCATTACTTGTTATAACAACACTGATTATCAGAGGTTGATTTCTAAAAGTTCTTTATATGTTCCAGATACAAGACCTTTGTCCACAAAATACATTGTAAATATTTTCTCACAGACTGGAGCTGAAGTTAGTTTTTAAAGAACAGAAGCTTTTTATTTTCATGAAATTCAATTTATCATTCTTTTTCTTTTACAGTGACAATTTTTGTGTCTATCAGGGGCATTATTCCTAGCCACTAATATTTAATGTTGTTATAAATATGTTTGTATTGTCTACTGTCTTGCCATTTGTTTTCTATTTGTCTCATCTGTTTTCTGTTGTTATTTTTGTTCTTTTACCTTCTTTTACAACTTTTTTGTAGATTAACTATCTACCTTACTATTCCGTTTTCTCTATTAGCTAATTAGCTATACATTTTTATGTTTTAAATGATTGCTCTAGAGTTTAGAACTTGCCTCTTCAACTATCACAATATACCTTAAAATAATATGTTAACTCACAGAGACTATGAGACCCTTGCAAGAGTAAATTTCCATTTCTCCCCTTGCATCCTTTTTTATACTGTTGACATATATTTAATTTCCATATATATTTTACATCTAAATTACTTCATGAATTTTTAAACAGTCAATTACGTGTTTGTTATTTTTTAATAAACTTCTTTTTTACACAAGTTTTAGGTGACAGCAAACTTGAGTAGAAAGTATAGAGAATTCTCACGTATCTTCCATCCTCTGACATACATAAACTCCCCACTATCAACATCCTGCACCAGAGTTACAACTGATGTATCTACACTGACACATTATTATCACCCAATGTCCACAGTTTACATTACGGTTCACTCTTGATGTTCTACAATCTATGAACATGTATTCACCATTGTAGTATCATACAGAATAATTTCACTGCCTCCAAATTTCTCTGTTCTCCAGCTATTCATCTCTCCATCATTCTAAACCCTTAGCAACCAGTGACCTTTTGACTGTCTCCATAGTTTTACCTTTCCCAGAATGTCATATAGTTAGAATCATACTGTATGTAGTATTTTCAGATTGGCTTCTTTTACTTAGTAAATATGCATTTAAGGTTCATCCATATCTTTTCATGGCTTGATAGCTTATTTCTTTTTTAGCACTGAATAATATTCTGCTGTCTAGATTCAGCACAATTTATTTATTCATTTACCTATGAAGTTACTTCAAAGTGTTGACAATTACGAATCTTGGTTGTTTCAAAGTTCAGGCAATTCTGAATAAAATTGCTATAAGCATCCATGTGTAGGTTACTGTTTGCATATGATTCAAGCTAACTGGAGAAAACATCATTTATGACATAATTTTGTGACAGTATTCTTTGCCTATAATATCTTTTTCTGCTTTTGTTTAACTTTTGCTTCTTGCTATCTTGTTACCTAAATGTAGTGCATCTTAATTGAGCCTAATATCTATCATGCAATCATATTCAAAAGTTGCCAGGTAGATAAACGTCATGTCCTTTTTTCCCCCAGGATCCATCCAATATACCACATCACACTTAGTTATCATGCCTTTTTAGACTCTTCTTGGCTGTGGCTTGTTTATTTTTGATGACCTTGATAGTTTCGAGGATTACTACTCTGGTATTTTGTTAAAAAAAAATTCCTTCAATAGGTATTTGTCCAATATTTCACTCATGATTTGATGAGAATATGGGTTTTTTAAGAAAGAGAAACACCACAAAAATAAAGTACCATTTTCCTCCCATAACATCAATGGTACATACTATCAACATGAATTATCACTGTTAATATTTACCCTAATCATTTGGCTGATGTAGGGTTTGTCAGATTTCTCCACTACAAAATTACTTCTTTTTTACCCCTCCCTTTCCATAGTGAATTGTTTGCAGGAAGTCACTTTGTACAGCCTATACTTAAGCAATAAGGAGTTATGTTTCATCTTCTTAAGGTGAAGATTCCTCATAAATTATTTTGAACTCTTCTACAAAGGAGATGTGTCTCATCCCTCATTTATTACTTACTGAATAATTTATTTGTACCAGTATGAACTCATGGATATTTATTTTATATTTTGTTCTTTTTCTTTTTTTTTGGTCATGGGTAGGTAATTAGGTTTATTTATTTATTTGCTTTTAGAGGAGGTACTGGGGACTGAACCCTAGACCTCACGCATGCTAAGCATGTGCCCTACCACTTAAGCTATACCCTCCCCCCTTATTTTATATTTTGGATTATAATTATGTACTATTTTATTCATGCATTGCTCAAATTTTTCCAGCTTTGGCCATTAGAAGTGCTTTCAGTTGCTTTGAATATTCATTTAACATAATCACATAATTTTTGAATTTTTGCTTTTACCACTTTCTCACCTGCTGAAACTACAAAAATCCTCTAGGCTCATTATATATTCCTGCCCCAGTTGTAGAACCAGTTATTTCTCCAAAGAGCCTTGTTTTCTTTTTTAAAGTAGTATTCATTTATTTACAGAACTGTGAACCTTGATCCTTTAGCAGAGATCTACAATAATAATGTATATAAACTATATATTATCACTTTTTGTAATTTAATTTCAAGCATAATAAATTAAAAATATTTCTAATTTAACTTTTCAAAATTCTTCTTTCAAAGTTTGTATTTATGCACTAAAGTTCATATTATGCACTAGTGAACTAAAGGCAGTTAATACATTTATTAAATGAAGCTCACCAGTGAAAATTCAACTAATTCAGGATGCCAAACACCTAAATTGTTACCTAATACTTTGCATCCTCTATTTATTACAAGTTTATGGCTCTATTCATTAATTTTATTAATAAGTAAGCCAATTCCTTACATATACTACTTTATAGCTTTTTAGCATTCTGTATACATAAGTATATTTTAATAAATTTGTTTATAGAATTATTCACGTTATGAACTGTATTTATCATATTTTGAAATTTAAAATTCCATACTATTTTCTCCTCATGTCAACAGAAAATTACAATGTACAAATTGAAAGATTAAACATGAAAACAATGCATTTCAATTTGAATATTTCTAAAGGAATGTGCATGTAGCATTCCATAAGTAGTCCCTTAAGCTGTAACTATACTATTCAAATATATTTGACTTTCAGATTTTATTTTGGAGTCTCTTCCACAGCCTGATCATTATTGAGTAAGACCTACTGCTCTTTGACCTCTTTTGTCAACAAACCCAGTAGGAGTTAGAATCAGAGTCTAAGTAAATATGTCAAATTAAGTCTAAGTACCTGAAATTTTTCATTAATAAATGGTCTGTTATAGTTTCTACCATTTGTGGGCAATCAGAAAATATTGAGACTAAATAAAATGTGTCCATGATGACTCCAGGAAAGAGTTTAATGCTTACAATATAAAAATTATAAAATACATAGGGCAGAAAACTGAATGAGGTATTTCAAATTTCTCAAGTTAGCATTCTGACATAAGGAAATGCAGCTCCTGTGTCTATTTGCAGAACAATCACAACTATTTTTCTCCTGTTTAGAAGTAAACCTCTTGGGGTCTACACCTGGAAAACTTTCCCCTTCACCCTGCACTCAATTACTTTTCATCCTAAACCTACTCAACTCATTCAAAACCATTTCAGAAGAATCTACTATAAGGGGATTTACCTTGCTCAACAAAGATGCTTTACTGGGCATCTTCTACGGAATTTGGCTCTTCATGAAAGAGGCAACTTCTTAAATTCTGGTCTAGCCAGATTAAAATACTTTCATTCAACTCTCTATTATGTATTTGTCATTTAAAACTAAAATTCTGCAACAGGGCTTCTTCACTAGTCCTTAACTAAGCCTCACATGAATGTTTCTTATTCATCACATTTCAGAATCCAGGTGAAGCTACTCTGTCAATCTCTGCTCGTAAGAAGTACAATTAAACATATTTTGAATTTCCTTACTTACTCAGATTGGGATACTGCATAATTTTCCAAAAAACAGAGTTATTTTCCTCTGGCCATAATGAGTGTTTAGCCAGTAGTTATTTTCTTGTCCGTGGTGTAATTTATCTCAGAGTGCCGTGTTCTTGATTTGAAACACAAATTTGGTCCCTGCTACTTTTTCATCTGAGTGTAGAGAGAGAGAATTCTATCTTACTTGAGTCTAATATCTATCATGTAAACATATTTAAAATTCATCATGTCAAAATCATGCAATGCAGGTTTTATTTGCAATGTAAAAACCATGCAACACAGGCTTTTTTTATAAAACAAACTGAATTCGTGAATGGTTTGATACAGTGGTACCAGATGCTCACAGTGCATAAGCTACTTTCTTGGAGTACATCTACCAGTTTTGGAGTCTGTGTTAACATATTCCATAAAGTATTTAGTGTATAGAAGAAATGATGCTATGAAGACATAAAAATGACCAATAGGGACATGAAAAAATGCTCAGTATCACTAATTATCAGAGAAATGCAAATCAAAACTACAATGAGGTATCACCTCACACCAGTCAGAACAGCCATCATTCAAAAGTCCATGAATGATAAATGCTGGAGAGGGTGTAGAGAAAGGGGAACCCTCCTACACTGCTGGGGAATGTAGTTTGGTGCACCCATTGTGGAAAACAGTATGGACATTCCTCAAAAAACTGAAAAAAGACTTACCATATGATCCAGCAATCCCACTCCTGGGTATGTATATCCAGAGGAAACTCTAATTCAAAAAGATACATGCACCTCAATGTTCACAGTAGCACTATATACAATAGCCAAGACATGGAAGCAACCTAAATGTCCATTGACAGATGACTGGCTGAAGAAGTTGTGGTATATTTATAAATGGGATATTACTCAGCCATAAAAAAGAATAAAATAATGCCATTTGCAACAAAATGGATGGAACTAGAGACTGTCATTCTCAGTAAGCCAGAAAGAGAAAAAAAAAATCATATGGTATTACTCATATGTGGGATATAAAAAAAAAAAAGGGACACTGTGAACTCATCTACAAAACAGAAATAGACTCACAAATGTAGTAAACAATCTTATGGTAACTGGGGAAAGGGGGTGGGAAAGGACAAATTTGGGAGTTTGAGATTTACAAATGTTAACCGCTATATATAAAAACTGATTTTAAAAGAAGTTTATTCTGTATAGCACAGGGAACTTTATTCAATACCTTGTAATAACCTTTAGTGAAAAAGAATATGAAAACAAACATATGCATGTATATGCATGACTGGGACATTATGCTTTACACCAGACATTGACACACTGTAACTGACTGTATTAAAATTAAAAATAAATTTTTTTAAGAAGAAATGATGCTTATTAGGCAATCCAGCAGTAATCAGTAAAATAAAGAATAATACAGTATCTAGAAGAGATCTCAGAAGACTGCTTAAACATTGGGAGCATTTAATTAATGCAGTGAATCTCAAGGTAAATTGTTCAGTTATTTCTTCCACTGGTTGTGAAATGACCTTCCTAGTAGACTTGCATTCAATTATATGCCTATAGGTATTTTTAGTGGAAATTCAAAAATGAAAAAGTGGGATTAAATAGTCATGTTCTTACTCAAGGCCTACCTTGCCAGTTTTAGATTAGTAAAAAAAAAAAGTAGATATACTACCTACAATCCATAATTATCAATGTACAAAACTTTCATATGCCTAATAGTGTATACCATAATGCCTACATTCTAAAGTTTTAAAGTCATACAGAAAAATATAAATTTAAAGAAGAAAGGAAAGCTATGAAATAGTTAAACAACATGCTTTACAGGGGAAATCTAATTGAATTGCAATTTTTGAGACTGGAGAATAATAGACAGCAAGGTGACTTACTGTTGAACATAGTGAGTATAATTATGAAGAGAATGCCAACTTGTTCTGTATTCACCAAGAAAAAAAATTAGAAATGTATTAAATGTGGCAACTCCTTCTTCCATCCTAGCCCCCATCCTCACCTCCATTCCCATCTTCTCTGTATGAATCAAATAATTTAAATTGTAAATAGGACAACATCATTTCAGGCTATGCATATCTAATCTTTCCAACACTGTAGTGAAAATGTTTGTTGTCCATACGAGTACAAGATAGCTTGTAGTAAATTTTGCATTATGTGTTTCAAAGGAAAAAGCTGGCCACTGTAGTTATTCTTCAAATAAAGTCCTATATTTTGAAATAAAAAATATAAAGTGGCAATTGAAAATTTTAAATACAACAGTTTTGGGGAGTGTGGAATGAATAAATTATTTTAAACAAACGGAAAGAGAGATAACAAAAGATACAGAGTTTTTGAGGTAGATCCTTCCTTCCTATCCTACAATGTATGTAGAAACTTTCTTGAGAATATTGTTTTGTTTGTTTGTGTTCTTGCTTACTGTATGCCATCCTGAAACTTTTATCTGTTTCTACAAATTATACATTTCTCATTGTCAACCTGTCAACAAATTTGCAGCCCCAAGGATCTCTCTTCTGTGTTTATTTCTTTTAATATTATCTCCTAAATCTGAATATATATGCTAGTAGTCCAATCTCTGGTCTTCCCATACCAGAATTTTGTGCTTAGAACACATGTTTTATTTCCATTCACCAGAGTTTTCAACATTATGCTGTGACAGGCAAACTTCTAATTCAGCTACTAATACTCACATCCCCCTGGTGTACACACCCTCTAAAATTCCCTTCTATTGAGTTTGGGCACGACTGTGTCATGTTATGGCAAAGAGATCTTGTAGACATAATCAAGGCAACAAGTCATTTGATTTTTATTTAATGAAAAAGGTCATTATTTGGACTTAATCAGATGGGTGGCCCTATAAACAAAGAGATTCAAAGCATGAGTTGAATTCTGCTGGTCTTGATGACACAAAGCGCCATGTTGTGGAAAAGGCCACAAATTAGAGAACTGTGTAGCTTTCAGAAGCTGAGAGCAGCCCCTGGCCAACATTCAGAAAGAAAAAGGAGAACCCCAGTTTTAACAAGTACAAGGAACTAAATTCTGCCAAAAAGCCATGTGATCTTGGAAGAGAACCCAGAGCTCATGGATCACAGCTGGGCAGACACTTCAATCTCAGCCTTATGAGACCCTGAGCAGAAGCCAGCCATTCTATGCCAGGACTTCTGACCTACAGAAATGTGAGATAATTAATTTATCTTGTTTTAAGCCATTAAGTTTACTACACTTGGTAGAAATTTGTTAATACAACAATACACATGCCCAGATGAACTCCAGAAGCCTAAAAATATTTTGACCCTTTACATTCTTACCTTTGAATCACTCAATCACTACACACATTCTCCTCAGAAAACAATTAATAAAAAACAAATAAATAAAACAGAAAAGGAGATCCTATTGACAATCCATTCCTCTAGTCCAAAATTTCAGCTTGCAGTATTTTTTGTCAGTCATCTTTTGTACATAAATACTGCAGGCAACTAAATCCAAAAGAGCTGTTTGGGATGGAGAATAAAAAGAGATATTAAAAAAAAAACCAATTCTTGAAAATCTTAATAAAGTACTACCTGTAAATCTGCCTTGGAATCAATCATGCCCTATATGTAGGCATGGACAGATAAAAAAACTTAAATTGCAGTCAGTGGCAACCTGTCTGCTTATTTTGTTTCACCTAGATGCAAACTCACAACACTCTAGGAGGCCTGCCAAGTTCTATGACTCCCATTGGACATAAACTGTGACTTCTACAGTTAGTCACACTTCAAGTTTCAAACTTTATTTTCATTATCTTTGTCACTAAATAGTTGTTGGCAGGAAGTAGAAAGAAAAAATAATAGAGGAATATACTGCCTTTGCCACCCATGCAATGTTTTTTTTTTAATTTTTTTTTCCTGTAAGCCCAGCAAACTACCATGCCAATGGTTTCACTCTTCCTTCGCTCAAGAAAACATGGCTAAAAGTAAGATTATTTGTTTTCCTCTTTCAAATACACACTTAAAATATATTAAAATGCTACCTCTAATAAATTTACTCTTAGATAATGTAAAAATAGATATTGTCCTGCCATTTGATGACAGTAATGGATTGGCAAAGGCCACAATATCAAATACAAGACATAAGAGCCTCCTACCCCAATGCCTGGCTCCATTTGAAGGGATTCAGCAGAAACTCTGACAATGGTGACTCTAAGCAGGCGTACTGCCTTAAAATTCCTTTTTAAAATGCAACTCTTTTAAGGTTCTGCCAGATTTCCCTTAATCTACCCCTTACTTTTCTCTTTACAAATCAATTTTTTTCTCATCCACAAAAAAAAAAAAAGGATGATGCTGACACATTACTGACATTGTTAAGTACCCTCTGGGCCCAGTTAATTCTAATTAATTACAATAGTGCCTATCAGCAAATATTTGGCCTTAGCTGTTGTAATTATGGAAACCTATATAAAAACTTTATCTGGACACTAATGTAAGAAGTTTTTCTGCAATTTTTGATCAATAGATTGTTGCACTTTAGACTATGTGAGGCAGGGAAGTGCAGACAGGATTCCTGATTACATTGTTATAGACAAGCGTTAGAACTACATAATGATCACATGGGAAGACCATTAACACTCCAAGAATGAATTCCATGAAGCATGCCATATTTGTTCAGTCTAAAAAGTGGAAGACAGTTTCACAGCAGCTGAATTTCAAAATAACAACTTCCACATAAGGCACTTTGGTGTGGAAAAGTCCTGCATATATTTATCATGTACTCAGATGCTGTAAAATAAGTGCTTTCCTTATTCAAAATGAGTGACAGTCTTGCTAGAATTTCAGCAGAAATTATTTTCCCCTATCTTTATGAACAACTTCTGCATTATATCAGTTCTTTTAATGAGTAGTGCAAAATGTCAAATGCTGAAAGGCAAAGAAACACATTTATGTACTGTTAGCTTAGCAATGAATTCAGATCTGCTTGGCAAAAATATTACAACTTAAATCCATCTCACAAAAGCTAAACTAGATTTTTCAGAAAAGGAATTGAAATATCTGATTGCACATTCACATAAGCAATCAGTTAGCCAAAGAAAGAGAGTAAAAAAGATATTTCCTAATGTCCAACAGCATTCTGCCTGTTTCCAGAGATGTGTTCCAGGCCTTAGGTCATGATAATCATGCTGCTTGCACAGTTCCTGACCTCCTACTCCATATTACCTCTTCCCTGTCAGTATTTAAGTCAAAAACACACCTGCCTAAATGCCTGCACAATACAGCTAAGTGGGCTGAATACAGCCCAACATAGAACCTTCCAAACATGTGCGTGAAATGCAGAGAAGCATTTTTATGCAAAAATGACAGAAAATGTAATCGAAAAGAAAACCTCTAACAAAGCCATAGCCAGATGGTGTCCTTTATTGGGGGCCAGCTCATATTTCTGAGCTTTTGAAAATGTCACAGCTTATTTCTGCTCAATTCTAGATTTACATCCTAAATTTGGGAAAAACCCCTCTCATGTGAATATTATGATCCCTTTCACATTTGTCTTGTAATTCACCATCTTGGAAAATGCTTTCAATTTTTTGAAACAATTCATTGTACAATTTTGTATAGACAATATACGTTCATCACAGAAAAATAGGAGGCGATGTGAAAACATGTAAAAATTAAAAGTAAAATGTATACTGAGGTTGATTTTCTACCATTATATTTCAATTGCTATAAATTTAAGGCATTTTCTTATCTGGTCAATTATGATCCCTCTCATTAATCTTATTTTTCAAAACAAATCATGTATTTTGTTTTCATTATAACCATTTTCCAATTTTACAAGTGAGAAAAAATAGAATACGATGCAGAAGTAAGTAACAACAGCAATAGGATGTAGCAAGAGGACAACGGTAAGGGACTATCAGAATTGAGTGATACTCTGAGATTCTCCGTCTTCACTGTCAAGAAATTGATGAAAATCCATTACATAATCAAGACTGAAAATTCGAGATATAGTCAAATACAAGAAGCAAATTATTCCACATGAGCCATTAAAAGGGAAAGGGGGTATGCAAATGGGTAGTTCTAGGAAATAATGCAATTAAATAAAAATTATCTTTTCAGGTCAAACAAGCTTACAGTCTCTCATATATTTTCTCTGCAGATTAGAAAAAATCAAATACTTTATAACAACATCTTTGTTTAAGAACATCAGCCACCCTTTTGCCAAAGAAATAACTTTATCTAGCATTGATAGAGTAGATTACTAAAGAGAGCCAGGTTGCAGAGTCTTCCACTAATACAAAGTAGGGAGATAATCAAGAGGCATCAGAAAGCTAAGACTTTCTTAAAAGTCTATGGTCTGCATCAAAAAGAAAAGTTTCTTCCATAAACATTACCACACTACACTCTGCTCCCCAACTCAGGAGAATCACATTCAGAAGCTATCAGGGTCATATACTGCTAGAGACTGCATCGTATATTCAAAAAGATTCATATGTTGAAGCTCTAACCTTCAATGTGATGGTATTTGGAGGTAGAGCTCTGAGAGATAATTAGGTTGAGATGAGGTCCTGAGGATGGAGTCCTCATGGATTAGTGCCCTTATGGGAAGAGAGTCACCAGAGCTCCCACTCTCTACCATGAGGGGGCATAGTGAGTAGATGGCCATCTGGAAGGGAAGAAGAGGACTCCTCTATAACCAAATCACCTGACTTTTCTTGGACTTCCCAGCCTCCAAAACTGTGAGAAAGAAACAACTGCTATTTAAGACACTCAGTCTATGTTATTTTCTTATAACAGCCAGAGCAGACTAGAACACTACCCATTCTTATCAGTTTCTCTTTTACATCATCCATTTTGATACTTTCTGGTATATCAGGCAGAAATAGAGAGAAATTAGGCTAACATGTGGCAGTACCCACAGAAAAGATCTGTAGCTTGTGCAAGGACTGTTAAAACCCTAGATTGAATTTCTGGAGCAGAACTACACACTTTTTTGATCCTCTGGGATGAAAATTATCTTATTCGGCAATTCTTAGTGGGGATGAATGCGGCAGAAGGACTGGAGTGAGGAATGGGAGGCAGTGATAGGATCATTTGGATACGTTTATTTAAAATGCGTAGGTTCAAGGTAGAACTCAGACATACATTACAAATAAAGTTCTTCCACTCAGGGCTAGAGCCAGGGTAAGATGTGCGAGGTACTCTCCTTAAGTACAAAATTTAAGGAAGCACCAAAAACTTCAGTAATCAAGATGTTTATTTTATTGTAATATTTTAAAAGCAAAAAATCAATGTTAAAAAAATCAAAACTTAAAATACAACCAGAATGTGATCTGCATTTCTGTGACCCTGTTTCACTCACCTCATCCTAATCCCAAGCCTTGTTCCAATATAACTTTATTTATAAAAACAGGGGCCACCCGTTGGCCATTGTTTTCCAATTTGATTTTATAAGATATTTAAAAATATTTCATTACTTAAACATATTTATGCACAAACATTATTTGCCTTGGTACCCCTTTATATTTTTTTACCCAAGACAAAGTGTCTCACTTGCTTTAATCTAGTCCCAAAGTCAGAGAGAATCTAAAAGCACTCTGCTTGTCTTTTTTTAGAATCAATTCCTGAAAGATTTTTTAAAATAAGAAGTAGTAGGCTAGGCAGAGAAGAAAATCACAGCTTCAGTGTGCAACAGTATAAGATCAAAGCCTGTCATTATCAGAAATTGGACTATATGTATCAACTCAGTTTTAGATCTGAGAGTCTATTAGCTCCCAAGTACATGAAGAGGGCTCTAAAAACAATCAAAGCACCCTATTTTTAGCAAGCACTTGACATTAAAAAATTTATCCTTTTTCATATATAAATGATTAAACTAGGATGGAAACTATTAAAAGTCCAGTGCAAAAGAAAAGAGTAGCATTATTATTCAGAAGAGAATTAATCTCTTGAAAATAATTTAACAAAGGAAATATATAAAGATTTTTAAAATATCTACTCTATGGGTTCAAAAAAATCAGATACAAAAGCTTGCATGAACCAATATTAAAATAACATAAAGAGAAGTAGCTCAAATGAAGGCAATTAGCTAAGATGAAGGCTGAGATGAAAGATCAAATTAAGAAAATAATTTTAAGAACACAAAAATGTAAGAGATTAATTTAAACTTACTGTAAAAAAATAAAAGAGCAGAAATGACTCAGAAAATTAACTTTTTAATATGTGATACAATGACCAACTTCAAAAGTTCTTCCAGAATTCAGAGGAAGAAAGATAAAAGATCATGGATATACCAATAATAATAAAAGATAAAAAATATGGAGAAAAGAGAGACATTTTTCCTCCTAGAGATTTAAGTTGAAAGTATAATCCTAATAGATTCAGTTAAACCAAGAAGTAAAATTATGAAAATGACAACACAATTAAAAAAATAAAAAGAGCTAAACAAGCAGCTCAAAATAGTCCATGATATGCAAATTAGGTGAAAATTAAAATATAAATATATTGGTAAAAGTTTTTAATTTCCAGAAAAATGTATGTGTTTATGTAATTAATTTATGCAGAACAAAAATAAAACTGGCTTAATCACAAGTGTGTAAGAGTTGCTTAAGAAACCTATAAAATTTTAACTCTGAGATGAAATAAATAAAGGAAAAGGCAATATGTCTAAGATGGAATATAAGTAACATTATTTCCCTTAAATTAAGACATGAATTTAATAAAATTACAAACAATATCTTAAATGGGATGTTTTGAAATTGGTCAAGTAATTTGAAATTCCACAAGAAAGTATAAGTACATGAGAATGCCTATGAAATTATTTAAAGAGTAAAATAATAAGGACACTTTTGAGAGACACTTAGTATTTTTTGAAAATGTAATGATATTTTATATAGGAATAAATATTCAGACCAATGATAAAATCAAAGATAATGGGAAACAAATATAATGACATATGCTAAAGTTTAATATATAGGATTTTATAAAGGAATCACCAGTTTATGTTAAATAGCACATTATTTCCTAAATGTTATTTAAAAATTAGTCAATATAAACAAATATAGCAAGTTTAATCTCATTTTACAAAATATCCCAAAGTCAGTTGATGAAAAATATTAAGAATAAAGAGCAAGTAAAAACTAGAAGGAAATCAAATAACTAGATTTAAAACAAGATCACAAGATTTTAAAACTATTAGGGAAAAAAACACAAAGAACAGTGTCATGGAACTATAAAACAAAGTGAAGAGCAAAACAATATTTGCAAAAAAATCATAAAGAAAAAAGGTAAAAGCACGATAGAGTACAAGAGTTATAATAAAGGTGAATAGAATACAAGTGTAGGCTATCACATTTGCAGCAACATGGATGGACCTAGAAGTTTTCATACTAAATGAAGTAAGCCAGAAAGAGAAAGACAAAATCATACGATAACACTTATGTGCAAAATCTAAAAAAGTGATACAAATGAAATTATTTACAAAACAGAAATAGACTCACAGATATAGAAAATAAATGTATGGTTATCAAAGGGGAGGGATATGTTAGGAGTTTGAGATTAACAGATACACACTACTATGTATAAAATAAACAATAAGGACCTACTGTATAGCACAGGGAACTATATTCAGTATCTTGTAATAACTTATAATGGAAAAGAATCTGAAAAAGAACATATATGTATAAGTGAATTGCTTTGCTGTACACCTGAAACTGACACAACATTGTAAGTCAACTATACTTCAATTACAAAAAAAAAGTATTTAGGCTATCTTGTTTGGGGGTATGAATAAAGACAGTTAAGAGAAGGTAAGATTTTCCCTTCCAAATCCCAGGTAAAAGAAAGGACTGAGAAAAAGGTAATTCATTTAAAGTCTATACATAGAAAATTTGATTCACAGTCCCAACTTCACTTCTATGCACAGTCTTTTAACCATGCAGGGAAAAAGAGGAAAAAGAAGAAAAGGGAAACCTGGAGAACTTTTCTCCTATGGAATCATAGAATCTTTGTGAAAAGAACTGGAAAGGCTAAACCAGGCATTTTGTCTCCAATGCAAAATCCTCCACTTTACACAATTTAGGGAGTTTTATGTGCATTTCCCATACCTCATCTTAGGAAAGCCAAACTAAAGCTTATAATCTAGGTATTGTGTTATACCTCCTATATAAACAGGAGAGTTGGAATTACTTTCTTTGCCTGAAAATGTCAATAACAAAGTTTGTTTTTTGGAGAATAAATATGTAATAGAATATTGGGGCTTGAATCATAACCTAAGAGCAATATGTTCATGTCATTAATTATGAAAAACATGAATAGAATTTTTGCAATATCTTAAAATGACTAATTCTCAAATATCTGCATAATTCTGACATTCTGATGCTGTCATATTTGGTTTATACTACCATACTGCACTGCAGTTCAATAACTTCTATTCTTAAGTCTTTATTGATACTACCAGTTATAATTGAGGAATATAAACTCAATAACGATAGCTCTATTCATAATGGTTTAAATCAGAGATTCATTTTGGAATTCAGTATTCAAACACTGTCCAATTTTGGAAAAATAATTTAGGAAATCATGTCCTGAGAAAATAAATTGCCAAAATGAATGTCAACACAGAAAAGGGAGCCAAATATGTTTCCCAAATACATATTCGGGACAAACAAATCAATTTATACACTTAGGTAAATACATGTGTGTACATTTCAAGAGAAATCACATTTGGAAGAATATTTAACTATGTGTGTTAATGTCATCCAAAAAGATCAGTTACATAATTCAACATTTGCTGGTGAGCTGAGGTGGGAATTTTGCACTGGGTGACATAATATGTAGATTTCTTCCACTAGTTCAAAAATTTCTATGCCTCCATATCCTTGTCAAGTCAAATAACTTCTAGACTATATTGTTCATCCAGTAAATTAAGCAAAATTCTGAGCTGACTAAAATTTAAGATCTAAAAATATGTCCAACCACCTTGATTCATTTAGTCACCCAACAAATATTTATTGAGCACCATTTATGTTCCAGATATTTTTCTAATTTCTTGGAATGAAAAACAAAAATATAAAACAAACAAATGAGAACAAAATGTACAAACAATATATCTTGTCCTTGTGGAGTTAACTTCCTAATCAAGTCTGTGGGTGGAAGTGGATTGGAAGGAACAGCAAATAAAATATGTAGGCCATAGAGTGTATGACTATGGAGAGAAAGCCGAAACACGATATGACGTGTGTGTTGGCAGGTGGCAGAGGGTAGGAGGAGCAGTGTTAGACACTCTGGCCAGCCAAGACCTCACAGAGAAGATGACACTAGGAAATAGTCAAATGTGGAAAAGGAACTAACCACTGTAGCTATGTGGGAGAGAATTTTGCAGGCAGAGGGAAAAGAAGGTGCAAAGGCTCTGAGGCAAAGGTATACCTGGCCCTTAAAATGCCTGAAGCAGATTAAGAAAGGGGGAAAGCGCTAGAATACGAGGTCTAAGAGATTAATATGTGTGGGAACAGCACTGACTGTGAAGCCAGTAAGCCATGGTGAGGTTGGCTTTTATTCTGAAATGAGAAGACATTTTTTCTTCCTGAATAAGAAATTTTTAAGGAAAGGAGTATTTCATGCTCTGTTCTCAACTTTTCTTTAAAACAAACCTATTTCTGAATAATCATAGAATCCAAAGACATAAATTCTATGTCTCTGCAAAATGTTAGTGCTTTGTGTTTGTTTATTTAAAAATCTAACATAGATAATCACTTAAGCATCAGCGGTAAATACTTACCTGTTTTATCAATTTACATTAAACTTTTCTCAACATAGTAATTCTGTGACTGTCACAGGCATCATGTCCAAATGTTATTCAGTCACGTAAAAAGTTTCACTGATGATGAATAAATATATGTAAATATTTGGCACTGTTCATAGTTGTGTTATCATCAGCTACAAGAAACAATGCCATAAATAATTTAACTTTTTTTCTTCTAGCACAATCTGTAAATTTTTAGCCATACCGCCAGTTTGTCTTTATGTTTTCAGTGCTTCTTTCTGTTCAAGATACATAATTTCTTTTGCTTCCAATAGATACTCTTTCATAAAACTACCAACTGTAATAAAAATGCCATCGGGGAAAATTTTTAACCTAGTTCATAGTAACATATCATACCAAAATCACTTACTTTCCATCTATTCATTTGTATTCAAAAAACAAGCCTGTGGAAATTTTAGTTCACATTTCCGTTCATTCAGCTCTTCATCATGACTCTTTCCAAATGTCTGTCATAACCCTTAGTTTTTAGAGATATATATAGTGGCACTTTCCATTGTATTTGTTCAACAGACATTTAGTTAACACTATAAATACATAGGAGAACTCTTAACTTCCACTAAGAGATCATCTTTCATTTTTCTTGAAACTAACTTTCTTTCTTATGTTTACTTTGAAAGATATACAAATAGATAATCTCTCTCTCTAGTTTAAAACAAAATGACACAAGGATAATGATGCATAGCAACTGATACCTGAGCTTAAAAGCAGGAGAGAGAGGAGCAGAAATGACAGGGACAATCCAGAATGTGTGCCTCGCATTTAAGAGTGGAGACTGTTACTTCTTGCCAATTACTTTCATTTAGAAAAGAAAGTTCACTTTGTCAGGTCTTCCAATTTGCCAAAAAATGCCAGAAATCGGTATATTTAGGTGAAATCTACTAATTAAAAAATATCTGAAACAATTATTTTCAAACATCGTACAGGTTAGACAAACTAGGTCTGCAAGCTGTGTTTATCCTTCGTCACTATTTTGTGATGTCTGCCTTAAAATAAAAGTACCAATATCAATTTGATAAGATTTACAGGACAAGAACGTAGAGAGAAGATGGGGAAGACAACGCTACAAAAAAAATAAAAAGAAGAAGAAGGAGAAGAAGACAATTTCTTAGCAGCGAATAAAGATTAACTCTTTAAAAGGGCCTGTATTTTAGAAGCAAATAACAGCAAAGAATAGAAAAATAATAGCGAAAGCAAAACCTACACCTAAAAACAGAACAGATATGAAGACAAAATACGAAAAAGCTTCCAGAGAGAATGGGGCAATAAAAGACTACATTAAAAAATTACAATCATACGGAGCACAAAGTTGCTATTGACAACACTGGAAACAGGAAGACAAGGAGCCAAAGCTTAAAATTCTAAGATGAAACAGTTTTTAATAGAATAGAATAGAACTATAAACCCAGAAAAAGCATTATTTTTAGATACGATAACATAGAAATATTACCACAAATGTATTAATGCTAAAATCAAAGCTAGTAGATGTTTCCCAAGAAGAAAAAGAAATGAGTCATAGAAGGATGGTAGAAGAACTTGGTAAAGATTCTTCACCAATAATTTGATGTGTAAAAATTAAATGTTAAAAAAAAAGTATTCTAAACACAATCTAATGCTTAAATTACAAATAAGACCAAACTGAGATTGACAGAAACTAAGAAAGCAAACAGTTCTTCACACATTTGGAGAACAGTCTAATTTTCCATAATATTGGTACAAATGTAAAATTTAGCATGTGCATTACATATTTTAAATTATTCAAACAAGTGAAAAAAAATAAAATACATAATTTCCCCCAAGTTACAGGATAATAGTTTTAAGTAAAGAAATGATAAAGCAGAATAGAATCCTAAGTCAGAATGTAAGGAAAACCCAGATGAATTTCCTATCAGTAGAAAAGGACAACTATTCAATAATGAGATTGAGATAACTGGCTATCAATTTCTTTAAAAACCAAAATTAAATACTTGTATCATCACATAGAAAGAAAAGTGAATTTCAATTAAATAAGAGAACAACATATAACAAGAACTCCATGTACCATAAGTATACTGGGATATATTATCAGACAATATGTTTATGAATCTGGAGCAGGAAAGGACTGACATACAATGAGTAGAAAACAGATATGCAAACAGATACTTGTACACAAATGCTCACAGCAGCAATATTCACAGTAGCCAAAAAACTGACACAATCCAAATGTCCATTAATGGATGAAACAAAAAATAAAATGTGATATATTCATGCAATAGAATAGTTATTTTACTATAAAAAGTTATGAAGTACTGATACATGTCACAATGCATATAAACCTCAAAAACATCATGTTAAGTGAAAGAAGCCAAACACATAAGGCAATTATTTTATGGTTACATTATATAAAATAGGCAGAATAGGTAAATCCATAGAGACAGACAGCAAATTGGTGGTTGCCAGCTCCTAGAGGGAGGAGAGGGAAAGTGGAGTAACAGCTTGGTAGATACAGGATTTTCTTTCAGAGTAATGAAAATGTTTTGGAACTAGCTAAATGTACTCGTTGCACAGCATTATAAATACACTAAATAACACTGAATTGTACATTCTGAAATGGCTGACTTTATCTTATGTAAATTTCACATCAATAAAGAAAAGAAAAACACACATACAACTAGCAAAAGTAAAATATTTTTATAGCAGTAGAAAATATAAATTATTTAATATGACTTTGAAATTTCAGAGCATAGCAATGAGAAAACCTGAACAGATTAATTACCAGTAAAGAATTTGAATCAGTAATCAAAACCTCCCAATAAGCAAAAGTCCAGGAACAAATGGCTTTACTGGTAAATACCAGTCTACCAAATATTTTTTTAAAAATTTATACCAATCCTTCTCAAACTCCTAAAAAAAACAAAAAACAAAGAGGAGAGAACACTTCCAAATTTATTTTACAAAGTCAGCATTACCCTGATACCAAAAACCAGACAAAGACACTACAAGAAAAGAAAATTAAAGGCCAATATCTCAGATAAACACAAATGCAAAAATCCTCAACCAAATATTAAACAATATATTTAAAGGATCATACACCATGATCAAGTGGAATTAATTCCAGAGATTGCATGGATGATTTAACATCTGCAAATCAGTCTATGTGATACACAACATTAATAAAATGAAAGATAAAAATCATATGATCATCTCAATAGAAGCAGAAAACACATTTCACAAAACCCAATACATTCATGATAAAAACTCAACAGAGTTTTTATAGATGTAACATATCTCAACATAATAAAGGCCAAACAGTTAACATGTTCTTGATTATTTTTAGAGTGATACAGGTTGTGACAAAGCCCCAAACTGACATATTCCACAGCAAGGGAGCACAAGCCAATGTACAAAGAAATACCTGGATACCACACAGGAGAAAAACATAAAAAGAACAAAACCACCTCATTATGGTCTCAAAAGAAGTCAAGTGCAAGATCTGATGCTCACTGTTTATCATACACCCGTTGATATATGATACTTAAGTCAGATAATAAGGCACTTTCATAACTAAAGCAATTACCAAAACGAAAAAAAAAAGCCAAGTTTCACTTTAAAGACAATAGCCTTCCCACAGAACTGATTAGGAGAGAAACCTACTCATCCTTTCCATTTCCCTCCTCACGGAAGTTGTATAGAATATTTCCCTAAATGTCTGGTATCCAGAACTTCCAAGTTCAAGAATTTTGCAAAACAGCATTTTTATTATAAAAATAGCATATAACCATTATAAAAATTTGAAAATAAAGAAATAAAGCAAAATATATCTATATATCATTTGTAGACACTGTTAAATTTTTCAAATATGTCTTACCAGTTATATATATATATATATATATATATATATATATATATATATACACAAATGTATATATATATATAGATACAAATATACTTATGCATGAATATACATAATATTTTTTCAAATAAATTGTCTTCACATCATCCCATATTGTTTTATAGCCTGCTTTTACTTTATTTTCAAATTACAATTTACCAGAAACATTTTTTCCAAGTAGTTATCAAAGTTTAGTGGGTATTGAAAAAAAGAATAAATATCTAGGAATAAATTTAACCAAGAATGTGAAAGACTGATAACACTAAAAAATATAAGACATTGATAAAAGAAACTAAAGAACACAAAAACAAATAGGAAGTATTCCATGCTTATGGAAAACACACAGAGATTCCTTCAACAATTAAGAATAGAACTACATGATCCAGTGATCCTACTTCTGGGTATACATCCAAAGGAAATTAAAACATGATCTTAAGGAAATATCTTCACTCTCATGTTCATTACAGCATTATTCACAATAAGCCAAGAAATGGAACTCACCAAAGTGTTCATCGATGGATAGATGAATAAAGTCATGGTGGAATGGAATGGAATATTATTCAGTTATGAGAAAGAAAAAATTTTGCTTTTGGAACAACATGGATGGACTTTGAGGGCATTAGGCTAAGTAAAATAAGTCAGACAAAGAAAGACAAATATTGCATGGTATCACTCATATGTGTAATCTTTAAAAAAAAAAAAAAAAAAGTCAGACTCACAGAAACAGAGAGTAGAGAATTGCTGCCAGTGTCTGCGGTGGGGGTGGAGGGTGATTAGGGAGAGGTTGGTACAAGAGCACAAAATTTCAGGCATAAGAGAATAAGGTTTGAAGATCTAATATAAAAACTTGGTGACTCTAGTTGATAACACTCTATTGTACAATTGAAATTTGCTAAGAGAATAGGACTTAAATGTTCTCACCAATAAAATAAAGAAGTCCATAAGTAAGTGCATAAGTAAGTAAATATGTGAGGTGATGGGTGTGTTAATTAGGAGGGGGATGGGGAATGTACACAATGTACATTTTAAGTATCTTACAAGATTATTTGTCAATTATACCTCAAAAATAAAATGTTTTTAAAAACACTGAAAAGTGAGGAGCAGCATTTGCAATTTAAGGGTTAATCTTGGTCTGAACGTAAATCTTACCCAGTTTTCTAGTGCCCAAGTTTCTTTAAAACTACTTTAAAACAATGGCCTTCTCAACAATTATACCTATGGAAAGGACAATGGAAGACCCCCTTGGGCCTCAGCCCCACCCACCAGCAGGTCAACACCAGTCACAACTACCAGATCATCCAAGGTTGTCAGCCCAACCAGTTCGGTTTCCGTAGTGTAGCGGTTATCACGTTTGCCTCACACAAGGTAGTCAGCCCACATCGGGAGCACCCCTAGAGCATATAGCTCTGATAACCACAGGGGAGTGTCCTGTTGGGACAAACAGAACATCTCTCACCAAAGGCCACTTTCCAAAGTTGGGGAATGTAACCTACCTATCAAATTTAGAGAAATAAACCCAGCAAATTAGGCAAAGTGAGGCAACAGAGGAATATGTTCCAAGTGAAAAAACAAGATTAGAAACCCGAAGAACTATATGAAGTGGAGATAAGTAATAAGTAAGTCAAGGTAATGACTGTAAAGATGTTCAAAGAACTTGGGAGGAGACTGGATGAACAGAGTGAGAAGTTAGAAATTTTTAACAGTTATAAAATATAAAGAAGAACCAAATAGAGATGAAGAATACAAAGCTGAGATGAAAAATATTCTAGAAGGAATCAAGAGTAGATTAGATAATACAAAGGAACAAATCAGTGAGCTGCAAGACAGAATAATGGAAATCACTGAAGAGGAACAGCGAAAAGATAAGAGAATGGAAAAAAAAAAAATGAGGGCAGTTTGCCCTCATGAAGCATACTAACATTTGCATTATAGGGATCCCAGAAGGAGAAGAGAGAGTGCAAGGAGCAGAGAATATATTTGAAGACATAATAGCCGAAAATTTCCATACCCTGGGAAAGGAAACAGACATCAGGTCCAAGAAACAGTCCCAAACAAGATCAACCCAATGAGGACCACAGCAACACACACTGCAATTTAAAATGGCAAAAACTAAAGAGAGACTATTAAAAGCACCAAGGAAACATCAACAAGCTATGTACAAGGGAACTCCCATAAGGCTATCTGCTGACTTTTCAGCAGGAACTCTGCAGGCCTGAAGGAAATGGCATGGTATATTTAGAATCATGAAAGGGGAAAACCTACAATCAAGAATATGCTACCTGGTAAGACTTTCATTCAGATTTGATGGAGAGATCAAAAGTTTTACAGACAAGCAAAAGCTAAAAGAGTTCAGCACCACCAAACCAGCTTTACGAGAAACATTAAAGGGAATTCTCTAAACAAAAAAGAAAAAGTCATGATAAGAAACTTGAGAATTATCAGCGAGGAAAAATTTCATTGGTAAAGGCCAGTATATAGGAAAGGTAAGTAAATCAACCTTGTATAAATCCTGGTTTTCATATTTGTCTTCTGGGCCTTGCAAAATGTGTTAGGTCTTTGCCCTGCACAAAGTGAGCAGGAAGACCAATGACGGACACACAGGTTTGCTATCTTTGTGATCACAGGTGTCAGCCTTATTGCTGTGCTTTATATGAGTCGCAAAGATAGTGGAAACAGAATAGACATCCATCTATCTATGTAACAAATGTACTGCTCTGAATTATCGTGTCCACAGCCAAAAAAAAAGCTTTCATCGGTCAGTTCTTTTTAATGAAGCCTAAACTCATTCAAAAGGCATACAGCTAGCTCCCAAACTATACCCTCATGTTTTTCTGCTATTTTTCAAATACTATTTCTATCATCCTATGTCAAGATGAGTCTTAACTCAACATCCTAGAACATGTCTGATGCCTTCCAACAGCACCATCTTTCCTTTTGCACATAATTCTAGATGAAAATTCCTCTCTGAAATGTGGAATAGTTACTCTATCTTCAAGATCCTGCTCAAATATCATCACTTCCTTGAAGCCTAGGATGCCAGTATACTCACAAGACTCTTGCCTTTCATGCTGTCTCAGCATACTGGAAGCATTTCAAAGGCATTCGCTTTAGGAATGTACCTCTCTCTCCCTCTCACACATACACACAGATACACCACTACACCCCACAGCACCTCCCCCAAAGTCCTTGCTCATCCCCTTCTTCAGTGTGTTATCCCAATAGTTACGAAGTCCCATGCAAAGCTTTTAAAGGTACAAACATAATTATTTTACTGCAGTAACGAGACAAATACGTGTTCAAAATAAATGCACATATGTGGGCTAGATAGAGCTTCGCTATACTTCTCATTCACTAATTCATTTATTCAACAAAACTTACTGAGCACTTGCTATATGTCACTTATCTAGGTTCTAGGGATACAGCATCAAACAAAGTTAGTGGGAGACAGACAATCAACCTCTATATATAACACATTTTCAGGTGATGGTGAGTGTTATGAAAAGTAAGAGGATAGAGAGTTACAGGGGTCACTATTTGGGTGAAAAAGTCATTGATGTCTTTCCAAGGAGGTGATAAAATAAGCAAAGACCTAATTTCTTCAGGCTGGTGACCTCTGCCCAGCTTCCAAATCTAGCCTATTTCTACGCAGTTCTCTTTCGATTCAGTTCCTTGAAACACTTTATACTTACATGTTTTAGTCAAAATCAGGCTTACTATTCAATCCTTAGCTATTCAGTTCTTGTGAAAGAAAAGCCTCCATAAAATCCAGTGTCTTCAGCACTTTTGAACCAGATGCCAAGGTTTTTAAAAATTACTTTATTCTTTATATGCAGATTTACCTAGTGTGAACTTTTTGCATCTACTTTTCTATCTCTGAAATCTTGAAGCATCTTAGACTCACTCTCAGCCACAATATATTCATTGCTATGCACACACAAGCTCGTCAAAGATGTTCATATTGTCACCACTTTGAGTAATGTGTACTCCTAATAGCTCATGTATTGAATTTAATTGCCATTTTATATAGCTTCAAAAAGATTACACTGTTTCTGTTTTAAATGAAATATTCTTTTTACCAAGAAATGCTCAAAATGAAAAAGCAGTGCATAAAATGGGAAGCAAGTATCTGTCACTGGAGGAAATAGAATCCCTTGGTCCCCACAGTCTCTCTTCCTCCTGGTGGGGCTTGTTCACCTGGTAGTAGCAGATGCCCAAAGAGAAAAAGGAGAAATGCACAAGTTCTCTTGAGAAAAAGGCTCCCAAATGGTACTGTGTCACTTTTACCACATCCTGTTAGCCCAAGCAAAAGACAAGGCCAAGGCAAATACAAGGGGTGGGAAAGTGAGCCTTTCCCGTGGTAGCAGAAACTGCAACATCACACTGTAAGGAGGGTGTACGTGGGGAGCAGTGGAGGACTGAGACTACTTTACAAGAAACCTACCCCGTATGACATAACGCTAACACAATGAAATGCAAAAAAAAGGAGGGGGAAACTGGAAAGTCCCTTGAATAAATGAAAGAAATTTCAAATTCCTGAGAATTTCAGGTGAATAAGTTCTTTGATTCTGGTGTTATACAGCACTATTATTAAGTTATCAAATATTGATTTATGAAACTTCTGACTCACTTTGAACAAAACCTACATAACATCCAATGGCAAATGATTCAAGCGATGCAGATACCAGGCTGAAGTCTCAACCCACAGGAAATTCTGACTGAATCGTGACATGCCTCAAAATTGTTCTATTAATGGTGAAAGTGCTACAAGTTTCAAGATCATGAGGCCAGTTTACATGGTTTCTATGTCTAGAAGAGCTCTTCCAATAAATATAAAACATTTTAAGTGAAAAGAACAATTTACAATATTTAATTGGTTGGTTTTCTATTTTTTAGTGGTACAAAAAATAATGACATATATTTCAAAGAATGATATATCAGATTTCCTTGGGGAGAAAAAAGAGACTAAAATCATTCACCTGTTTGAGTTGCTTCTAATTGTGGTTATGGGTATATTTAAAACACATTTAAGCCGTAACCGAGGCTTTTAGTTTTAAGTATGAAATTAGATAGCTTTACATTCACATGGCTGTTTATTTATTTTCAGACATGTGTTCCTAAACTTTCAGTGAGCGTGAGATTCATCTGGAGAGCTTCTCTGGCATTAGGTCTTTAGTGTATGGGAGTGGGGAATGGATTCTAAGAATCCACATTTCGAACTAGTTACCCAAATCATGTTTGTGCACCATGGGAAAATTTGTCCTTGACATTTTCTCTTAAATTTTCTCTTAAACTAAGTGAGATAAAATATTTTAATAACACTCACTTAATAATAAGAACTACAAACACTAGTAATAGAGAGGTTTCATTCTCTTCATTATCTTTTAAGAGAAGTAATTTTTAAAGGTATAAAACACTAACAGGAGAGATATACATCGTTAGACTTATTTTCCACTTCGGAGAAGACAGAATTAAGGAAAAGTAAAAGAGATGATGCTTCAAGTGCGTGATATTTTATTTCTCTTTAAAAAAATTATTTGTTGGGAACATTTCAAGCGTTAAGTCTGCCTAGTTTGTACCCTAGGGGGTGCCACCATATAAGGAGTGTAAATGAATGCCCCCCCACCATCTGCCCCTCAACTTCCCCCACCCCAGGCCAGAGCTGTATGCTCCCTGGTCTCTACAGTCACACGCAGAAATACTAATAAATGTCATCTTTTTTAAAAGATATGTATGGTATATACAATAATACTATGATGATACATCACTCTCTAGATTTTTTTTTCCAGCATAATTTCTAAAAATTAGCAGTTACTAAAAAACTAATTTTATTAAGTGGAATTATGAAATTGCAAAAATTAGTCATTTTGGACCCACAAAAGCAGCAATTTCATGTGGTTCAACCCAGTGTATACAGTGAGGGAAAAAAATTCATCCTAGCCAGTCAAGCTTCCTGATAACCTCCTTATTTAATACCTTCCTAATCTGGGTGTGAAATAAAACAAAACCAAAAAGATTTGCTCAAAATTCACTTCATCATATGTTACCTCTGACCTTGAAATAAACTTACTTAATATTTAAACAAACATCACAACTTAATGTAAACATAGTGTGCAATTTTCATTCAACACTCAAGGCACATTTTTTTCCTTATACAAACGGGCAAATACTGTCTGGACAGGAACCTATGGGCCAGTGTCTCAATGCTTTAAGCTTGATTGTTGCCATTTAATTTCTTGCCTATGTATTATAAAGAACAAACTTTAAGCATTCCTTAATGTCCAGTTATTATATTACTAATTCTGGGGAGTTTTATTACATTCTTTTCTTACTCAATGTACTTAAAAAAAAATTTTTTTTAAATCCCTGTTGTCCTTCTTCCTGGGATTTACAAGTATTTATTCAGTACCTACTATGTTCTGGCCACCATATCAGGCTGTGTTGATACAAACTTGAACAAGACAGACATCCCAGCTTTCACAGAGCTGATGTGATGACTACCTGTCTGCTAGTACCTCTTCCTTCACCTTAATTGGGCTCACCGTGCCAGACGTGGGGTCATACTACTGCTGGGTTGAGCTCCTTTGATGAAGCACTTACTTCTCCAGCAGTCACTGTGTTTTCCTTCACAGAGGATTTTCTGCAAAGCCTTTGGACATTTTCCCTTAAAACTTAATCTGTACATACCCAGTGTCCCCACATTAGCTATCCAGGTTGTCAGAATGTGACTTTACAAAGCACACTGACATAAACCCTTAACAAAGGAATTTGGATCTCTACCTACCTTGTAGGAAATGCCCAAAACTGAGAAGGAGGGGTGAAGCACTACAGGAAAAAAGCACATGCTGTTTCTATGAGCATCCTGAAAGTTGATCACTTCGAAGCAGTAGTGCTTACCAACTTCCATGAGCCTCAGAAACCACCCAGAGGTTATTATAGCACTGATCGCTGGGCCCCACCAGGGAGTTCCTGATTCCGTGGGCTTGAGGTGGGACTGCGATGCATTTCCACTCATCCCTGTCTGAGAATCACATTTTGAGAACCATTGCCATAGAACCTCCAGAAATTGTGAAGAAAAAGAAGGAAATGGTGACTTTTGAACTCTAAGTATGGAGCTTTTGCTTTATACTCACCATTTCCTCTAAATCATTTTCTACGAGTATCTAAATAACTGAAAAATTCACTCAATACAATGAAATAAAATCAGCAGAGTTCACTTTTTATATCAGTAAAACAACGTGAGTTTGGTGTTCGCTTTATTTGTCTTTTTATTATAAACTTTTCCAAAGACTGTGCTCTCTTACAGTCTCAATCCAAAACCTGGATTCCTTTTATGTAAAAATTAGAAAAACATGTGATACAATGTAAGTGTTAAGCCATAACTGAATTTTACTGTTTTAGTTCTGTCTTGGGTAAATAATAAGTTAACATTATGTGACTCTTAGATTAGGTGGATGTGAGAGAATTATATCATCCTAGAACAAGGCTAAAACTCTCCAAAATGGAAAGATGATTGCTATACTGTTGATACTAGGATACAATATTAGTGTTCAACTGACCAATAATCTATTACTTTGTTATTGTCATAGAAATTTGCTTTTAGAGAAAGCAGAAATGGAAGTTATTTGAAACTTTACAAGAGCATTTTTGATTGCTCAGGGTACAGTGAGTAAAATACTTAGATGAAAGTATGGTCTGAGATGTAAAATATTTCTTAGGAGTCATGTTTCATTGTTCAGAATAAACTAAATATTTTATTTTTAAAAAATATTTAACATATATGTTACACATTGGGAAGGTTATTTCATGTGGTTTTTGACACTGAACACCAGAAGAATAATGCTGGCAAATGGGACTGTGCAGAGCGCTCAGAATTCTTCAGGATAGACCACTTCAGGGTCTATCACAGGAATGAGGGAGGGCCCACTTGCTGTGTTCATGTCGAGCAGGGAATGAGGAATCTCTGATTTCTGAGTAGCCATGAGGGCACTCCATTCCATACGCTGCTAGTTGCTGGAGGTAAAATTTGCCCATGGAATTTAGAAATGATGGATCTAACTCCCAGGGAGTTGGTTTACTAGGTGCATAAGGAAATGAAAAGTCATAAGAAAAAAAATAAAACATGTTATTCCTTATTGTTGTTGTTGTTATTATTATTATTAGATATTATATTAGTTAAAAGTGGAAGTAGGAGACGGACCAAGCTCAGAGTCTGGCTGGTTCAAACTACAGCCTCTAGTGTCAGTCACCCTGCAAAAGGAATAGGTTGGAGTAGAACCTGACACCAGGTCAAGTTTAGATTCAGGATAGCCTGCTAGCCTCAGAGCCATTGCCAAAGAGAAAATTTATCCTAAAACAAAGACAGCAAAGAAGGCTAGACTGATTCCCAAGACAAAGGGGAAAAGCAAAGAGGTGATTCAACAGACTCATCCCAGCAGAGTGGAAATATTTAAATGGTTATTAAGAAATGGAGTGAATAAATTAAACATTGATGTGGTAAAACAAATGGGAAAGAGAAAGAGAAGAAGCAAGAGACTCATGCCAGCCAGATAGAAAGCAATTATTTAAAAATCAGATGAATAAAGCAGACATGAATGGAATCAAAATGAAGAGCTTAATGCAGCACTTTCAGAGGTTGGGCGGCCCACTGGGAGCCCCTTTGGTCCCCCAACATTAAAGGACCTTAAACAAATCTGCTTTATTCACCTTAGTTTGGGCGATGATCCTACAAGCAATCTAAACAATGCAAGAATTGACTCTCCCACTGGGGCCCCAAGGTCTCATGCACATGAATTGCTAAAAGGATCAGAGAGTAGAGAAAAGATATTTCTAATACTCCTTGACACGGAAGCCCTATGCATTTTAGTACCAAAACCCATATGTGAGGCCCTAACAGGAGCTACAATTAAATTGAAAAGATATAGAAATTTAAGAGTTGAGAGATTAAGGTGAAAGTCTGGATAAAAATTACAACATCTGAACAGACTTTATGTAAAATAGTAGTAGTATCCTCCTTTACCTGCAGTGTTATGCGGATGGAACAAATGTATTATACTGTATCTGACCGGGGAACATTTCTCCTACCTAGTATTATAAAACTGAAGGCATGTAAGTCTACCCTTCAGGCAATATTAACTGGACATACTAAATGGCAACTATAAAGACTCCTCAAGCCCATGCAAAGCATTACCCTGGAACAGTGTAGAATAGAAGCTGCAGTGCTAGCATGCTGATGTGAACAAATTAGCTGTACAACTGTCTGTGCTGAACATAAATGGAGGCTTATTACTAAAGCCTGTGAGGATCATCCAGCAATAACTACTGAAATTTCAGACCAAAAAACATCCTTTTGAGAGACAATTAGTAGCTGAAAATTGGGTTTTTATTGATACTGCCCCTATGGCTGAAGGACATAAAATAATCTTAAAGACTGAAATACATATAATATCTTGAGTGATATCTGAGAGATGCTCTAATAGGGAAGGCAATGCCCAGAATAGTTCCAAGAGAAATTAAATGGCTTATACAGGAACATGCTACTGGGGGAATGTGAGAAAATATTAATGAGCAGAAGGACTCTTTTCCCCTAGAATCAACTTTGGAACAACGTGAGTTGCAGCCTGATCCTACTGCTACTTGAATGGTGCCCATAAACTGTTCTTGACTGACTAACAAAGAGATAAACTGATGTTGATTGACTAACAAAGAGCTGCTTGGTTTATGGATGGCAATTCCAAGAGAAATGGACAACATCTTGTTTGGAAGATCACCACTCTGCTTGAAGAAGGTAGATCAAATCAGCTCAGTGGGGAAATAGCACGTTTTTGTCCCTCATTTGCATTTTTACCACTCATGGGCAGTAGCAATGGCCTGGTTATATGGTCAGGCAAAGGGGCAATGGAAAACTAGCCTGGTAGAGGTTGCCAATCTGCTGCATGACTCTCCGGAAATCTGCTGGGAAACAAGCTGCTGGAAAACAAGCCACACCTAGATTTCCATGAGCTTAAAATATTATACTCAAACTTACTTGCTTAAAACGCACATGCTCACTTTATTTTAATGTTTTACACAGTAGATGACCTACAACATGTATTATGCTAAAGAAAATTTGTAAGGAGAAATCCTGAGACTGACCATAAGGGCATAAAGGAGGGCAGATATTTCCTTAGGGTAAAACAGTGGAGGTCCTGGAAAGCCAGATCATCCATTAACAGAACTTTGTTCTGGCATGAAAGCATGCTGTTTAACCTGAGGGAAGTATTTGCTATCTCGAGATGTCCCAGAGGCAATAACAGGATAGACTTAGAAAATTTGTATACCCCAAGAAGGGTGATTGTTCCTGGAAGGGATAGGCCTGAAATTAATCAGTTAACCAGCAAGCAGAACTTAGTGCTTATCGCATGGAATATCTAAAGCCCCACCCCTTTGATCGCATTTTTTTCTGAGCTGTATACTCCTAATAAATATGATGTTGACCAGGCTTTCGGTGCTTTAGATCCACAAGATCTTCAGTCCCCTGGTCCCATCTTTGCTCTTTACTTTGTCTCTTTGTTTCATAAGTCTTGCGTCGCCCGTCCTCAGACACGGTCCCTAGCTGCGCTGGACGCAGCAGAAATCACTTAGGAGAATCTGAGGGGTGCATTAAAAAGTAGGATGTGTTGATGCCCATTAGAAGAATCTCCTTCCAGGATTGGACGATGATCAGAACTGATGAGCAGATATTCTGGTATGCTCAAATGCGGTGACCACCCGGGGTTCATGAAATAAGTGGACATGGGATACTACAGCAATGCAGAGACAGACTGCATCTAGACAGTTTTACCCTCTGAGGCATAAAATGTCAATAAAAACTGTTCTGTCTGACAAAAATAGAGAGAAAGAAATTGCAGATGGCTATGTGGAAGATTCTCTGGTGGTACAGCAAACTTGCAAGTAACTGACAAGTTGACCTGATGCCATTAGCCCCAGGAGGCTTAAAATGTGCCCTGACAGGAATAGTGTTTACTCTAGACTGAATCCAGTGGTAGATGCAAATTTACAGAGTATTATAAAGGAACCAGGGCAGAAGATATTGCACCAATATGAAGAACTGAGTCACATTTCTTCAGACCAAGGAACACTTTACAGCCCATAATGTCCAACAATGAGCAGAGATATAACATCCCAGAGTAATGGTTTGATAGAGAATTGAAATGGCAACTGAAACATGAAATGGGGCAGGATACAGGCATGAGGAGTTGGCTTACACACTGTAATGAGTGTGTGTTCACATTCAACACGGGAGAGAGACAAAGGAGTTTCCCCAATAGATTCCTTGACTTTTCTGGTGGTTTAGGGGTAAGAAGGGGTGAAGGAGGGTGCTGGTATAACTATACAATTCTTCCCAAATAACTCCTAGCTATTTTCTTTTTCTTTGTATCACCTCAACTACCCCCACCCTCAACACACACACCTGATGCCATGCCAGGACTAGGATTTCAACGGAAGGTTGAAGGTATCAGAAACAAGGACAAACCTTTCTAAAAGCAAGAAACTGTGACTATACTTTTAGACCTTTGCATCAGAATTCCTAACATTCTGATAGGGCAGATGGTGCCTTTAACCTATCTGTCAAAATTAGGGTTGACAGTGAATGAAGTTGTACAGCCTAGTGGTTGAGACAGCCCACAATTCTATACCTAAGTATCCCTACCCAATATAGATGGAAGTGAATAGAATGGGAGGCATTTGCTAGACAAGTTTTGCTGCCTCTAATATACACTAGCACAGTGGCCAAGCCTAGCATTCCTTCTAAAGAGGAAGAGTTTGACTTCAAGTTAAAAGGAGGAGGAATAGTAGCTGAAGGTAAAGGAATGAATATATGAATTATGCAGTAAGGGTAATCCAGTATAACAAAAGAGTCTCAGAGCAAGAGACAAAATGGTCTCTTAGCTCAATTCTGCCAGATGTCAGAAAGGTTGAAGCTGTATATTGCTGAGACCAGTCCTGCCTTTGGAACCTGATGAGATCAAAGTCCTTCAAACCTTAGTGGCCTCGCCCTGGGAGATATTTTGGTCATATGACATGATGATGGAGTGGACTATTTGCTAGCGACAGAATAGACTCTAGTAATGTGCCAATATCTTTGACCCTTGTTTTTTAGTTTATATCTATCATGTGTTACAGTAGAATTCTGGCATTGTTGGTAAAATTATAATATGATATGGATGGTCAAGTTTGGGTTAACCACAGTTACAATGCTATGAGGAAAATAAAGCAGGGAAGGTAGATTGGCAGTGCTGGTGGTGAAGAAGTATGTGAGTACAGCTGTAAATAAAAGTGTCCAAGAAAGGCTTTCCTGAGAATGTGACTTTAAAGTGGAAAACTAAAGAAAGTAAGAGATGGAGTTGTGAAGCTGTCTGGGAGAAGACCATTCCAAGTGCCAGGAATAACAAATACAAAAATCCCTGAGGCAGGAACTTGACCTCGGTGGTTCAAGGACAAAGAGCTAGAGGAAGAGTCATAGGAGATGAATATGCAGAAGAGAAGAATGGTAGAAACTCAAGTTGTGCGTAGTTAGAGGCTACTGTGATTCCCTTGACTTTTACTCTGAGTATGATGAGGATTTTCAGGATGAGAGTGACATGATCTCATGTATCTGTGAAGTCACTCTGGGTGCTCTCATCAGGAGCAAGCAGGAAGGCTAGTTAGGAGGCTTTTGCCATAATTCAAGTGAGAAATATTGGTAGTTTGGACTAAGGTGGAGGAGGCTGACATAAGTACTTAGATGGCAAAGATGTGCCGACAGGATTTACCGACAGAGGTGATGTGGATGTAGGGTACAGAAAGGAGTCAAGGAATTTGTCCCAAGGAGCTAAATGGATGGGGTTTCCATTCTCAGAGATGTGAGGGTTCCCAACCCTGATGGTGGAGCAAGATTAAGGGTGGAAATCTGGGCTCCGTTTTAGACATATTAGATTTAAGAATGTTTCTGGACATCCAAGAGATGCTGACTAAGCAGTTGGATACACAAGATTGGGGTCGGGGAAGAAGTTCACGTGGGAAGAATAAATATAGGTATCTTCAGCATAGAGATGGTTTTTAAAACCAAGAGACTGGAGGAAATCAAGAAAGTGTAAATAGAAAAGATAAGAAATCCAGATGGCTGAGCCCTGGGCAGTTCGGTGTTTAGAATTGTGTAGATGAGAAAGAGGAAGCAAAAGGAAAGGAAAGGTGTTGCTTTGAGGTAAAAAGGTAACCAGAAAATTGAGGTGTTTTGGAAATCCTAAGGAGACCATGCTTCAATGTGGAGAGAGTGATCAACTGAAAAATGCTGCTTTTAGTTCAGTAAAACAAGCACCAATTTAGTCACCAGGAGATCAATAATGTCTTCAACAAGCAATTATTAAAAACCAATTCCTAAGTCAAAGGTTAAAACTTTAAAATGCCAAGCATTACTATAAAACAGATAGCTTCAAGGGAATTTTCAAATGCATAACTTTATGATTCTAATTATTCACTAAAATATTTGACAAAATATCTCAAATACTATCCAGATGTTCAGCATCACAAATAAAGCTATAATTCAAAAATTTCCCTTTGAAATTTATTGTCTCTTTCTTGAGGTACTATTTATTCAATTTCCTTTGAATAACTTTGCATTTTTAAATATTTTATGTAAGGATCCTTCAGTATTCTTGTATCATTACATTCTGTCCAAATGTTACTTTAAAAATTTTTAATATTGCTATTTAAAGGCTAAAATGGAGGGTCAGTGTAGGAAAATTTTTGTTGATTTTATCATTTTATTAACTCCTAAAATTTTGATGTTCCAAAAAACTATGACTTTTAATTAAAGTATGAGTGACTTATACATATTTACCTCTAAAAGAAATAATTTTATGTCACGATACCATGATGGAGAATACATTTTTGTAAAGTGGTCATTAAATATTTCCTCAGTTTCAAAGGACAGACTCTTGTCAATGTACTCAGTTATTATCACTCTAAATAACTAAAGGTCCTTTCTCCCCAGTTTGCCCAGAATTAAGGGGTTCCCAGGATATAAGATTGCCAAGACTATTACAGGAGCAGTCTTAGGCAAAAAGAATGGTTGGTCACACACTCCCATAACGTCACCTCCTCTGAGTGTCTTCTCCACCTGATTATACAACAATGGTTAAAAGCACAGGCTCTGGATTTAGAGGACCTGGCTTTGAATATTGACTTCATGTCTTGTTTATTAAATGACTTGGGCAAACTACTTTATCCCTAGGATAAAATGAAAGACTAGTTACAAATGCCAGGCCCCAGTCATGGCACAGAGAAGGTGCTCGAGAAATGCTAGCTATTTTTATTATGGGTTTTAGTCACCTAACTTCTTTTTCATAAGAAAGTTAAGCTACTACTACTCATAAGCCTTAAACAATAATGATGACCAACCACTGAAAAAATAAAAGTTAAAAAATATGAAAAGTATGGAATTTAAATATGTGAACAATATCCCTATTGTAAAACATGAATATATCATTAATAGAAGACTTGAACTCTGAAATTGCAGGGGTTGTGTGAACAAAAAATACTACAAACCATATCAGTAAACAAAGAATGCTGAAACCATTAAGTCATCAGCGGCTGCCACCACCCCTCAGTGAGGACAGGCCTGCAGCCCAGCCTCTACAGCCACTCACAGTGGTGCACCCTGAGGGGACTCAGAATAAGACAGGACAGGATACTGACCCTAGATAGCTAGGTGCTTGTCAAAGGAATGAATTCAATGAGCCCAAATGTTTGCTTCCTCCCTTACACAGAAAAGCACTAAATTCTTTAACTTGAGAAGCCTGGTTTTCTTTGGATAACAAGTAATCTTTTATTGTTCCAACTACCTGGTCTTTGTTGTAAAACCCCTATATATCCTAGCTCCTCCCCTGCCTCTTTGGAACAGTCCCTCAGAGTGATCTGAGAGGCTGTCATCCGGGCTGGAGTCCTCCCACCAAATAAAAACATAACTCTCAACTTCTAGTCTGCACATTTATTTCAGTCAACAGTTTGGAGTGAAAGGTTGTTGTAGGGAATAGAAGCTCATTTTAAAAAATCAAATTTTAGGTTTGAGTTGGTCATACCAGGGTATAATACCTAATTAAGACCTGGAATTACAGGAAGCAAATCAGCTAATAAACTTTCTCATTTATATAAGAAACTGAAGCCAAAAGAGATTTTTTTTTTCCCAAAGGCATCCAACCAGTTAGCACCAAAGACAAACTTCAAGCTTCTCAGGGGCAATGACCGGTTCTGCCTTTTCACCTCTGTGTCCTTTGCACCTTAAAGGGTCCCTAACACATAATAAGCACCAACCAAATAAATACATGACTGATAGAAAGAATGAATAAATGAATGATAGAAAGCACGGAAAACATGGTTTTCTCAATTCTCAGCCCAGATTTTCTCATTTCATCCTTCCTCTGCACCCAACCCTGACCCAAAAACTCTTTCTCAATATGACTCTGTCTTAGTTCTCTCCAAGCTTCTCTTGAGTCAGTGTGCAGAACACAAAGAGTGAAAAGAAACACATTCAGTAGACAGGCTTTGTACTCTGAATGAAGAGTAATGCTGAAAAACATTTTTGATAAAATGTTGATAGATGAAAGAAAAAAATGTTCAGATAAATTTGGGATCCACTGAAAAGAGGGAAGTTCCACTGTGTTGATTTACTTTATCAAATGTCTCAGGTAGCTACTAGATTAACTCCACTTACCTAATCTTCCATAGCTGTGCTTGGTTTAGAATCTTTAGCAAAAAAATTAAAAATAATAATACTCCTGTATAAACCCCCTTGCCTAATTTTCTTTGTGTGAAAGGACTTATTAATGGAAAAGTAAATTCTGAAGTCAGCCTCGGCACTGCATAGAAGCCTACACTATAAGCCAAAAGCAGTTTTATCCCTCAGTGTGCCTAAATATACCTGTGTGGATTGAAAAAGTTGTCACTGAATTACTGCTCATGCAGAAGAGAGAAAATTAAATGGGAGACTCTTTAAAGCAAATTACAACTAATAGAAACATCAGATTTACAAAGTCGTTCTGCTTCAGAAATCCTTTGGTGTCTCTTAGGTCTTAAAGCACAGACCCCTAATGGATTTGGACATGTTTCAATTTCAATTTGTACACCCTTGCTGCTTTGTTGGAAGGTTAGAGGAATGTTTATCTATAAGAGTTGTTGTTTTCTTCTTTCCTAGTTTCCCCCCTGTAAATATTGACCCTAATGTCCAGTTTTATGAAACTACAGAAATAGTAAAGTAGTATACAAATAGTTTTTGCCATTGTCACAAAAGAAGAAGAAAAGCTTTATACCCAAACTTGGTATCTTAGAGCAAAAAAAAAAAAAAATCAATGAAGGCTCTTTCTTTTTTTTTAATTTTATGAAGCATCCTGAGATCCAATGGGTTACTTTGACACAATTTGAATTTTGTGTATAGAATACTGTCTTTCCTCAGGATGAATCATCTCCAAGATGAATACAATCACTTATTTTCTCTTTCTATCATCCGTAAGACAAAATTTTCCACAAAAGAATTGTATTATACTAAATGGCATGGAAATGCCTACGTACAAAAAAAAAATGCCATGAATGTCATGAAATACCTCAATTGCATATACATTGCAGTCAGAGCTATTGCTGGAGGTCAAGGGAGAATCAAACCAGTTAACTGGAAACATAGATGATTTCTTTGAAAACTACCATGAATTTGGGAGATTTCTATAATGATAGACCCAGGGAAGCAAGCAAGGTGATGAGTGGGGACTGGTAAGATATCATGATGGTAGAGCCAGGTGACATAGATTCCAATTCCCCTTCTAACACTTAAACATGTGTCATAATCTCTCTGAACTTTACTTTGCTCACCCAATAAGATTACTATAAAGAGGAAAGAAAGATAATGAACATAAAGCACTCAATATAGTGCTATTGTACAGAATACATTCAATAATTGTTATTATGTTGATGTTAATGATGCTGTTGCTGCTGCTGCTGGTGTCTTTTCCAGATTAAATGCTTAAAGTGTCCTCTGTTAAATAGCCTTGAAAAATATATTGTCTGAAATTCCCAGATTGGTGGGTTAAACACTAAAGTCAATTATCAAAAGATTTCTTTGCCTTTAGAATATCTCTAAAGGATCTCTAAAGGATCCTGGCTGAAAGACTTATGTAGACTTAAGTCATATCTTAAAAAAAGGGTGCTGGCCAGTAGGACAAGCAGGAGTTTGTAAGTTCCAGATGACCAGAGCCCACTGTAAAAATTAACAGACAGAAACTTCAATTAAAATTGAGTTGGGAGGCCAGAAAGGGGAGCTCTCATGCTCTACCACCATAGCAGAGTCCAACAACAAGAAGAAAGACTTTCTTTACTTCTGGCAAAACCACAACCAATGAGAGACTATCACAACTCAGCCAATGAAAAGCCAGTCTACTTTGAACTCTCAATTTCTCCAATGGACTCTTTGTTTACGATAGCCCTCCCAACTTCCTTTTCCTCTCTTTAAGAGTTCTTTCCTCGTTGTGCAAGGACTTGCACATGACGCACTATGGTTGCAAACCCTGAATTCTAACTCTTTGTTGATCTCAAATAAACCAATTTTTGCTGGAGAAATAACTGGAAATCTATTTGTTTTAGGTCAATACCATCATGATATCACTGGTTAAGTGAAAGGTAACTGTATGTGATGATAGCAGGAGAAACAAAGGAGACAATCACTGTCCTACAGAAAGGTTAGCCTAAGGGTTCTCGGAATGCAGCTATTCATTGCTAATGCTGTCAAGATCCAGTGATTTAACAAATTTATACTGAGAGCTTACTCTGTCCCAGGCACTATACTAGGTTCTAAGACTACGATACGTCCCTTGTTCCCCAAGGAGTCACCAGATACATTACTATGATTGGCCTCCGCTTCCATGAACTTTGAGAGAGTACGTATGAATGAGACAATAGATCAAAGGAAATGAGTTGTTCTGAAAATAAGGCCTAGCAGTGGCTGGTGACAGATCTCAGTACGGGAGTAATTCTAAGAAAACAGGCCTGCTCTAGCACTTCTGACAACATCGGCACACATTTAATTGCCAGCTTTCTTGTCCTACATGGATTCTGAGCCCCTGAAGGGTCCAGTCTGTGTTTGTTCATCATGGCTTCCCAGAACCTAGAATGGTGTGTGACTATAAGAAAACATTTGAGAAACTGAATTATTCTGTAGCTTTCTTGGCCTAGCTCAATCTGATTAAACATGATTTAGTTTTTTTAATTAGAATTAGAAAGGTCATAGGCTTTAAAATGACAGTGGCTTGCAGAAGGATTATGAATAGTATCAAGCAAGTGAGAATTAATAAATATTTCGTCAACAGAAGCTGGAAGAAATCTATAAGTAGGTAAGGAAACAAGAAACCAACCAAATTTGACAACAGAACTATTACCGTCTTGTAATAGAAATATGAGAGTGTCTGTACAGGATGTGTGTGCTTACTTAGAATGCAAAGCAGTACAGGAGAACACGTCAGGACTTCTTTCTCACTGGTTGTATAATTAAACAAATGAGTTTCCTTTCACACAAATCCTGCCTAAGTTACTTCAGAAGGTTCTATTTAGAAGAGAAATGGATATGTTAATGTGTTCCCAGAACTAAAAGATATGAAATGAGCATGCAATCTTTTCCCCAGTGATGATTGTTTTCTTAAGAAAGGACCAAGGTTAAAGTAAACAGAAGAAAAAAGAAGATGAACACAGAAAGAAGACAAAGAATTAGACAAATGCAAATTTTCATTTCAGCAATATACTGCCTTTTTAACACCAACTTGCAAACTAGTTAGTTTGACCAATACAAAGAAAAGAGAAAAAACAAAAATCTTTCCCCTCTCCAATGAGCTAAAACTACACTATGCTGGCTGAACCCTTTTCCACCAGTCTTCTCTCTAGGGATTTTGATTTTTGTGGAGATCTTGTCCAAATTCCCAAAGCAGAGAAGTCCCAGAAGGGTCTGTGACTTCTTAAGGAAAAACACCAAAAGAATATGCCAAAAGAAATAAAGCCACAGACCATAAATTCCAAAAGCACTAATCAGGATTCTGAGGAATCAAAGATGTAAGAAATTTTTGAGGATTAATCTGATTGAAAGCCAGGTGTGTAGCTGGCCATGCTTTTCTTTAACTCACGCAACACATAAAAAGAAAAATTTAGCTAAACAACAAGCAATTGCAAGTCCGAATGACTGAACACCGAAGGATATAAGGGATTTGAGAGATACTAAAAATCATAAAATACAAAACATTTCATCATTCCCAAGGAGTTTTACAGTATAGAAGGCAAGGTGCTGGAGGAAACTTAGATTGAGGCCTTGACCTCGTCCATCATGGGAGCTTACACTATTTTTCATTCACGTCACTCTAGAGGGGAAGACCATATTTATCTATAATGGAATGCTAACAAATGCAAATGTTCCAGGACCATAAAATAACGCTTTGCTAAGACATCACAAGATAACTCCTGAAGGAGAAAGCAAATAAGGCAGATAAATTAATTCTAGTTCAGGGAAAACAGTACTTTAACACTTGTTTCATTATTAAGAAATACGAAGTAAAAGGAGTAGGGTTAACATTGAAATAGGGAATTTAGGTGAGACATCGGGACAAATTCTTAAATGATAAAGCAAAATAAATCCAGAAAGTGGTTACCAAAATCTGAAGTTGAAGTTCAGGGCTCCTAAGGAAATATACTGTTTGTTTATACATAAAAATCATTTTTTAACACAAGAATGGCAAAGTGCAATCTGATTCTTAGAATAATTGTAAAAAAAAAAAAACTGTGCAAATATTCCTATGAGATTTTTTTCTTTTTTCTTTTTTATCTGTTTTTTGAAGGGTGTATGTATTTTTAGGACATAAAATGGGAAGAAGAGTGGGATGAATTTTTTTTTTTAATCAAGAATGGTAGATCTCCCTTTCCTGGAGATCTGCTGGAAGTCTCATCTATGTTACATTGTTTAAATGACACAATTACCCCCTGAAGTATATCTTACTATTTATGGACTTTATTATTTATACCTTAAAGACAAGAAAACTGACACTAACAACATTTAAAGTAATTGCTCAAAGTCACATAGCTAGGAAGTAGCAGAGCTGGGAGGTAAATCTGGGTACAAGTCTCTGAAAAGCTTATTCTATTGATGCTGTATTTTGTTTTTTGATATGACCCTCAAAGCTGTTTCTAGTCCTAGAATTATGTTTGATTTACTCTAACTGGGAACATCTGTTTATTTATTTCTGTAAATCTATGAAATTCATTCTTTCTCCTCATCCCCCTATAATCAAAGAAAAGAGAAGCATCCACTGTGGCAACGGTCTAGGTGAGAGATGCCTCAGTCCTAAACTAAGAAAATAAGATATTAGGGGAGAGAATAAACAAGACTTAGCAATTAATTGGAACACATGGGTCAGAAGATGGGAATCACTGATAATAAAAAAAACAGAAATAAAGAAGAAGGAGTAGGCTCAAGGAGAAAGATAATGTTTTCAAGGTTGGACATGAGCACTTAATAATAAAATACTAATGAACTCATCTACAAAACAGAAGCAAACTTGCAGACATGGTAAATAATCTTATGGTTACAGAGGAAAGAGGATGGGAAGGGATAAATTTGGGAGTTTGAGATTTGCAAATGTTAGCCACTATATATAAAAATAGATTTTAAAACATGTTTCTTCTGTATAGCACAGGGAACTATATTCAATATCTTGTAATAACCTTTAATGAAAAAGAATATGAAAACAAATATATGCATGTATATGTATGACTGGGACATTGTGCTGTACACCAGGAATTGTCACATTGTACTGACTGTACTTCAGTTAAAAAAAATATATATATTTTGCTACATCACTAATTAAATCTACTTGGACACAACCCAAAATAGGCTTCCTTTTCAGTTGTTCTTTACAGCATAATAAAACACCAGTGAATTATTTTTGTTGACCAATAAGATGTTTGAGTCAGGCAAATATTTGACATTTAAAATTTGTTCTTTATAAACAGTAATAGGTACCATACTTGTGTGACATGTATTAAATATAAAAATAGTTCACAGCGGATTCTAAGTTAATAAATTCACCACAGCACTGAAAATGTGCCTCCCACTACCAGAAAAATCTCATACTGAATATTGAATCCTCCCTCTAAGAAAGAGAAAACATAGCTAATCACAACAGCGAGGTAATAACTCCAGCTCTACTAAGAGTAAGTTCCTGAATTTTAACTTCTCTGCAGCAGCAGACTGGGGAGACTTCAAGCAACACCTCATGTAAAAATGTAGTATATACAATGACTACACTGAAATGCTTGTAAGACTTGAAAATCCAACATCTAGCCAAGGATATGATAGTTCATTTGTGATATATAAAATCCTATGCATTCTCTGAATGCAGCAATATTATGATGAAAAGAAATTTTAGGAAAATCCAAGACAGTCCACTGGTTTAAAAATTCAGCATAGCCTGGCTGCTACTCATTTGGTAGTATCATTGATATTATAGACTTCATATCCTCGAAAGTGTGATTCCCTCACTGCCCCTGGTATGTTCGGCACTTTGATGATAAATGTCATTAAAGTGCCTGGTGTCTGACTCTCTCTTTCCACAATCTTTTCTCTCAAATGAATGGTGTGAAACTCCTCAATGAAGTGCTGCTCCTTTAATTGTGCCTGCAAATGGGATGATTTTCATCTTAAACGATTCAGGTAATAATTTCATACTTGCTAGGCAAAGGGGATATAAGCCTCTTTTTGCCTTACATTTCTCACTTCAGTGAAGAGCCATGCAGATCTAAGTTTGACTAAAAATATGTACAATGATATTTTAAAATTGGCATGCAATTTCCTGTGTGGTGGAAAGAAAATATTTCTAGAAATGTGGTGGTAATAGCATTTTCTAAATTGGCAAAGGCTGAAGACACTATGTTTTACTCTTAAAAGAAGAGAATTGTCGTAAGAATTTATTTCACGGGCACCAATTAAAATAGTTGATCAGGCAAAAATAAGGAGGTATTTTGTTCTCCAAACTATCGCATTTGAAACAGGAGTGAGAAAGCAGAGAGGAGACTGCCCTAGAATTTAACACGTAACCCTACTCAAAAATTTTTGCTGCTCACTTTCCAATAAAACACATTTTGACACATGGGAAAGGAGGGGTGAGAATACATAATCATTTTGCTCAATGTTTGTTTCTAAGGGGAAAAAGATTTTTATAGAAGTGCCAGTAAGATGTTTGGAGGACTTTTTTTTTTTTTCCTTTAGAGTATAGCTGTTTTCCCCCAGAAGCACAAATTACTTAATGATTATTAACTGTTTAAGCAAACAAGAATGAATACTAACTTTAGATCAGCAAATTTACTTTTAGAATAGCTAATTCATCTTACTGCAAGGCTCACTCTCCAGACAAACTTCTTTGTCTCTTCAGAATCTTAATCCAGCCCCTGTCAGGGCACCAGAAGTGAAAGGGTTTTCTCCCCTAAAATACCTTGAAGTAAAGAGAAACCCAGTTGCAAGCACACACGAGCTATACCATAGCAGTTCAGAGCACAGGCTCTACATTCAGAGAAACTAAGCCTCTCTTTCACTTAGAGTGTTGTCTTGGGTGATTACCCCACCATCAGAAGGTTGTACTGTGGCTTATGTTCCTCTGCCCCACAGTGCAGCTAGTCACAATTCTTTCCTCGTTGGGTTGACAAGAGGACTGGATGAAATTATCTAAGCATTTGGAATAACGATTGGCGCATAATATTCTCCTGTTGCTATTTTAGCCATTAGAATCCAATATGAAATATATCAACATATAATGTTTGTTAAATAGGCCTTTTGTTTCCTCTATTTTATTCTAGAGTTGATCACTCAAACTCCCACAGAGGTCAAGCAAACACCTTGAGTCAGGTTTTAATTTTTTTTAAGACATTTTTGCATACTAAATGCATAGGGACATCATTCTTTTCCACAAGGAAATACGATATTTTCTCATTTTTATTATACATGGCCTTCTCCAGCTACCTAGTTCCTCTCCCTCATACTTTATACAGTATAAGAACTATTTGTTTTCACTTTATTATAAAATAATCAACAATAAACATTCAATGATGAAGAGACAACTGACACTTGGCCTGAGTTTGAGAGGCTGGAGCAAGTAGGGACTAGGGCAAGCTAAAGAGACACGTCACTCTCTAAAGGGGAAGCCTACTTCCCTCTAGGGATCTGTGCCTCACAGAAATATGAGGTTCCAGATCTGATTTTTCAATAGGCAAAAAATCTGAACTGTTAAGTGTAATTTTTTATACAATCATACCTCAGGGGTACTGTGAGTTTGGTTCCAGACCACCGAAATAAGGGAAATATCACAAGAAAGCAAGCTGCACACTTTTTGGTACATATAACTTCATATTTACACTATACTGTAGTTTATTAAGTGTGTAATAGCATCATGTCTTGAAAAAAAGGTGCACACCGTTTTCTTTGAATTCACAATTTGGCTTACTGTTTGATGCAAGAGGCCTGGCTTTTGGCTTGTCTTGGCTTTTGACACGCCTTCCTCACTAAGCTTAATCATGTCTAGCTTTTGATTTAAAGTGAGATACGTGACTCTTCCTTTCTCTTGAATACTTCAGAGATCACTGTAGGGTTATTAATTGGCCTGGTTTCAATATTGTTATGTCTCAAGGAATAAGAATCCAGAGGAGGCAAAGAGAAACAAGAGAATGGCCAGTCTGCGGAGCAGTCAGAACACACAAATTTTTCAGTTAAGTTTGCTGTCTTATATGGACACCTCAAAACAATTACAACAGTAACATCAAAGATCACTGATTATAGATCACCATAACAAATAAAATAATAAAGAAAAATTTGACATATTGTGAGAATGACCAAAATGTGACACAGACACACTAAGTGAGCAAATGCTGTTGAAAAAATGGTGCTGATAGATTTGTTCAACACGTCTGCCACCATCTTCCAATCTGTATAAAATGTACTATCTGTGAAGAACAGTAAAGGGAAGTTCAGTAAGACGAGGCATGCCTGTATTTAAATATTTGCAACAGATTCAAAATAGTCTTGTAGACAATATTTGGCTTGACAGTGGCCAAAGCACAATATTCATTCTGCATTGTGATTAGTATCTGTGATAAATATGACACAGAATAACAATTTTAGAAATTATGTTTACATGTGCTCATTTAAAAATTATCCCTTTCTTATAGAACTACTTTATTTTTATGGTTTTCAACTTAGTTACTCTGAGTTTTATTTAACATCCCCTTCCACCACACACACACACACACACACACACACACACACACACACACACACATTACATGAACGTTACATGTATTATTTTATCAAATATATTGGAGAAAGTTTAGTTGCATGTGTGTAGTGTGTAAATACACATAGACTCATAGTCTTCATTGGTATATCCTTATATTGTCCCAACTTTTAGTATAAAAATTTCCAAATATCCAGAACAGTTGAAAAAGCACCATGAGCACCACACAACCTCCACCTAGATTTAAGTTATTTTACAATATACAGTGTATCCTTGAACTGCATACATCCGCTTATACGCAAATCTTTTTCACTAAGTACATACTACAGTACTATATAATCCATGGTTCATTGAATCCAAGGATATGGAAACACAGATATGGAGAGCCAACTGTAAAGTTATATATGGATTTCTGACTGTGTAGGGGGTCAGTGTTCCTAACCCATGAGTTGTTCAAGGGTGTATTATACACACATAAACACACACACATACATATATATATATCAGGTATGTATATAACCATGTTTGCTTCATATATATGTGTGTGTGTGCATGAAAAAGGGATTTTTTTAATGTTTAAACAACTTCTTTTATAGGTTTTCATTTCAAATTTACTACAATATACACATGGGTATTAAAAATAAATGTATAATAAAATACAAATAAATAGTAATTTTACAATAAAAAAGTACTAGAATACTAGGTATCTTGAGAAAGTCTTTTTATGTGAAATGTTAATATTTATGGATAGGTATAATCTTACAAACACACATGAAAATAATAAATATCATTTGTATAATCCTCAGCATTTATAAAACACTTTTCTCATATATTATCTCATTTAAATTGCAAAGAATTTCTGAACTAAATAGGTTCTATTATCTATCAAAGGTGTAATGCAGAAGATGTTCATATATATATATACACACATATATATATGAAATACATATGGTAAATATTTAACATAGGTGGATAGACAGTCTGTAACTCCTTTCCTCCTAAAGTGATCTTTATTTCTGAATAATTTGAAAGAAGCTGCAAACATTATGATCCTTCATTCCTAAATATTTAAACATGCATTTCCTCCAGGTTTTTTAAAATCTGAGCCTTAACTGGGCAGAGTTCCTTCTCTCCAAAATCATGATTTTTATTGTCTTTTCATGTTCCGCTCGTTGTGCATTAATTATACATTAACTCATGTAATAAACATTATCAAGTGCTTTCAGTTTGTCTGACACTATGCTAGACCTAGAGATAAAAAAGATTTGGCACCGGCAATCAAAAACCTCACAGTGTAATAGGGAAAACTGGTCTTTGTGTAGTGAGACATTAAGTGCTAGCTAGGCAGAGGCAAGATGAGGCCAGTATGGCTTCTAGGAAACTTTCAGAAATCAAGAGTAAGGGGTAGGGGACAAGAAAAGCTGAGTCTATATTAGCTCTATTTAGCTGAGACTTAAAAGATGGCATGGAGTTAGTAAGGTGAAGAACTTGGAATAGCATATTCTAGGTCTTAGAGGAGCATGTGCCAAGGCACTGAGGCAAACATGATGTGGCGTTATGTACTCAGGACATGACTGTGAGAATCTCAATGCAGCTGAAGCACTTATCATGTGACAGGGAGGACTTCAAGTACTGGCTAGTCATTTTTAACTTGATGGTGTTTAGTTGTGAATAACTATCAGAGATGGTTCAGTACAGGAAGTATTTCAGATATTTTAAGCAAGAGGGATTATAAAGGTAATTTTAAAGTTTTCAACAAATTAGAAAGGTTGAAGCAGCAAATCAAAGCCTGGACCTCCAGGAAAAATCTCATAGAATTATACAGATTTACTACCCCTAAGATGCCTCTGGAGCTATGCTGAATCACCAGCTGCTGCCATGCTCCAATCACAGGACACCCAGGAGTCTGAAGACAGACTCTGGAATATCGCTGTAAGGAACCCACTGATTTCACAACCATACCTGCCAGAGAACACGTCTAAATATAGATCAAAAGATAGCCTCTGTCTTATGTCTACCTTCTAATCCTCACACAAGTGCATCTAATTGGTCAGAATATTTTGCTTCCAGAATCTCAGACCTGATGGAGTCTAGGAAATGAAGCTGTTACTTTTCAATCTTTTTCACCAGAATAAAAGTTGAAAGGAATTTAAGGAATCGATTCAAAGTATCCAATAAAATTTTTCTAACCCTCTCCTAACTGATCTCCTTTATGAACTGAATGCACTGTTAAGACTACTGGTTAAGTATTTAAATGTGCAGATTGTTGCCAAACATGTTTCCTTTTACTTTTATAATCAGTAAAAACTGCTTCAAGTTCATGTACAAGGATAAACCCGTAATCATGACCTTCAAGGCACAATCATAGAACAAACTGAATTTAACAATCCAGACAATTAACTTTTCCCTCAATAGCTTTAAACAGATGATCTTTTTTTTTTTTTTTTTGGAAGGTGGTAAAACATAAAAAACAGGTATAAATAAATGAGAAACTTGTTGTGCCATCCTGAATTTTAAGTTAAAATAAATACATATTTACTGAAGTTGAATTATTGACTGATAGAATTCTAACTACATCTACAAATGTGGTTAACTTCAAACATCTGTAAGGCCAAATATTAATCTTTGGGATGTTGAGATTAATACTATGAAAGCATCAAGGTACATAACAATAATTGATAAGAACATTAGAAGTTACATATTTCAAATCTTATCCCATGTATCAATATTCTTATAATATTCATTTCAAGTGAATCTCCAACTTCTGCTTGAATATTTTAGGAAATCAGAAACTGCTTGACAGCCTCATTAGTCTATTCCATTTTTTTACTTCAGTAAAATATCTCCCAAATTCTAGCCTCTAGCCTTAGTTCTATACTTTGGAGCCATTAAAGTTGTCTACTTCCTTTTCTGAATTATAATCTTTGAATATTCAAAGTTGGCAGTCACATTCTACCTAAATCTCCTCTTCTACAAGCTAAATAATCAACTGTCTTTAGTCATCATTTCAAACCATCAGTTCATAACATCTTCCACTACCCTTTGGCTCAGTCTAGACATGGTTAGATAATTGTAGAATATAGAACAACTATATTCAGTGCTGCTAAAGCATGGACTAGAATTTTGGAGATGATACCATACAATGTGTTGCTTTGAATTGAGCTCACCATCAACTGAAAATTATGTACTTTTCAAATGTAGTGCTCATAAGTTGTATCGCTCTGCATATACAATATTCAGCTATAGTACCTGGAACTAAGTCCCAGAGTTTTATTACCATCAGTATTGACCTATTATATTGCATGCATCCTTAGCTTGTTGATTTATAATCTCATGGTCAAAGGTGGATGCTATACCTCCAAGCATCACTCCTTACTCTCAGGAGTAAGAAGTAAGAACAATAAAAGGGAAAAAGGGCAGCAGCAACAAATTTTACTTCAATCTCATTGGTCAGAAATATGGCAAATGTCCCCCTTTAGCCGAAAAAGAGACTATAAATCAAATATTTTGCTTCTAAACCTCTATGATATAAAACAATAAGAAATTAGGCAGTAAGAAAGATTGGTCATAAGCCAACCTACAATATTTGCCACAATATACAATGTATGAGCTTATGCCAGCTCCCACTGAACACAGTTACTTGTACTAAATATTCATAATCCAGCCTTTTAATTATTCATTCTGGAAAGTTTTCTGTAATTATTAGCATTCTCCCTAATTTAAAGTTTATAAAAATCAATTTCTTACATTCTTTAAAAATAAAGATAACAGTTGTTGGTGTCCAATCTTCTATTACTTATATCTTGCTTCATAATTTTTTAAATCTTTCAGAGATTTTTATCTATAAATTCATCAAGTCAGTGATTTTCACCTATGAATTTCTTTTCAGCAAACTAGAATGCAATTAAAGAAGTCCAGAAAAGTAGAACACTTTGAGAGCAATTATGTGCACATGTACCTTCTCTTCAATAACTTGGTTTCATTTCTCTATTACCAATAAATTTTCTAGCCTTTTGAACATGAAGTTTATTTTCTCCAACAGAGAAAAGATGCAAGCAAGCAAATGAGAGTTATGTATTATAGTTCACTTTTCTATTTTTCACATCTAGCCCCGAACACCAAGCCTAGGCTGGTCTTCCTTTTCTTCTAAATGCGAATATAGAAAAATCCCTGTTAAATCTTCTTTCCTTCTGAGATCTAAAATCACTTCAGTCTTTTCTCTGAACTTGCAAAAACGTCTTCTAAGTCAGACTAACACCCCTACACACTTCACCACACCTAGCATACACTCTGGTAGTACTTCACTGATTTTTCCACTTATACAACAATGTACACACAGAATTAAATCCGAAAGAGTGGCAGTTCACATCATTTCCTAAACTCCCAGGTCAACAAATCATGAACCTAACAGGTCACCTTAGTGTAGAAGGAGGGAATTGGTAGATTATAGCCAAGTTCATTTTCATCCTACAAGTTTCTTGTAAAAGGCCAGTACGTAAGTCAGGGAGATTAAAAGGTGACAGAAATGCCCAGATGCACCAGCATGTTGGCCTCAGGTTGAATGTAATTGGGCATTCTAAGTCTCATCATTTGAAACTGTATGAAATTCAGTGTATAATGAAGCATCATGAATAGTATTAAAGTAAGTAAACATTCATCATGTTCTTACTGTCCAGAGAACCGTCTAAAACTAAACAAAATGACTACCCTCCCCTCTAGCAGTTAAAATCCCTGCTAAATAACATAACATTATACATTAGAAATAAATATAAAAAAAACCCTACATGATTAAGGGTCTTTATACTAGTAACCCTATTTAATGCTGTTCACCTTGAAAAAGATACAAAACACCACATGATTAATGAGTGTGAAATTCTTAGTTTCATGAAAACAAGTTTGCTAACCCAATTTTTTGGCATCAGTCTCAGCAATTGAAAGAAGAGTTCTACAATACGATGGTCTAGCAAAACTCAGTTCTATAATTATGTAAAATTTTTCAAAGTTTGCAATGCATTATAGAAGTTATGTGAAAATTTTCGGACTATTACAATGGATACTACAAATAATTTCATGTGTATTGCCTGACAGTTGAGGTAATATATCAATATATCTGCACAGGTTTAGGGGGATGTTATGGTTACCACTGTTTCTATATGTCTAACTCATAAATAGATTAAAACCAGATGGCATGGGTGCAAACTGATACCCATTAAAATGGAGTTACTTATTTTTAGGTAATGAACTTTAGAATATTATGACACATTTTACTTAGACTCATAAAATACTGTGGAAATTATTTCTTCAAAAAGTAAACCTTGGTTCACCTTGAAAAAAACACCCAGATCACCACAGCATATGACTTGTGTATACTAATACAAAATCTGCTCTATGGAGTAAAGAATTTTTTAAAATATTTTCAAGGCTACCATTGCTCTGAGGAAGTTGAACCACTTCACTGCTATTGAATAGCAATTTGGTGCTTTCTTCAAGGGCTAACTTGTTTTTTTGACTCTGGTCAAAAATAATCATAACTGTCCCAATTTATTTTGATCTTATACTTTGAGACATGATGTCTCAAATTCTCATAACAGTTTTCCAGGATGGCAGTATTAGTCCCTTTTTAATGACAAAAACCTTGAACCAAAGGAAACAATTAAGGTCTTTTCCCACGATCACCCACTAAGTGGCAAAGCGATGATTCACATCCCTAATCTGAATCGCCCCCTGGAGGTCATGCTCTTCCGTGTATGCCACAGAAGCTCAGCGGCAGCAGTAATCTAAGTGAGTGTGAGGCCAGACACTCACAGTGTAGCTTCATATGCTCCCTGTGCAGTTGCCTTAGTATACAGTCGTTTTCGTATGTGTCCATTATTTTGGCCGTGAAGTTGGTTCTTAGGAGCTGCAGAACATATCACACAATTTTTTCTTTATTCTCCTCAACCAAGAACAAGGTTGAGTGCCCATTGGACATGTGATTAATAGCTCTATCTAGGAAAATGATTGTTTCAATAAAACACAGTACACTGTGAAAATTCTCATTGTTTTCAGTTTGCTTTCATCCGGCTTGACTTAAGAAAAATAAGACTCTTGGTAAGAACGCACAGGCTCTAACATGAGTTATATCACTTTTGTGAAAAAATTCCCAGTATCTACCTTACATATGGAAAGACAGAGGTGAGAAACCTTAAACACCAAACTGTAATGAATAAAGTAAATGTCAATGGATGTATGAGGTTGTAAAAACTAAGGCTTTCATCTGCTGGACATATGGCACTGGGAAATTCTGTGAAGTAACAGTATATGTTCATTACACTGTAGATTATAACACAAAAATTAATAAAAAAGAAATAACCCAAGTTTACAAAGGTACTATTATTATTAAATATTATATACTAATTAAAAGTGATGTTACAGTAAAATTTTCGATGATAAAAATGTTCATAATATATTGTGTGAGAAGTTGGCTACAAATATGTAAACCAAGATCCCATTCGGTATGTATGTGGACACGCATTCTTTTTGTGTGTGCATAACAGGTTAGAGAAATGGGAATTTTTCTGTGTCAGTTCTAATGAGATTTCAAGACCCTAAGCAGCAAATAATCCCACATTCCAAAGGCAGTCACGGAGGTACAAAGGGAGTGATTAACACCAGAGCTGTGTCCCTTAGTACCCAATTCATCTGAGTCCTGAGAACTTCCAGCAACCCAAATGGGGATTTAGCAGTTAACAGACTTCATTATATGTTTTATGTAAACTAAATCCATTCCTATTTTCATAAAAGAAAAAAAAAAACATGATTTCAAATTATGCAGTTCAATAAAACCCCTGCACTTACCTCTTTTTTTAATCCAATACAAACAATAATAAAACAAATGTTCTCAACTGTTTCCGTATTTTTAAATGTATAAACATTTTTGAAGAAAGAAAATGAGCAAAAACGGTGAAACGACTTTGGCAATCAAACAATCTTTAGCTTTATCCCCTCATCCAACAGAATAAACCATCTTGGTCCTCACCATGGGGGTTGTCTTGTATCCTTCTGATCTCTGTCTATTGAGTAGTATTTGTAGAAACTAATTAGGCCTAAGGGATGGAAAAAGCTTTCCCACCAGCACTAATTTCTCAGACTGCATACATCCCACAGGGGCCTCCTGAGATATGTGCTTTTTACTGAGTCATGGCATTAAGTGCATTAGCTAACCTGGGAGAGGAAAAGCATCAGTTTGCTTCCATATTAGCTCAAGTTGCTCTATCTGATTAAACCTACTGCTGCCATGCAGCCATGGGCAGGGCAGGGAAACAAGGAGAATCCAGATCTAGGGAGTGGCCTTTGCTGAGAAACCAGCGTGTGGCAGGGAGTGGGGGGAAGATGGAATGAACAGGGGCAAGGAAGAATGATAAAAAGAACAATATGCCTTACTCAAGAGCTTTCCTCACACTGCCCTGCCAAAGAGGCCAAAATGAGGTATGCTGTTGAGTGAAGTCAACTTAGACTGTACCTGAGAGATTTAAGTAGAGAGCTAAAATGATTTAGATCCTGCTCTGGCTAGCCCTTAGGGAAGAAGCTATGGCTACTTTCTGCAGAAGAGTGAAGTCCTCAAATGGTAAAATATAACAAATAGAAATGTGAACTATCACCACCTCTCTCTCTCCCCTCCCCCCACCCCGATGCTTTCATGGGCTATTGCCACTTGAAACAAGAGCTGGAACAGGAAACACTGCTGAGGCTGTGGCTGACGGGAAGTCACTGGGTCTCAATCTAGCACAATTTTTATTTAGCATCAACTTTCTCTCCCAATCCAACGTCCTATCTACAAATGAATCAGAACTGTTCAAGTTAAACCAGCTAGAGTCCATTAGACACCACATTAGCTTTTACCAAGTTATTAAAACAAATGTCTCATATCAGTACTGTGTTCTGGCTAAGGCTAGAGGGGAGGAAGAAATAAAATTGTCCACCACTTTGACAAGAAACTCAGTCAAGTGGAGAACAGAATCAGAACAGGATTTCTTTCCTTAATCTGAGATGATTTATCTGAAAAAGGTGGATCATCAGTTTTTGAATGCTGTAGTCATTAGCTCAGTTCTCAAATAGATTGTAAGTGGCTGTTCCTTGCTTCAGACTGACCTCCACGTTACCTTTTTCACTTTTAAGGCACTTTTCATAAGGAGGCACTTTTCATAAGGAGGAAAGTATTTTTAAAAAATCGTATTTACATTAACAAAGGAAAAATGGACTTTAAATTCCAATTGTGTGTGGGTGTGATTATCTTCATATGGAAAGTATACTGCATACTTCACATGCTGGACAAAGAATAAAGAATATTTACTAATTGTTTTACTGACCTTCCCAGTGCTTCCAAACCTGCACCTTCAAGACAAATATAAGAAACTTTTACAAAGATGATCCGTAAAGAGTGATTGCATATTTAACAGAATCTAAACTGACTCCTCTGCATTTCTTCATAGGTTCTTATATCAAGGAAGTAAAGCCTGCCAGTTGTCACCCTCCCAGTGTCAGCAGAGAAACTTACCAATGGTCATGGTGTTAAGGAGCAACTACTCATATGTCATTACTAGGTTGAAAGAAATTCATGCATTTTGGTGAAGGCTGCAAAGCACCAGTCTGGATTCTTGATCTAGCTACTGATGAGAAATCTCAGCTCTGGGCCTGAGAATTTTCATGACTCCCTGCAGCTCCTTCACGGGGTCTGAGAAATCACAACTGTAGACCCAGGTGTCTCCCACAAAAGCCCTCTGCCTGGCTAAGTCAAAAGACAACAAACATATTAGATGCAGGACTTTAACCAGAATGCCTGTTGATGTCCTGGCATCCTCTTACACTGACTGAAATAACATATATGGCAACACAGAAGATTTCTGGCTAGGAGACATACAGGCATACACACAAACACACGAATGCACAAACACACAAGCATGCACACAAGCATACACTCTATTTTATCAGTAGTGTGGTTACTTTCAGAAAAGAGTATCAGAAACTTTATTGCCATTTAAGGGATCCAAGAACTGTAAACAAACTTATAAACTATACACAAATTTTAAAAAATATTTTATTTATAAAAATAAACAAGTACCTGAATCTTCTGGGAAAATTACATATAAGAAAAATAGAGGATCAATGCCTAAGTTTAGTCAATTCATAAACAGCATTACTGGCAGCACAGAAAAATACGTTCATATGCTATATTAACTGTCAGTCATTTTTAAAAACAAAATCATCAAATTTCTCAATTTTTTTTTACAAATAGCCTTTAAAAATTAGATAAAAGACTACCTACATTTAAACCAATAGGCCAAAGGCCCAGGTAACACACCAGGAAGGATTTTTGGGCAGGAAAGAAGGACACCAGAAAAATCTAAATATTCTAGGAAAGGAAGAATCAGAGGCCAGGTAAACAATCAACACAAACACCAGACTGGCTGTCTTGACACAATGCGCAACACGCAAGCAAATTCTCAGTCACAGGTAACCTGTCGGAGTAGGCAGGATAAGTGGACACTGTTCAAGGTAGCTCCAGCAACAGAAAATGGTGTCTAGGATATCAGCCACAAGGGAGGACCTGAGTTCCAAGGCAGTTTTATTTGACACTTCGAGAAATTTTCATACAAATCTATATATATTGGAGACACACATGTATGTGTATGTCTTGTTTGAAGGTTTGGGGAGCCATATTTTAAACAATTAATGATAACAACAGGAAATGGAAAAGTACAAAGATAGAGTAGTTTTCTGACCTATTCCTTTGAGAGGGGAGTTGGGTCTCCCCTTTTCCTATGACCACACAAAAAGAGACTTCACTATGGACTGAATTATGCACCACTCCCAATTCCTATGATGAAGCCCTAACCCCCAAAGTGACTGTTTTTGGAAAGAGGAGATCATGAAGGTTATATAAGGTCATAAGGGTGGTGCCCTAATCTGATTGGAATGACAGCCTTATAAGAAAACAAAGAGATTCCTTCACCACCCTTCCTCCATCCTCTGCATACCCAGGGAAAAAATTACGTGAGGACACAATGAGAAGACAGCCACCTGCAAGACAGGAAGAGATCTCACCAGAACCCAAATTAGCCAGGGACTTGATCTGGGACTTCTAGATTGCAGAAGAGTGAAAATAATAACAATAATAATAATTTATGTTTAAGCCAATCTAATGTGTTTTGTTATGGCAGCACAAGCAGACTATAGTACAGGCTTCTTTCCCAGTAGGATGACAGTAACTGATGGTAAGGTGGAGAGGAACTCCTAAGCCACAACGGAATTAGGGAGAAGCGAAGAGGGCTCTGCTTACGTGGTGAACGTCTGAGGACCCAGGCATGAAATGATACTAGAAGGGAACATCACCATGCCAGCTGGAACAGTTCAGGGTCACTACTATTTCAAACTAGAAAGAGGGGAGAAGGGCTCTTCCTCCTCCTCTTCATCTTTCACTTCTCTAATTAACCATCTTCCTGTTCATCAACCCCTTCATTTTCTCTATACGCCCCTTCAATCTTTACTTTTTATTCCCCTTTTCTCCCTTCTTTTTGACCTGTTTCCATCGTCCTTTTATTATTTCTTCCACTTATATGCCTAAATAGAGTAGACATCTTACATTTCTTTTGTTTGAACAATTATATAGTAACATCAGGACAAATGTTAATTGTAGATGTTTTACAGAGTAAAAGATGGAGATAGAAAAAGTTTTTTTGGTCATTCATTAACCCTGGCACAATCAAACCTAATTTACTCTTTTAAATCAAGCAAAGTGAAATTCCCAACAGCCTTACTCTAGTTGTACTGCATTAAAATGTACACCATGGAATTGCAAGTGTATGTCCCAAATTGTTTGATTTACTCCAGGCTTATGTAGGAGTGGAAATAATAAAAATCTGCACACAGACGGCACAACCAAAGTACATATTCCTCTTACCTAAGCATTGATGATACAGAAAGTATTGTACCTATACAATCATGTGAAAACTCAGGCAAATAAAGAATTTTGTGAGTCAAATCAGATTCCCATGCATAGCTAAAATATTTGAAAATCCAAATGTAGTGTTTATTTCTTGAAAAATGCCCCATGTTGTGACACAACAGGGTTTCAGTTTCAAACTTCCATAAAACAGAGAAATTATCAAGGCGTTTGCCTTGCAGAACACGCGTGCTGAATGTGAGGCACATGTTTGGTTTGAAGTCTTCTGATAGTATCTAACATCTTGTAGGGCATAGATCCCAAGTCAGTCTGCTAAAATGGTGCACACTGGCCACACAGAATGCAACGTGATGAATGTGATATCACCACACCTAACCTGACTACTCTCCAGTTATCAAACCAAGTAGCCTGAATGATGGTATAGATGCATCTTACACTTGGTTTGTTAATTATTTTTGCCCTTTTTGGCAATGGTATTACATAAAATGCAGTTCTAAACACTAAACACTACTAATAGTGAAACTTCTGTCCATCATACCTTTCAGTTGAGGTTTTACATCACTCACCAAATACAGTCATTTCTGCAACCCTTGGACCTGGGCTAGAAGTGGCCTTTAATGGCCACTCCAACTTTGAAATCTTCCTGCCCACAATACATACTTCTAAGTAATGATTTATGTTTCCAAATTTTAAGTTTAAACTGAAATAATCTCTGCATTGTGTCACCTGCAGGACTATTACAATCTTTAACAAATGCTTTATTTTTTTGTCCCAGTGTTAAAGTATTTCATTCTTACCCAACTAACATGTAGGAATATTACTGTTACAGAAAGCCTAGTGGGGTGTATTGTAATGTGTATTGTACTTGTAATATACAAAATTGTGTCATCATAAATCATAAATTTTAAAAGGAGAAATTATGTTCTAGTCTGTGCTACATTTTGGTAAGTAAATACAGTCAAAGAAAGCTAAAGCAAGATATCACTAGTTGAAACATGCTAGGGGAAACTCTCAGTTACAGAAAGCTCTTCTAGTAGTTTAAGTATTGTACATAATGTGCAAGACAAAAAGCTGAAATTTGACAAAAATTATGTTTAATATTTGCTTCCACAGGCCTGGAGCTTGATTTTTTTTTTATGGTTTTTATAGTTGGAAACACATGCTGACCAACTTGATGATGTCCTAATGAAAATTTTGTCAGGAAATTTCTCCAACATTTCCCACTGAGGTCAAATAACTATCAGACTTTCTTCCACATGCTATCTCCTATTTCATCCTTTAATGTAATGCTGTGCTTTTCATTTCATTTAATTAATCCTACAGAGGGGCACATTTACTCCTGCCACCTGAGAGAGAAGGTATGAAGAGACAGGTTTGTGCAGTCATTCTTGGCTCAGGTTCCTCCTTTCAACGTTCAGAACATATGTGCACTGTTGGCTGCTTAAGATCACACCCATCTGCTCTGACGATGAGAAATCTGCAGGGAAGCTGGTTGCTTCCTTGCCTTAGGGTTTAAGTGTCATAAACTGATGGGTGTATATGAACAAGCTGTAGGACCTTTGACAGTGCTCCTGTTTCACCTGGACCCAAATAAGGGCTCACACTCCTCCTTACATGCTGCTCTGCTGCTCCTCAAAACTTGCCACAATATATCAAGGAGCTCTCTCCATATATGTAGTATAACCTCGTTTAATCTTCATAGTGCTACTTTTGCTTGATCATGTCTGTCCGCTCAGAACTCATGGCTTTATTCATTTTTGATACACATTTTAGTTCCCACTAGATTCCACATCCGTACTGATATTCCTCCAGCAGAACAGCAGGCAGAGATCTAAGCACAGAAATGCCTTCCAAGATGTAAAAATGTTCAGAGCCAGTGCCGGGTGGCACCAAAATGCAGTGTCTTGCTCTATCTGTGGTCATTACCATGCCTTGGCTATTGTGAGTAATGCTGCAGTGAACATGGGAGTGCAGATAACTCTTTAATATCCTGTTTTCATTTCATTTGGATACATACCTGGAAGAAATATTGCTGAATAATATGGTAGCTGTATTTTTAATTCTTTGAAGAACCTCCATACTATTTTCCACAGTGACTACAGCAATTTATATTCCTACCAACAGTGCAGAAGGGTTTCCTTTTCTCTACACACTTATCAAGACTTGCTACTTCCTGTCTTTTTGATGATAGTCATTCTAAGAGGTGTGAGGTGACCCCACTATGGCTTTGATTCACATTTCCCTGATAATAGCGATGTTGAGCACCTTTTTAATGTACCTGTTGGCTATTTGTGTGTCTTTTTTAGAAAAATGCCTGTTCAGTTTTTCTGACCATTTTGTAACTGTATTGTTCTTTTTTTTTTTTTTTTTTGCTCTTGAGTTGTAGGCATTCCTTGTATACTTTTGGACATTAACCCCTCATCAGACATATGATTTGCAAAAGTTTTCACCCTTGATGAAGGCTGCTATTTCATTTTGCTGATTATTTCTTGGCTGTGCAGAAGCTTTTTGGTTTGATGTAGTCCCATTCATTAATTTTTGCTTTTGTTGCTCATGCTTTCGGTGCCATATCCAAAACAAATCGTTGCTAAGACCAATGTCAAGGAGCTTTTCCCCTCTGTGTTCCTCTAAAACTCCTTTGGATCCAGGTCTATGTTTAAAATTTTAATCTATTTCAAATTAATTTTTGTGAGTGGTATAAAATAGAAATGGTGATTAACAGGGGTTGCCAGGGTAGGGGAAATGTTACTCAAAGTGTACAAATTTCCAGTTTTAAGATGAATAATTCTAGAGATCTAATACAGTTCAGCATAACGATTACAGATAATACTGTAGTGAAAGTTGCTAAAAGAGTAGATCTTCAATGTTCTCACCACAAAAATGAAATGATAGTTATGTGATGTGACAGAGGTGATAACTAACTTGCGGTGGTAATCATTTTGCAATATATAAGTATATCAAATCAATATATTGTACATCTTAAACTTACACAATGTTATATGTCAACTTTATCTCAATAAAGCTGGATTTTTAATTTTTAAAAAAGCAAAAGAGAAAAAAAAGAATAAATTAATCAACTAAAAAGAGTAAGTAAATTAACGAAGAGGAAGCAGTTGAGAGTACTGTGTTATAGCAGTGTCCTCACTATAAAATCCTCAATTTAGATTTGAAAATTCTTAATGGTTTTGATAAAAGCAGGCCCAGTACCATCATGAGGACTGAAGAAGCTTACAACACAGAGTAAAATATAGAGGAAGCATGTCCACTTCATTTCCTCTTCCTTTCATCTTCCTGCATTAGTCTCCTAGGGCTGCCATAATGTCATCCCGCAGACTGGGTGGTTTAAGCAATGGAAGTCTGTTTCTCATAGTTTGGAGAGGCTAGTTGCCCAGGAACACGGTGCTGACAGGTTTGGTTTCTCCTGGGCTGATAGATGGCTACTTGCTTGCTGTGTCCTCACATGGCCTCTTCGTTGTGCATGTACATCCCTGATGTCTCTTTCTCTTACAAAGACACCAGTCCTATTGGATTATGTCCCTACCCTTATGAACTCATTTAAACTTAGTTACTTCCTTAAGGGCCCAATCTCCACATACAGTCACATTGGAGGTTAGGGATTCAAACTATGAAGTTAACAGAGAGTTGGGGGTATAAATAAGCTCATAATACTTTCTTTTTCACTCTTTTCCTTTCCTGAAAAATTCAATACAAAAGGCTTATACTGGGGCCAAGACATGAGACTGGAGGTTTGGATGAGGACAGATTGCAGTGGCAGGGTGCAGTGTGTCAAAGCCCATGTGGGGCGAGGAGAGTGACAGGAAAGCAGCCACAAGTGCAGGGTGTGAGTGGCAGAGAGATGCAGGTGTCAAAGACCAAATAAAGGGTAAAAGACATCCACATTGGCAGGGCTGGGGAAAATGCCCATCAGAGGGTTTTTGTGCCCAAAGTGAGGCAGTGCGCCACTCAGCAAAGAGGCCTGGTATAGTGTCAGAGCACAGGTAGAATGAGGACAGCATCCATGTGGGAGGGATGGCAGCAGCCAGCACAAAATACTGGAGCCCAAATGGGGTGAGAAGGAGAATGATGCAGATGGAGAGGGGAGCTTGAGTGGTCCCAGAGCTCCATGGGATGAGGAGGGCATGGTAGTGGCAGCACGGCACAGATGTCTGAGTATTAGTGGCATTAAGGGGAATTTCCACATGAGGAGAAGGCAGAACCAAGAATGAGATGGATTACATAGAGAAGAATTCATCAAATAGGTAAAAATGTTAATAATAATGTCATCCTATTTCTCACTATCACTATCAGAGAAAGGAGTTATAAATATGGAAAAGGAGACAACTAGAATGAGCCATGTGTTGTTTGAATTGGAAGTTTCAGTGTGAACTCATGATTTTCAATATATAGTGAGAAATATAAGTAAATACAAATGAATGTGTGTGTGTGTGTATTCCTTAGTTCTATCCACTGAAGGAAACTGGAAGCAGTGATACACTAATAGCCACGAGCATAACCAGGTCTTTCTAACTAAATTGCATTTTCCTTTAAAAGGAACCAAAGATCTTTGGAGAAATATTTGATTCCAGGCCTGGGACAGTAAAAGGTGAGTCTGGATCTTTTGTTATGCCAGAAAGTAAATATCAAAGAATGATGAAAACATGTCAAAAAGAAAAAGAAGTCAGCTTGAAGGAGCTGCCACTGGCCAAATCTTTGCCAATATGAGCATTAAAAATGTATTATAGTAAAAGATTTTAATTCAATAGTAAAATTATTATAGTAAAAATTTTAGGTGAATAAAATAGAAAATCAGAATTCATACAGATATAAATTCAAAAATACATAATTTGAATGTTTGACGAGGAATGGGATATTTACATAGACTCAAATTACCTCCTCATGAAATGTTCACTAATTACAAGGGGAACAAGAGTAATTTATGGTGGAGAAGCCTAGAAATCAGCACCTTAGTCAAATGATCAATGTGATCATTAATAAGGGAACAAATTAAAGTCATGAGCCACTGATATGACGCAATGAGAAGAACACAGAATCACTCTTGTGACAGTCCTGTCTGATATCCCTAATCTGAATCCACTCATGAGGAAATGCCAGACAAACCAAGCTGATCTTTTATAACACAACTGGCTTGTACTTTTTAAAGGTGCCAAAGTAATAAAAGTCAAGGAAAGGCTGAGAAACAGCTTCACATTAAAGGTTACTAAAGAAACACAGAACTAAATGCAATGCATGATCCTGAACTGGACTCTTATGCTCTAATGGACACTGATAGGTGAAACTTGAACGGATCCTGAGAATTAGATGTTAATGATGCTTCAACACTAATTCCTAATTCTGATGGTTGCATTGTGGTCCTGCAGGAAAATGTCCATGTTTGAGAAAAAAACAAACACTAAAATATTCAGCCTTGATGGGGCAACAGTTCGGCAATTTTTAATTTCAAATGGTTCAGGGAAAAGTTTTTGTACTGTGTATACAAAATTTTTGAAAGTTTGAGGTTGTTTTAAAAATTGAAGGAAAAGAAACAGGGGTTATAAAATCCATAGGTAAAGAAACCAGACAACTGATTTGAAGGGCAGGGCAGGGAAGGGATTTACTGAGAAAGGGCATGAGGAAACTTTCACGGGTGATGAAAATTTCTATAAATTGAATGAGTGGTGGTTACTTGGGTGTATACATCAGTCAAAACCTATCACACTGTGTATTTAAGATCTGTGCACCTTGCTGCCTTAATGAAGTAATAAGCATTGAAAAAATGGGGACACTAAATTCAGATAAGTCATTCAAGCTGCTTGGTTTGGAGAAAAGAGAAGTAAGACATAGCTAGAGGGTGATCAAAAGGTTTTAAAAATCACTTTCCTTTTGTTTATTTTTCTTTCGTTTTATCTCTAGATGTGCCTTTGTAACATGTGACTATATCATATGAATTATCTGGGCAGATCAAGGGAACAAGACAGCTCAGAGAGAGCGAGAGAGAGGCTGGAACTAGAGGAGAGAAAGACCTAAGACAGGAAGGAGGCAGCTGCCACGGCAGAGTCCTGGAGGAGACGGGAAAATAGGACCAAATGAAAGTGACTTTAGGATATGGGGAGCTGGATAGCTGAGGACCCTTTCCCTGGTTATCTCTGTTTTTCTTGTCAAATAAAACATGGAGTAATCTTTTGACTATGAAGGGCTTAAAATGGCTAAGGTGGCTTTAAAAGGTAGTACAAGCTTGAAGCTGGAATACCAGCACCAAGACAAGGATCTGACTAGGCATTCTAACTGTGTAATGAGAACGTGGTGGCTCTGCTCACTAATCCAGACTTCAGCTAGAAAGAAGGGTATTTCCTTAAACCTGTCCTTAGTCTAATTATGCAGCCTCAATCATCTGAATTCTCTATCTCTACCTTAAAGAATAGTAATTTGCTCAAATATAAAGAATCTGACAAAAATAAAGCGATAGGCCTGAAAGAAATGCAGCATATCCTGACCCACTCAGCTCAGTCTTATGTGATTAATCTCTAAGTGAGCATGATGATGATACGCATTTTGTTTCCTTAGCCCAGCAATGTGAGGAAGTGTAGGAGGTGTGGAAAATTACTCCTGAAAGGGCTAGGGGAGAAAACTTTGGTAACTGTGTATAGACAACTTCTCTGCTTTTCTAGCTGGTGATAAATTCTGCTTTCAAAGCATTTTTTAGGCAAGAAATTTACTAGGAAGCTGCATATTAGATAGATTCTTATTGACAGCTTTACTAGTTTAATTAGGATTCAAAGTTTAGAACTACCTCTAAAATAGAAGTCAGAATGTCAACAGTGGAAATTAGGTTTTTTCCAAGACTCTCTCAAAAATGTAGCTGGGAAGCCTCAGCTTTTAGCCCTTCCCTGTGTGTCTCTTAACTCCTGAGAGGCTCTAATCTACTAGGTTTTCCACACAAGTAGTTTCCATCCTGTAACAGTCTATAGTATCAGTTAGATGACTGAGGTATTCCATTTGACTAAAATTCAGAATATCATATGCAACTAGCCTAGATTTATGACAATTCTAAACATAATGATTTTCCTTTCTGATACTAAGCTACAACAATACTTCCCTCATTCAAGCAACCATGCAACATGTCATGCCCAAAGAAAAAACAAAAACAAACACAAACTAGTGAGTGCATTTAATTTCATTGTTGTGATGGGAATTATGTAACAGGAATAAGAAAGGGGTGCTTTGTTTCTGATGTGTATTCAAGCACGCCACTCAATGATATCACTGGAAAAGATGTGTATTAAAGTTACATTAAGGGCTAATTTAAGTAATGGAAATCGAATCCTTTCCTGTAGGTACAAATTTCCCCATACGTGCAATTTATGAAATTGCTTTATTTGTGGGCTTGTTCATTTTTGTTGCATGATTTGGTTGAACTGGAGAACATCAGGCAATCACTTTTATATAGCCAGCTTGGAAACCAAACATTCTTGTTCCAATTTTTGAAAACACACGGAATTGAGAAAAACAGATTTTTTTTCAATATCATTGGATCCAGAATCTCATAGTGATATTCATTCTACAACCCTCAGACCATATGTGGCTCACAGAATATTGCATGCTGTTTTCAACTAAGTCACATTATGGAGCCAGACAACTCCCTTTGGATTGTGATTAAACAGTTGACCTGGAAGATGAGAGATTTAAAACAGTCATCTCAACAGACACAGATGGGCTCACACCAAGGCGAGTGGGAGGAATTCATGAAGCCAGCTGACAAGAAATGAATGACAGACTCTCCTTGACTGATCTCTCCTTCAACCTAAAATAATACTCCTCATATTATAACCCTTATTTAGCTGTTTTGGTTTAAATGATATTATGAAAAGTTGTAATTGTACATTACAATAATTAGGGTGAATTCTTCGATGATTTCTCAGGGCCCCTGATGGTCAAGTGAAAAAAAAAATGACCTTCAAATATTAAGGAGCGATAATCTGTTTTAAAAACACAGTACAAGATTTAGAGACAGACATGGGTTCCATTGTCAATTTTGTCACTTACAAAGTCTATAATCTCAGTTTACTTATTTGTTCTCAAAAGCTGAAATGAATTGTGCAGAGATGCTGCTAAGAATCTGTGAGGTGATGCAGGCAAAACAACTAGCATGTCAGTGTTGCCCAATAATTGACAGTTAATGATTCATTTGTAAGATTCTTGATTCACCTTGCTACCACTTAGCACCTATTACTGTGTCTTATCCACTCAGTAAATCATAGATTAAATCAGTGATTTTTTAATGAATTCTTGTTAATCAACAAGAGTAAGTTCTTTCATATTGAAAGCATTTAATAGGTGAGTCCACAAATAAAAATTAAAGTCCTAACCTGGTTTATTCATTAAAAAAAAATCAACAGAACTGAAACATTCCAAGTAAGATATTAGTGGTGTTCCGATACGTTCAATGCAATTTCAGTTTTATTTAAATGGGTGGAAACTCATGGAAGACAAGCCCCTTTTGATTTTTCACTGGCTTTTCTTTCACTTATGAAGAATCATGAAGTCATAGCATTTTAGAGCTAGAGATGGGCGGGAGAGATCTCTCATCAACCCCTTCGTTTTACAGATGACCAAACTAAGGCCCAGGGAGGAAAGTGACTTGCGCATGATCAGAAGAGCAGAGCCAAGATTAGAAATCAGGTGACAGACACCTCAGTGCAGTTTTCTTTACTCTGTATTATACTGCATAAATCAAACCTAAGACACTTGCTTTGATGCTCTCAAAGGGAACTCTGCTGTGAGATGTTATGAAGCAAAAGACCTCAAGGATTAATACAACTCAAGATGAGAGAAAAATGTCACCTCATTCAGTCAAGATTTTGAAGAGAAATAATAAATTTAACATCACCTTTCTTTAGCCCCTTGGCACAGCATCTATACGAAGGTCCTACAAAATTACTGGTATGACCAAAAAGCATGTTGGTCTCTTAAAGATAATGGTAAATGGTTCTTTTAGAAGAGACAGAAAAACTATTTTTCAAAATGAGTTTGCTCTTTGAGGATTTGCTGGTTGTGTGGAAACATTCAAACACATTCTTCTCCTTGAAAAGCAGAGTGGTTTAGCCTCAGCACATTTACTGGGTAATCTTTGGAGGGTATTTAATTGATTTGGGCATAAGTTTGCACCTCCATTCATGTTATGATACTGACAGTAGTTATATAGTTTGTATAGGGATTAGTTGAGATAACACATGTAAAGCACTTAGAATGACAGCATAAAATAAAAATGGAGCAATACTACATATTACTATTATTGGTATTTTCATCATCACCATTACTTTACATTGTCAAAAACAGATAATATTCATACACAGCAATATTAGATTCTATCATCTTTCCTCCTTATACTTCATGAAAATAGCTTTTCCGTCTCAAGTCCTTCCATCATCTTAAATGGTGCCACAAAACTTTTTAATCTTAGTTAACCTCTGTGCTCAAAGCTTCAAAAGAAAATGACAGTTAATAAATATTCACATGTGTTTCAATGGACTCATAATGTTCTTTGAAAGTCCTCTTACTCTTCTTTTAGTAGCTTTCCAAAACTGTTAAGCTCCCCTTCACTTTAAAATCAAGATGAACATAAGAACAAAAACTGTTAGAGAAGTGAATAAAATAAAAATAAATGTAATGCCTACATGTTTCTAGGCATTGATAGGAATATGATTTCACTTGCTTTAAATGATTGCATGTAGTTTCTTAGTTTGTTATAAGGAAAACAATATAAAGAATTAGGAAGAGAATTTTTTTGCATTTTCTATCCTTTAGTTCAGGGCTAGAGCTGAACTAAATATAAACTGAACCAAGTATAAATAGACCTCAGTAAATATTGTTGAATTAATGGCTAAACTAAACCAATGTGTCATGGAAAATTTAAGTTGTCAGTCAAATAATTGCAGCTGTAACATTTCTTCAGCATAGGTTTTTTTCCCCCTCTCTATTTGTCTTCATTGGCAAAATCTGGATAGATGATTCTTGTTTCCTTGCCAAGACTTACAATGTGTACACAACTCTCTGCCACCTCTAAGGAGACAATTACTAGGTATTCATCTTCTACGTGCCTGTCGTTGATCACCCTGGAGGCCACGCTACAGAAAGGTCACTTCAAATTGTACCAACAACAGAGTTCATAAAACTGGAGAAATGATGCATTTCTCAAAAACAGTGCCCTTCTTCTCCTCATAATGCATATTTTCAGAAGTTAGGTCATTCTACAAAAAGCACAAGGTCATGACTAAAGTTACATCAAAAAAACATGTGGCGATGGAATATACATCATCTACCACATTTCATTTTGTGTACTCATTTGATAGCCAACTTTTGTACTTCTTTGCTAAAAGCTGGAATTAGAGTTGATTCTGTCAGATAGGTGTTCTCTAAATTAGATTGCCAGACAAATACATTAAAAACAAACAGTGAATACTGGAAAAATTTCAGGGCAAAAACAATTAATATGAATAGCAATTAAACTTGATTTAGGATGGATATTAATTAGACTTGATTCCAGATAGATTGAAAAAAAAATTAATTTACAAATAGTTTCTAGGTATTAAAAGAAGAAGAAAGCTATTTTTTAAAAAACAGACCTATAAAGTTGGTTAAATAAAACTTACTTTAAAAAACAATGTTGCTAAGTATTTTAGTAATTTTTTATTGTGGTAGACACAAGGGTAAAGGTGCTAAATTTATCCTCCATGTTAAAAAATATTTTTTTTAAAGTCTATGAAGTTAATACTGAATTCTTTTTCTCCCCCTTGAGATATAGGAAAACAAATTTTAGACTTCGCATGAAAGAAAAATTATAGAATTTTCACCAACTCAAACTCACAAAATAAGTCTCTTGACTCATTTAAATACTTAAAATCTAATGCCACAAAAATGCTTTTCCTGATAAGCTAAGAGCAATGTGTTCATTTTCCATTTATCTTAAGATAATTATCACAAAGAGAATCTCTTTCTCTGTTCTTTCCTCCTTGATTTCAAAATATTTGAGGCCAGGAAAGAGAAAAATCAGAGTTGATGAACTGAAAAACACATCCTATGTAAAACCAACCCAACTTCATGATTCTTCCCTTGTTCGGTAGCATCATCTACAGAATAATGTTGCAACCCTCTGTCATGACATTTAAGGCTTTCCTTAATCTAAGACCTCACCATATTCCTTTGCATATTTCATAGCCTGGCCACATCAAATTGTTTGCCATTTTTGAAACACACCACAGCCCTTCTTCCTTCCAAATCTTTGATCACAATGTTTCTTCATCCTGAACCTTTCTTAAACTCTTTTCTACTCTCCAAAAGCTTCCTCATCCTTCAAGTCCAGATTAAATGTTACTTTATTTATAAATTTTCCTGGATATCCCCAGTAGAAATCTGTGGGATCCCATAGCTGAATGGTTATAATCTCCTTCATTGAATAGTGGAGGATGGTCAAATTGGAAGGATGTTAAAGATTGACGCATCTGGATTGGAATCCTGCCTCTGACATTTATTTAAAATTTCGGGAGCTTTGACAAGTCACTTGAGTACAGAGAATATCTACTTTCCCAGGCTATTGTTAGGATTAGGGATGGTATGTTTGTCACACAGTCTAGAAGATAGCTGTACATACACTATAGAGTCAAAATATTAGATCTCATATCATTGCACTCTCCAACCGAGGGTCTTTCTTCATTTTGAATGGTGCACAGACACTTGTTCACAGTATATGCACAAAATAGATGTCCACTGAATTTAAATAATGAAGGAATGCACATGTGAGAAACTGCCGTTAGTCTTATTCCTTGGAAAACTGCAGGTTTATTTTAGGCCAATCAAGAATTGCCTGAAAGCCTTCTAAGGGAAAGCCAAAATGCCACAATGGTGCTAAAACCAGTCAAATGAAGACAGAGTCAGCTGTGACACATCCTTTACTCTGAGTATCAGGCTCCCATTATCTTCATAGGCTCCTTGAGGTTTAATAACAATAATTTAATGATTTATAGTACCAACCCAGAGAATTTTGCCAAACTTGTTGATCATATCTATATAATCCCCTGGGGATTAGATAATTTAGACAGTTAGTTCAGTAACAACATGAAGAGTCCCAAGGTCAAATAGTGTTTGCCAATTAAACAGCAGAAGGAAGTGGTCATCTCACTATTCCTATCACACCTCTCCCAAAATAGAAAAGAACATGTTTTCTAAGCAATCAAACATAAAAGGAAACATAATCAGAGCTGGATATATAACTTTTAAATAAAAACTGATTCTTAAACGCAAAGCTATGAATGATTCTCAGAACAGTAACAACATGATCTCTAATTATCGTGGAACAGGGAGAGACATACTTAGTTTTAAAAAGAGAGAGCAAAACACTTGTTACCTTTTTAAAGAGGTCAATGTAAGGCATGAATTAAGTAAATACATTAAAAAAATCTCAACAATGTATTGTAAAAAATGTATTTTAGAGTCTTTAAATTAAATTAAATTAAAATAGGAAGAAATTTCTCTTTTGATATCTCCTAAGTGAGATAAAAGGTCCTTTTGATGGAGTGCTGGTGACACACAGCCTTTACACTGACTCTGGGTACTGCTTTCTGCTCCCAAACACTCAGTCCAGAAAAACTGCAGGCTGGTGTTCACCTGTGAAATTGAGTGTGCACCCAATTCCGCCTCCGTAGACAGAATGAAACACTGTGAATGATAAGAGAGTGATGTGAATTTGTAAGAAATACACGTATGCTGTTGGAGTCTAATAGAAATATTTTAACCACTGGCCTGAATCCAATCTGCACAGTAATTTAATAGACTATCAACCACAAATGCAATCCATAAGGCAAGTAAATGGGTACCAAGTGCAGTAGGTGATTTCCTTGGAATGGGATTGGTAGAATCAAACTAATCTATGTGGAAAAGGAAGCTGCCCAGCAACATCATGCAGTCAAAATCTTCAGTAAGAAAGTGTAACCAATCATATCCTTATGATATATTGCTTTGGAAGAAATCTGATCAACAGCACAGGACCTAACAAATCTCAAAGTTTTCTAGTTGTTGCTGTTATCAAGAGTTTCTTTTTTCTAGTATGTTACATCTCATTAAATGTATAGAAATTCCACGAGAACAGAACTTGAAGTCAGTGTTTTCCAAGTAACATATAAGAGTACATGTTTATAAGATGACATGATAATGTTATTTTCTTTCAAAGCAACTTATTGCAACTTGTATCCTTTAGACATCATTTTAGAATTCCACTTTAGGGAATTTATCTTCAGAGTTACTTAAGGAGATTAATTCCTAAAAGGAAATTAATCTCATAATGTAATAATCATAATTCAAATAAGATGAATTCAGAGGTTGTAATTAGCTCTTCTAGCTTTAATAAATAGAAATATTTAGATTAGGTACAAAAATATTTTATAGGGGAAAATACAAAAAAAAAATTGTAGAAGGAAGCCATGTTTTTTTAATTCATGGAAAGACTTTCAGATCACAATGAATTGCCTTATATAGATGGTTTGGAATTATCTAAAAAGACAGAAGTAAACCAGATGGTCTGAATGTCCCTTCAAGCTGAAGATTAGATTCTTTTGAATCATATTATGCATTGTATCATATATATAGTATATGACAAACATATTGCCCACAGAATACACTGGTTAAATGCAGTTTTCTCTGCCAACTATATGATGTTGTCCATATAAATCCCTACTAATACTGTTTCTCTTCATGAATGCTCAATTAAAAATAAAATAAAATAAATAATAAAATAAATAAATAAAATAACCAAGAGATTTTGTTTATATAATAAGCTAATTTTACCATTAGATATTAGACTGTTGACAGGACTCAAAAAAAAATTGGAAGATAACTTAACAAATCCAACATCATATTTTATTCACTTATTCAAGCAATAAGCAGGTACTTATAACTCATCATGTGACAGTCAGTGTTCTAAGCACTGACATACAGAGGTTAATAAAAGAGACAATGGCCTCTGACCTTACAGAATTTGCATTCTTATGTGGAAGGCAAATTATAAACTAAGTTATACAAATAAACATACAGTTAAATATTCTGATTAGGTCTGTGATGAAAAGCAAAGTACTCTGATAGAGAAGAAGGAAGGATCTAAGTTAGGCTGGAGAAAAAAGCATTTGATTTGAGTTCTGTAAGAATATTAGGACTTACCATGTAAACATTCACTTCAAGCAAAGAAAGGAATATGTAGAGAGATCTACAATGTGGGAAAGATCTTGATGCTTCCAAGGGATTGGAAGGTAGAAGAGTGAGCTAAGAGCTTCATTAGTGACGCAGAATAAGACTAAGATGAAGCCAGAGAAATAAGTATGGGCAAGGTCATTCAGGGCTCCATAGGATACATCAGTGATTTAGGCTTTTCTTTCCTAAATGCAATGGAAAACTGTTAAATGGTTTTAAGCAAGGCAAGAACATGCTCAAACTTAATTCATAAAAAATTCACTCCAGCACTGGGAGCAGTAGGGATGAATTATAGGGAACCAAATGTGGCCATTGCACCTCTGATGTAATGCACATAGGACTCTGGTAGTGACAGTGGAGATGAAAAGAAGCAGAAAGTTCTGAAATGTATCTTGTGTTGATAGTATGGTGTAAATTTAATGTTAGGAAATAAACACCAATTGCTTCTTCTTGACTCAAGATAAAACTTTGGCAATAACTTTACCAAAAAATACTCTAAATGTAACACTTTACAGTAATAGTTCACACAAAGCAGAATAGGGCAGTTGAATTTATAAAACTAATCACATGTTTACCTACCAGGAGAGCTTTCTAATCCCTAGAATACCATCTGATGAATAGATTGATGTCAAAGGTTTCTAGTCTGATTAGTATCCCACTAGGCGGGATTAAGTTCAGATTTACCAATTCATGGCAAACTTACTTTAATGTGGTTACTGTAATCTGAAGGCTTAAGGGAATCACAGCAAAGAGAATATGCTTAGTTGGATGAAAGGTAAAATAAAACAAATTATTTACTCATAAGTAAATATACATAAATATGAAAGGAACTCATTAAAAAGGATTTCTAATGTGGTCTAAAGTACTTGTCTTTGACTATGACTAGGGATTTGGATACATTAAACTGAAAACAGTTATGTGCAAATGTCCGTATCAATAAAAGTTAAAAAGGTTTGAGTGATGCTAAACATGGTCCTTGGAGGTAAGCTAATTAGTAAACTAGAGAGTCTTAAAATTCTCAAGTACCATCTTTGAACTGAAGAAGATGTCTACTAATGAAGTCCCCAGTGGGCTAAAAGTCTGTATCTGACAGTATGTGTATTTCTGTAGCTGAATTTCAACTATGTTGATGCATTAAAAGTAATATGAGATGTTACTCTATAAAAGAAAAAGGAGGCTAAAAATGTTCACAACACCCTAAACTGAAAGCATTTTATTTTTAATTTCTTGGTTATCTCTAATGCATATAAAACCATCAAATGCAACCAAAGTACCTAATAAACAGAGAGGAAAAAAATAAGGAAGACGGTAGATATTTAAAGGGGAAAAATATCACGAAATAAATCCAACTCTCTGACTCGTTTACATATTACAAAAATAAAAGAGGTAAACACGGTTCTTCTAAGAAGTTTTACAGACGAAAATATCAAACTTTATAACCAAGCATACTATTATTTCAAAGGGAATGCTTTAAAGCAGCATAATCAGAGCAGATATTTAACTTGGAAATCTACAAAGATCATCTAATTGTCCTTAATTGTGACAAGAGGAAAAGGATTGTTCCAGCAGCTGGCTAACACTTACTTCATAGAAAAGTCACCTGCTATGAGACTTGTGTTTTCTAGTAAGCATTCCACTATGATGTGTTATGATTGTTTCCTCTCTTTCAGCAGGAAAGTCTAGAGAAATCGAGTAGGTTTCAGGGACCAGAAAACTTTGCAAACAATATTGGCCTGGACTTTAGAACAGGGTCAGGACATACAGGAGCATACCAGGAGAGAGAGCTGAACATGCAGACAGCATGCCTTCTTCCTTCTCCAAGGATACAAGGAAGACCCAATACCTATATCTCTACAATTCTAAAAACTAAAAGTTGGTGAACAAGGCAGAACAAGTGCTCTGAACTTTAAAAAAAAGTTTCACCAATATTAAACAAGCTCTATTAAACTAGTGCAGCACATACATTCTTATTGTACCCACACTCCATCCCAGCCAGGAGGATTTTGATGACTGTTTTTCAAATTAACTCAATTCCTTAATCAAAACCTAACATTATTCTTCCCTCTTTTTTCACTTTTATCATATAAAAGCAAAGGAAGCAAAGAAGGAAAGAAGAGAAGAAGAGAGGGAGAAAGGGAGAAAAGGAGGGAGAGAGAAAGAAAGGAAGCAACAACAAAACTCTTGTAGCCTGCTTGAGAGCATCAGATGACCTTGACATCAAGGTCAACAGTTCAGAACTGCTGAAGGAGAAAGCTGGGGGAAAGCAATGACTGATGATCAATTAGACCTGGGGTAGGGGTGGCAGGCATTAGATGTGTGTGTCTGGGGTCTAGTATACATGTATCTTACATGTTTATTTTGCTTCTTTTCTAAACTTTTTTGTCTCCCTCCCAAATTACAGTATCTTTATAGATCTGTTTTTACTTCTGTTGCAAACTCTTTGTAGCTCTACATTGACCACCAATGTTCAACATTTTGTTGCTGTTGTTTGGGATTTCAGTATCCTCGATATTACTTACCAATAGACAGGTAATAAGTAGTATGATTCAGGAGCAACAGAAAGTCCTCTGGATCTTCTACAAACTAATATTTGCCTTACTAGTTATAACTTAAGCCTCTTAAGTTATTGGAAAATAAGCCAATCAGAGAGTGATCTAGGTTCTGATTTTCCTGTCTTTTAAAATGAAAGCATTCCAAGGACCTGAAGCTGGGCTATTCATCATTGACGCTTCAACGTAAAGGTGTTAAACTACACTGCTACCTCCTAACACTTTGCCTATGCCATTTAAACTCAAGGGACTAGAGTTTCAGGGAAGGAGCCAGAGGTGTAATATATAAGCAAGTGACACATACCAGGCATATAAGGTGACTTCAGTAAACAAAAACCCTGCAGCATTCATTATTTTGACTCTGGGGGTAGGAAATGGTGGAGGCACAGAGAAATCTTAAATTTTATGTACTCTGCAATTTTGCCTCTAACTGGCCCTGGCTCCTACAGTATTTATTATTAACACTTTCCTTTAAATTGCCTTATTCTTTTCCATCATCACAGGTACTTCTTAAGGTCATAAGTTGGTTCTAACTGCAGTTCTCTGATATTTTATCAGTGCTTAGAGAGTTGTTTTATCTTGGGATGAAGTGCTAACATTGATTAAAAAAATAGAATCATTACCAAAACAGACATATAGACCAATGGAACAGAATAGAGAGCCCAGAAATGAACCCACAAACTTTTGGTCAACTCATCTTTGACAAAGGAGGCAAGAATATGCATTGGAATAAAGACAGTCTCTTCAGCAAATGGTGTTGGGAAAACTGGACAGCAGCATGTAAAACAATGAAGCTAGAACACTCCCTTACACCATATACAAAAATCAACTCAAAATGGATTAAAGACTTAAACATAAGACAAGACACAACAAATCTCCTAGAGGAAAACATAGGCAAAACATTATCTGACATACATTTCAAAAATTTTCTCCAAGAAGAAATAAAAGCAAGAATAAACAAATGGAACCTAATGAAACTTACAAGCTTCTGCACAGCAAAGGAAACCAGAAAACAAGAAGAAAACCTACAGAATGGGAGAAAATTTTTGCAGGTGAAACCGACAAAGGCTTGATCTCCAGAATATATAAGCAGCTCATACGACTCAATAAGAAAAAAATAAACAACCCAATCCAAAAATGGGCAGAAGACCTAAACAAGCAATTCTCCAAGGAAGACATACAAATGATCAAAAAACACATGAAAAAATGCTCAATATCACTAATTATCAGAGAAATGCAAATCAAAACTACAATGAGGTATCACCTCACACCAGTCAGAATGGCCGTCATTCAAAAATCCACAAATGACAAATGCTGGAGAGGCTGTGGAGAAAGGGGAACCCTCCTACACTGCTGGTGGGAATGCAGTTTGGTGCAGCCACTATGGAAAACAGTGTGGAGATTCCTCAAAAGACTAGGAATAGACTTACCATATGACCCAGGAATCCCACTCCTGGGCTCGTATCCAGAAGGAAATCTACTTCAGGATGACACCTGCATCCCAATGTTCATAGCAGCACTATTTACAATAGCCAAAACATGGAAACAGCCTAAATGTCCATCAACAGGTGACTGGATAAAGAAGAGGTGGTATATTTATACAATGGAATACTACTCAGCCATAAAAACCGACAACATAATGCCATTTGCAGCAACATGGATGCTCCTGGAGAATGTCATTCTAAGTGAAGTAAGCCAGAAAGAGAAAGAAAAATACCATATGAGATCGCTCATAGGTGGAATCTAAAAAACAAAAACAAAAACAAACAAACAAACAAAAACAAAGCGTAAATAAAGGATAGAAATAGACTCACAGACAGAGAATACAGACTTGTGGTTACCAGGGGGGTGGAGGGTGGGAAGGGATAGACTGGGATTTCAAAATTGTAGAATAGACTACACTGTATAGCACAGGGAAATATACACAAAATGTTATGATAACTCACAGAGAAAAAAATGTGACAATGAGTGTGTATATGTCCATGAATAACTGAAAAATTGTGCTGAACACTGGAATTTGACACAACATTGTAAAATGATTATAAATCAATAAAAAATGTTAAAAAAAAAAACAGAATCATAGCAGATAAAGAAGTTTCCAAATAACCTTTTTTTTTTCTGAATTGATAGAATGAAGAAAAATGTTGACTAATGGTTCAAATACTGAAGGAGGATAAAGGGAAGGAAAAAAAACCAAAAAGAAATATATGGGAGACAAGGGAAATAGCTGATGGGTTGTATTAATCCAAAGTAACATAGTAAAAACAGCAGTGTTTTGTTCTTGAATGAGAAATGATACTTATTATAGAAAGGCTGTGGGTTAATATAATTGGGGGATACTAGTACCGAGACAGAGGGCAGGAAATGGTAGACACAGAAGGGGCAAATATATTTGAGACAGAAGGAAAACTTCATGAATCTACTTTGTTAAGTAAGAGAAAGCCGTGGGATGTTCTTGAGGAAAGATTATGGGTAGAAAAGATGGTAAGAGGAGAGCAGCCTTTAAATGTGTCTTAAATCCTTTCCCTTCAAGAAAATATTTTAAAATTTTTAATTGAGATCCTTCTGCACAGTTGCAGGTTTCTGTTTGTTTGGATGGTCACCATTGTTTTTTCACATTAGATTCAGACAGAGGTGAAACTGGTGTTAATCTTAAAGGGCCAGCCCTTTCTTACTCTGAGGAAAATTTAAGAAAAATCTTAAATTGTTCTAGACAATACTATATTGCAGTAGACACATAAAATATGGAGGGAAAATGTGTAAGGTATGTAATAAGATGTAAGGTATACAGTCAGCAATTATTACGGGCACATAAGGAAACCTTGTCGCAAAAACTTCACACACATTCACAACCCAACATTACTCTTTTAGCCTATGACGTACTTTAAAAATTAAACAGTATCTTCTAAATGTAGCCTTGTTTTCACTTGTTATTTTCTAGCTCAACTCTTATAGACTGCTTTTTTTTCTTAATGGTTCATTATCTTTCCATTTGTATCCTTCAAAATACAGGCTTTTTTTCTCTTCTCCTCTCCCTCTCTCTTTATTTAGCCCTTTCTCATTATCATTCTGAAACCAGTGTATTTTTTTTTCCTGCATAGACTTTAGACCCAAATCCCTTGCCAGCCTCCAGAAAAGCCATGCTCCTTAAAGTCATCTGACTCATGCTTTCCATTGGTAAATATTTCCAGGTCATTGAAGCATGAAAAACTGATCAATTTCTACCATCAATTACCCAAGTTCCAGGGCCTCAGCTGACATGCAGTGTTCCACCAGCGCACCCCAGTTCTTACCCTTCTCCCCGATTCTGTCCTTGCTTATAATGCTTTTTGAGTGAATTTATTACTTCAAGCTGCTTCTTTTTCTAAACTCATACTGGTTTCCTTAAACCACTTTCTCTCCAATTCTCCCATCTTTTCCAAGATCACCAGGACTCTCCCTTCCCTTCCTTTGCCCAGATGTTGAGAGTTGGAAAAGTTGGAAAAGCCAAAGCAGATGTGTGGCCCAAAACTGCTCCAAAGAAAGATGAAAACAGCTTAGTTCCTCCTGCCCCTGCGGACAGCGATGGGGAGAGTGATAACTCAGACCGTGTTCCTGTGCCCAGTTTCCAGAATTCCTTCAGCCAAGCTATTGAAGCAGCCTTCATGAAACTGGACACGCCAGCTACTTCAGATCCCCTCTCTGAAGAGAAAGGAGGAAAGAAAAGGAAAAAACAGAAACAGAAGCTCCTGTTCAGCACCTCAGTCGTCCACACTAAGTGACACTACTGGCCCAGGCTACCTTCTCCATCTGGTTTTCTTTTTTTGTGTGCTTTTGTTTTGCTGCTGTAATTTTTAAGTATTTGAGTTTGAACAGATTAGCTCTGGGGGGAGGGGGTTTCCACTTGTTTCTTCACTAGAGGCCTTTCCTAGAAGGATGCCTCACCTCCTTTCACCTGAATCCCTCATCAAGTCTTCATTCCCTGGCCATCTGCCTTCCAGCATTTATTAACTTTCACTTTCCCTCAAGTAAATGCTATCTCGACATTTGGGGTGAGATGAAAGGTGAAATGAAAGACGGAGTTGCCATAGGTTAGTATCACACGAGGGCAATTCAGAAGGAGAGCATTTTGGAACCAGAGAAGAGAGCTATAAGAAGGGTAAAATATTAGAAAATTATCACACACCCAACAAAGGAAAGGTTTAGGTGCATATTCAGACTAGCAAAGAGGAAAAACCTCTAGCTAATAGACAGAAAGAAATTGATAGAGAGGAATTAAATATATGCTAGAGAGAACAGAGAAAAGAGAAGATGGAGGGGGAAAGGAGAGACAGAAGGGAAGAGAGATGCAAAAGTCACAAATACCTTAGGTAGGTAGGTTGTTAGCAAAGGGACAGAGGCTACTGTTGACCCTCAGTAAAAGGATTCATGTGCACCAAATGTATTCTTCCAATGTCAATCGATAAACTATTTACATAATTTTTTACTTTTCTCCCTATTGCATTCTCTTCTATTTAATATTTTAGAAGAGGTATTCCACTATTTTATTATTGGTCAGTAGCCATTATGGCAATTCACTCTTTTAAATAATCTATTTTATCCATTAATTAGAATATCCTATTACTACAAATAACAAAATAAAAAAATTATTGCACTTTGACTCTGTGTTAGGTACTTCACTAAGCAGTTTACATACATTTTTGCATCTTATCTTCAGAACATCCCAATGGAACTGGTAATAGTAACTTCATTTAACAGGTGAGCCAAAGCAAGCTTAGGGAACTTGAGTAACTTATCCAAGGTTACAAAGCTGCTAAGAAGGAAGGCTGATTCACACCTAGGAGTATCCGGTAACAATGTCCATCTTCTCATTACATTCTACTATAAGTTATTGACTAAGTTTTATTACCTGGCATTAACACAAAAAAATTGTTTGGAAAATCATTATGCTTTGGTTTAAATGGAGATTGCAGGAGAAATATCCCCAAACATATTACCTCATTAAATGGCTGGAACAGAATTATATTGGATAAATAATATATATCATGATTGTACTAGAATACATTTATGTATAATTAAAATCTGAATTTACTTATTTTAACAGAGTGTTACTTACTGAGTTCTAGCCAGTGACTTAGTCACCATTTTTATATTGTATAAAATAAAAATCACCAAATATAAGTGCAAAATTCAATGAACTGTGACAAATGTATACATTTATAAAATTATCACCTAATTCAAATTCTATGTCACCCAGATATTCCTCATGCCTTTCTTACAATTTCCCACCCCACCTTGGCACACTGACATGCTTTCAGTCACTAGAGTTTTGTCTTTTTTAGAGTTACATATAAATGAATCAGATAGTATGCAGCCTTCAGTGACTGTCATTACTATAGATACATGTTGCCATCTTCAAACCTGAAAAAATTTTTAGACATTTTATATACATACACACACACACATATATATAGTCTGCTGGCAATGAATTCTTTAAGATTTTGAAAATCTAAATATATTATTTCATCTTCATTTTGAAGGATAGCTCTACCATATATAGGTTATTGGTTGATTTTATTTTTCTTCAGTATGTCTCCAGGCTTTCATAATCTGATGAAAAGTCACGCATTAATCTTATGACTCCCTAGTATCTAATGTGTCATTTTTCTCTGGTTGTTCTCTGTATCGTATCTTTTTCTTTGCTTTCAGTAGATTTACCATAATGTGTCTGGAAGTGTATCTCCTTGCATTTAACTTATATGAGATTCTTTGAGTTTTCTGTATTTGTTTTCCATCAAATTTGGCATGCTTTGGGCCTTAATTCCTTAAATTTCTTTCTGCTTTCTCCTTTCTCTTTTTGGGATTTCATTTACATATATGCTAGACTACTTCATATTTTCCCCCAGATCTTTAGGATTCAGTACATTTTTCTTTATGCTTTTTCTATTTTTTCTTCAACTGGGTAATTTCTATTCATCTTAAATTTACTGATTCTTTCTTCTGTCATTTGCAACCTATTGTTGTGTCTATCTAGTGAATAATTTTATTTCATTACTTCTACTTTTCTACTTTATATTTTTAGTTAATTTTAATTTTTCTGTTGAGATTTATCATCTGCTTATTCATTGATGCCATATTTTTATTCAATACTTTGAAGGTATTTTCCTTTGATTCTTATATTATATGCTTTGAAATTATGTCTGCCAAATCCAACATCTGAGTTCTCCTAAAGTCAGTTTATATTGACTGCCTTATTTTTCTGATTATTTTTCAAATTTAGCTGTTTCTTTGGATCCCTGATTTTTGGTTGAAAATGCAGACTTTGCAATAATATGTTCTTGTGACTCCGAATTTTATCCTGTTCTTAGGATTATTCTGGTTTTGTTTTCTTAGGCAGTTAATTTGCCTGGAATCAAACTGAAAGCTGTTACCAATTGCCTGTCTTCTGCTCCCACATTCATCCACCTTCAAAGTTCAGCAGTATATAGATGTTAAAATATCTGCTTTGCTCTTACATCTTCCCACTGCTGCATTTTTAGCCAGGCTTCCTATAGGTCACCCATACGTGCCAAATTTGTCAATAATCTGGAAATTCAGGCTTCTATAGGTCTCATGCTTTCTGTTTTTCCTTGTTCCCAAGGAATCCTCTAATTTCCAGTTGCTCTGCTGATTTTGGACAATGTACTCTGAGACTTCCATCTTTCTGTTTGTCTGAACTGAGCATGATTGAGAAATGCAGTCCATTTTTAAAAAGCATCAAACTCAGAGATCTGATTCTGTGTCATCCTACGTTTCACCCTCTGGTGTCTCGCTATTTTTACCATTCTGCCTTCTGAGGTCTCCCCTATACACAAATAGTTTAGCTGTCAGCCAGATATTTGGGAAGTTTATATTCAGAATTTGAGATTCCTTGCTTCTCATGCTACTCAGTATTTCCCCTTTAAACATCTAGTCTTGAACTCTGATCTCTAGCACACTCAGTTGCCATTTTAAACAGCTGTAGCCTTGGGGAGAGAATAGCATACTCAGGTCAGGAAATAACAAACTTGAAGTTCTTACTCATTCCAGTTGTAGTTTTCTGAGTTTAAAATGTCCCTGGCTTCTGGTTTTATTCTTTTTAAATGCTATATAGTTATTTATTGATTTTACATGTTATACAGCATTTATAACTCTTAACTGATAGGTGTTCACAAAGCCAACTTACTCCCTGCCTTTCTGAGGTTCTATAATTTTGCTTAGCAAAACCAAGACTAAGTAGTTTCAAAATATTAATTATGATTATCTGTGGTACAGCTTGATTTTGGTTAAAATATTTTTATTGTGATAAATGATCTTTAACATATTCATCTTTCCATATCTAACTTTTATTTAATGTCTTAGGTGTGATATCTTTTTATAAATCATAATTAAGATATTATGTCTTGTAGATGTACAATAATCAAAATAACAATGCAGGTAAAACAACTGACCACTGAGAATTCATTTTTTTAGGTTGTCCTGTATCAGTATGTGTCCCATGGTCCTGTACTAACCAAACAAAATGGGAGAGAGGAGTATATCAGTATAGATATAGTGGGAGGATCCATAAAACAATCTTAGGTAGAAAAACATTCTGGAGGTAGAGAGTCAAAGTATTTACATATTGTCTGGTATGGGATCTTTTCCATCCTCTGACATTATAAAGATGGGCACCATATCACAAGGCATCAGTGCTCTGTAAAGTGATTAAAAACACTACGTAAAGGGAGTTCTGTTCATGTTGGAGACATACTGATATCTGACCTTGTTCTTTCATAGGGATACTTACTAGCCAGCTCCTGGTCCAGCCTCAAGCCAGGTATCTAAAACCAGAGTAGGACAAACTGTCCGCCTGGCCTCTACCATCTCTTACACCCATTGAATTCACTAAGCTACTGTGGATCTTTTTTGAGGAGCATTCTATCCATAAGACCCTGATGCAGAAATTGAGCCGAGGGCGGGCTGCATCTGTGGGTTTTTCTTTTTTTTTTTTTTTTTTTTTTCCTTTTTTGCTTATTCTGAGTGAAGTGTAAATTGGTTTCTTGTTTTGTTTTAACAGTCTAAATGTCAAGAGTGCTGAATTTGATCTGCTTTACACATGTTAAAAAGGAAATTAGAAACTCTATTAAGGGCTGAATGCTGAGAGTTTTCATCAGTGACTTGAGTCTATCTTGGTATCTTTTACATGTTTTTAAGTTGCTTGGGAGTTACGAAATTTGTATTAATGTGATGAAGACAAAAGCCATCAAATTGAAAGGATATACAGACATCTACCTTCATCCTAAAGTTCTGTTTTCCTTTGATCCTTTGTGTACACTTTACCAAGGAGGCCATCATTGTGCTGAGTAAGGTTTCATAGGTTTGGAAGGGAGATAAGAAAAATGAGAAAATGATTAAATGAATTGGAATAAGAAAGTGTATGGAAATATGGACAAGAGATTCTTAGTGATAGCTGAAAAAGGTGAGAAGGTAGAAAGAAACAGTATTGGAGGAGCTGAGCTAAATGACAGAAGGAAATGGCTGTGAGGAAAAGGACCAGCAAGTCTGAGATCGTTATTCGGGAGAAAACCGAAGACAAGCAAAGAGGGAAATTGAGATTTGATCAGCTGCAATGAGAAACGGGACTTTGATGAAAAAGAGGTATTTAGTTATGCTGCATAACGTGCAATAAATGTCCTTATCTTAAACCTTCTGAATTCTCCCAAAATGCAGTATTTATTTTCAATGCTTTTTAATGTTACAATATGCTATGACTATTCTTAAATTCAAAACAAAAAAGATTTAATTTTATTCAAGTAACATTTCAGGGACTCACAGACTTTTTAGACATGAGGTGACTGCCCAGCTGTACCTCCAGTGAGCCAAGAATGCCCTGTCATCATGAGGGTCAGGTTATTGAATGTGGGGGACAAACAGAACAGACATAATCCATGATTGGATCGCCCTTAGAGTACCATATTAAGGTGAGAGGCAAACTGCAAGAATTCCTCTAAGACTGGGAGAATGCCTGATCTGTAACTAGATCTATCAAATGGAATAGAGAGTCTTAGAACTATGTGAGATTGCTAGACTGTAAAAACCTAAGAAACTCCATGAAGCTGCAGGAAGGAAATTAGTGTTTAAGCCACATCTACAGACAAATAACTTATTGAAACAGCTGAGTCTTTCTTAAAAGAAGACAAGAGATCTGTGACAGGGACAACTGAATAATTTTAGGACTTTTGTCTGGACTCACAGGCTAATCACTGGTGCTTGGAGACCTCAGAGGACTAAAAATTCCTTCCTTTAAGGAACCAGAGAAGTTTTCAAAAATTACATTCCAGGTCTGGAAAAGAGAGGTGCTACTGAAATATTACAATAGTGGCAGGTCTCAGAGACTGAAAATCAACAGAAATTAAGAGGACTATTCTAGATCTTGCATCAAGAAGAGTTTGAAGATGTGAAGGTGTAGACTTCCATTTCCATGACTGAATTCCCAGTAGCCCTAGAAAGAATGCAGAGCAAGACAAGGAGTTGATGGCATCAGTTTATAAAAATGTGTCAGAGGAAAGGGAGAAGCTTTCTGTTTAGTGATGAGATGCAATGGTCTTTGATAGTAGATCACGCAGTTGTGCTAGAGCACAATTTAGAGACATAAATGGCTGGGCCAAGTCAATGCAAAAGAATATAAAGCCAAAAGCTGCTGAACAAGGAGACTTTTTTCAGAATCCTAAGAAGCCACCTGCATTGTCAATGTTAATAAATTTAATTAAAGATGAGGAAAAGTATGATATTAAGGCAGTCCTCAGGGATAGGGCCAAATAGTGGACTTCAGGCCTGAAGTTCCAGGATAGTCATGGGGATTAGGAAAGCTAAAGTAGGAAAGAAAGCATACACAAGGAATGAATCCTTAAATGTATAGGTTTTCATGGGCATGGAGAGAAACATTTCTCCTCTTGCTATCAAGAGACCCCCAGAACTAGCCTGGGAACAATTTTATGGATTAAGTCGTCTCCAAATTTACCTTTTGTTCATTAAGAGTTGATCAATGATAGCATCTCTCTGGCCACTAAGCTCTAATCTCCTGGAATGTATCAGAACCCAGATGTGGGGACAGATACTCTAACAGGCTTATGTCAGCTGAGGACTTTGGGACACAGCAACACCCTGTGTTTATTTAAGTTATGGTAAAGTCAAGCATTTGTTGGAAAATTATACTTAAGAAGAAAAGTAATCAATAAAAAACCAACCCTCCTTTCTGATTGAATAGAAAATACTTTGATGAGCACAGTCAGCTTGATTCAGAAAGAACAAAAGCAAAAGTAAGAGTAACCGAAAGGCAGGACACTCAACAGAGTAGGACTAGAAAGCCAAAGGACTGGAGATTTGGATGAAAAAGGGACACTGGCTGCCAAAGTACATATTATAGCCTTTTTGATAAAGGGTAAATTACAGCTGTCAAAAATTTCATTAAAACCTATCTTGCATCTTTCCCTCACCCTGGCATCTGAAAATATTTCTTTAGTTTCTGACTGAGCTGTCTGACTAGAGGCCCTTTGCCAAGGTGGATTGAACTGTAATAAACCTAAAGACAGGGAGGCAGCAGACGACAGTAAGTTGAGCTATACTAGTAAGGATGTGGCAATAACTGGAGAATACATCTGGAAATAGGCAGAAGAATAATTCAAAGGTGTTTCTAGAAGAGGTAGAGGTATATGTTGAGGAGCTTCATCACGGGTTGACTGAAGGAGGGATGATTTTATATTTATGCTCATTTATTTTTGCTTGGGAGAGAGAAGGAAAATTATGAAAAGAAATTGTTTTCAGTTTCTATAAAGAACAGAAATCTGGGGAGACAGAGGTGACTCCCTCTCATCTTTCAAATTTCAAATGTCACCTATTTTCAGAAACCTTCCCTGTCCATTTTGTATAAAGTAGCCACACACACCACCCTGCCTTTCAGGTACTCTCCATAACATCATTTGCTTATAAGATGCACAGCATTTGTTATTACACTCTGTAAATCTAATTTATGTATTTTCTTGTTTATGTCTGTCTCTGTCATTAGGAATTAAATGTCATAAAGTTAGGATCCTTTTCTCTCATGTTCACTCTATTTACAGACCTACCACAGACCTACCTATCTTGGCCAACAACAGATATCCAATAAATATTCCATGAATAAATGAATGAATGAATGAATAAAAGACTGACTAAGTGATGTATTCAGAGTTTTCTAGAAAATGTTGCTCTGTTATACACGGTATAACTTCCCAAGCCTTCCTTCTCTCTAATTATATTAGTGTAAAGATTATTTTTTAAAGATTTAAAAATACAAGATTATTTTTTAAAGATTTAAAAATACTCATGTTCCCTTGATTATATAAAAGGAAATAAATAATCTTCCATGTTTTGACAGAGGAGTTTGACAAAATCAAAGTCTACCTGTATACTGACAAGATTAAGGATAACATATTACTGTCATTTTACAAAACAAATATGTGCCCTTTATACATATTGAATTTTTTTTTCATGAAAAACTCCATTTCCTTGCTCATTTTAGCAATTTGACTCAGTAAACTTTCATTCCTTCAGACACAGTATGTAAGAGTATTCCTCAAAATTAATCATAATCTACTGACTCAATATTAATAAAGTATGCAATCTTTGTTCTCCATAAAGCCATGTCGTGAACTGATACTTTAATCATCTTAACTGTGTTATCACCAGTCAATTCATGTACTGAGGCAGAAAATACTACTCAAATCAACTCTTCCTCATAGAACCACATCTAAACTGAAAACTAAATACACATTATTATCCTTCTCTTATCTCTTGTTTATCAACTGAATTCCATAATCCAATTAGGCAACCCACTATCAAAGAACTTAAATTTATCTTTAAAATAAATCCCCATTCCCTGGCATTGTCCAAGTGTAGAATGTATCTTCTACCACCTCTCAGCTGATCTCTGACTACTCTCCTTCAAATCCTTGATAAGCAAAGATATCCAAATAGTATTATGGCTTTTAAGCACTTGATGATGAATTTATTTTGCAGTCTTTCAAATCTAGCCCCTTTCTCAACTCCAGTGTTAGCAACCTAGGTCAAATCCTCATTAAAACTAATCGGAACCAGTGAAGCACTACACTAACTAGCATTCCTGCTTTTTGTTCAGAAGTCCTCAAACTCTGAACTAGACCTCCTGGAGCAGAGGTTTCAAAACAATTTGGATCACTCACCTCTAAATGATAAAAACTGTGTGTGTGAACTCACAATGTATGTGTATTTATTTATTTATCTGTAAATTGTGTGCCTGTTTTATTTTGCTAATGCTTAATGTACATTTTTAAATATACAAAAAAAAATTTAAAAAGTGAAGTAGAAACAGATGTTCTCATATTGTCTTCCTGAAGCCTAGTGAAACATATTCTTCTGAATCAGGGTGGTGATTAGATGACTTTCAAAAGTCTATATATTTCTATATTTTATACGTAGATATTCCACATTCAAGTTATCTATGACCTCTTAGGTTAAGATCAAGTGACTACATCACTTACCCTGACCTCAGATTGATTTTAGTAAAACACAGATCTTACCCTAACACTTTACTTTTCCAAAAACCTGCATTTAAAAAATTATATCCTCTATTCTTTGGTTAGTGAACATAGTTCTACAGAATCTGAGAACAAATTTTGCAGCTGTTATCTCCTGGCAAGCTTGCTGACTACACAGAAAACATTCTTTTCTCTAGTACACCAATATGTGTCACACTTTTGAGTCATTTTTCACTTCCCTATAAAGGGAACTACCACTCATGTTTAAGTATTAATACTAGTAAGAATTACCATTTATTAAACACTTACTTTGGGTTACACATGTTCATTATCTTAGTCAATCCTCATAACATTAGAGGACAGGAATTATCCCCAATTTACACAAGAGTAAACTGTGGGTCAGAAAGTTATTGTATTTTACCAAGATTACAAAGTTGAATTTACAGCCAAGCCTGGGTAACTTAAAACCTGAACATGTCACCACCACCCTGAACTGTTTCCATACCTCAAGGGCCATCTCAAATTAAAGCTTGTCCTGACACCCTAGCCTCCAATCCATTTCTCTGTAGGCAGCATGAGAAGTTATCTGCCCTGTGTTTTTTAGCACTTGTTCATATATCCAAGCACTTACAATCATATATTTGAGTACTCGGTATGCGTGAGTGTGTTTGTCTTCTCTTTCACCTATTGTAAAACTACTAGAATGTTAGGAGTGTTTTAATTCTTACCTGCCTCATCTATCTAGTATTTAATAAATGTCTACAGACTCTCTTACAGTGATATAATAAATTATTATTTGATTGTAAATTGATTTACATTCTATTTTAAAATAAGAAATGGCCAATGTTATGGTTTTCATATTTTTTAGTCCAAGTTCTTGTGACCAAGGGAACCAAATGTTATCAATACTTAGGGCCATCTCTCATCCAAAAGTAGTGATAGAGAGTGGACTAAGTATTTTTGGAAAAAAATGAAAATCTGAAAATCTCCTCAAATCTGAAGACAAAAACTTTTATTTTTAAGGAAAAATACAAGTGCTTTAGAAAGACTGTAGAAATGATACCATATATCATAGCAGAGAATATGTAATCTTATCACATATTAAGAGTAGATATGGAAACAATCAAATACAAATTGGAGAATATTCTACAAACAACCAGCCTGGACTCTTTAAAAATGGTAATGCCATGAAAGACACCAAAGGTTGGTGAAATGTTCTAGATTCAAGGAGACTAAAAAGATGTGGATGAATGTACTATATGGGGGAGCTACATAGGACCAATTAGGAAAAGTCCTTAAATTTCCTAAGGGTGGTAACTGAATTGTAGTTATTTAGAGGAAAGTCTGTTCTTGGGCAAAATATATGTTGAAGTTTGTTAGTTAATAAGTTATCTGAGTTTTAAGACTAACTTTTAAATGGTTGGAAAAAATAGAAAAGAAAGAGACAGAAAGAAATGGAAAGAAGGAAAGGAGGGATGGAGGGAGAGAGGGAGAAAAGAGAATCATGGGTAGAGGGAAGAAAGAAAGAAAAAGGGGAAGGAGGGAAGAAAGGAAGAATGAGAGAGAGATTAATGGGGCTGCGGGATATTTAAAGAGAGATATAATGCAAATAATGGCGAAATGTTAGCAACTGGTGAATCAAGGTGAAGTGTGCATGAATTGTCATTGTACTATTATTACAACTTTTAGGTAGGTAAATAATTTTCAAAGTAAAACATCAAGGAACAGAAGGGGAGATGCTATTAGTCATCTGTATCAACCATAAGAGAAACTCAGTATTACATATGGGCATTACTCAGTTTTGAGCAGCATGGCCCTCCAGTGGTCTCTCACAAGATACTGAACAAATTCATCTGATGGACAGGGTGTTTAATAGTTAAGATTCAAACCTTGAAAAAATCTGCCAAAAGCAAACCTTTCTGACTTAACATTGTTTACTGAACTCAGCTTTCCAATAACTATGTAAACTGCAATGCTTTTTGCACCCATTCTCAGTGTTCGATAATAAAACTACATCATCACTGAAGAATATGATATTCATGACACTTTTATGGCACATGGACATCATTTAATTTTTTTTAACTGTCAAAATAATTATTTTAAATATATTAATGTGAATTGAAACTATTCTATTTTATACAAGATTCAAATGTAAGCCAGCTTATCAGGGAAATTATACTACTTTTTTTTTTTTAGGTTTTGCAAAAAATCTGAAATCTATGCTTAATTTTTACAAGTTGGTTTATGCTAACTTTTAATCACAGTATTGAAAGCTAATACTACAATGAACTTTGCAGAATCCTAAATTATTCTTGGCTATATGGTTGCTCTAAAAATCACATATTAACCTAAGAAATCTAGAACTTCCACTTAAATGCAGTATGCTGGTTTATACCAGAATTAACCTTCACTCAGGTTGGATTACACCCTGGAGCCAAACTGACAAAGCAACTGAGCAATCTAGACTGACCAGAATTGACTGATGTTAATATCAGGGAATAATATCTGGGGGAGAGACTGTAGATGCAGTACTTGGTTGCCGTATCTTTGAGAGTAAAGCCTCCTTAAGAGTTAATAATCTACTGGTATGTCGTTAACACCAGTTTGCTAATGAAGATAGAAATCTCATTCTATCTCAGCTTCTTAAAATTCTGATTCAGTACAAATAGACTTTGAACAGCTATACCAAAGAAACAAAGATAGAAGAGAGATAGCTTTCAACATAGTCTCAATCATACATTTCAAATAAGCAAAAATGTGTACTAACAGGTAAGTAGTCAATAACACTGCCACCACTGCTTAAGGCAAAATTAAAATTCAGTCTAGACTTGTCCCACAGGTTGTCAGCTAACAGTGTTAAGTGTGCTTATGGGTAAATTTAGCTATGATCTTGGCAACTGCTTCTAGAGAAATATTCCATGAGGGATCTGTCTTCTAATGATTACCTAATGATAAAATACCAGTAGAGCATCGCAAATTATATCTTGAAACCCCTTTAAAGTAAATGATACAGCTATGATATGTGAAGACAAGAATCTATAAACATTTTGGCAGGATAAATAGAAAGGCTAAGTCCAGTTTGGCAGTATAAAGTATCTGGATCATGAGCATCACAAATATTATTTTATTATATATGCCTCATAATCGTGAAAACATTCTTCTAAGATTTATTATATATGCCTCATAATCGTGAAAACATTCTTCTAAGATTACCAGTTAAACCTCTTTTTTTCGCTGACAAAATAACTTCTTGTTATTGGCAGTAAAGAAAAGGCTTAAACTTGGGAACAACAGGAAATGCATTTTGCAAAATGCAGTTTTCTCAGAGATAAACATTCAACTAAAAGAAGAGGTTAAAAATACAAATTGTTTTTATTGCTATGCCTTCCTTTAATCCAGGAGAGAAAATCTTTACACAAAGATATATTTCAATGATCCACATGGCAAGAGAATGTACAGCTATTTATTTGCCTCTCAGAATTTTGGAAAATTAACCTTCCTAGAAAAGATTAGCTTATACCCTGAGGACATACAAATGAAGTTGCATTAAAGGTTTAATTTCAGTAATAAAGTGGCAAAAGAAGATAATTAGGATGAAGAGGTTAATTTTGATTTATATGGCGGAAAGGCCATGGACTTTGGATCCTGACCTGTCGGGGCTGAAATTATGTTCCTGCCCTGACTTGCTCTGCAACCTGTTCTGGCCGCCTCCTGCTGAAGCCACCTGAGTTTTCCCTCTTGGATCTATGAGTGTCGGAGCTATGGTCACAGTTTTCTGGTGATATAAAGATGTCTCAGCTATAGCACACTTCTCCTGAGTAACGCTGAGGACGGAAAGAGATTTGAGAAGACCTCAAATTTGGGAAGTCGTCCTAAAACACTGCCCTGTGAAAAGATGATTCTGCTTGATTATGCTTATCCTGGGACAGAAAATTTGGCCTATTAGGACTCAGGATAGAGAATATTGTTCAGAACTATAAAAGAACAAAGGAAGTTGTGCTCAACATGTATCATGAGGAGCCAGTGGAGAAGTTTTCCATTTCTCCTTCGTTTTTCAAATAAGCATGTGCAAGGCTGACTTCTCCATAAGATTAGTTTGGGAAATTGTTAAATGTTCTCATTTCCTTTCCAGAGCCCTCAGAAATTCACAGCTCATTAGAACCTTCAGAGTAGTTAATAAACAAAGCTTGGTATTATTACCTAATTAAAATATATCTCATTTCAACATTTTATTACCCACTATTAAGATTCTTCTGCTACAGAGGTTACATAAAAATTATCATTCTGCTTTCTTTTAACTGCAAGTTTCATAGAGTAGTTCTTTCAAATCAAAATACGTAGAACTTGTAGCTGGGAAGTCATGTCAGCCAATCTTAACCCATTTAAATAAGCTCTGAGGCAATATTCTGAATGCAAGATCATCTAGGAAATCTACCTCAAGATCTGTACTTTAACAGCTGCTTCCATCAGATGTTACTGAATGATAAATACAAATACGAACTATAAACTAATTAATGAGGACATTTTCTATACCCTTATTCTTTCACTAACATGTCTTCGCACAGTGGACATAGCATCAGAAGGGGATTTGCGTGCTAGTTTTGGCTTCTGCCATCTCGTGCATCTCAGAAGAAAACTACTTATTCTCTTCTGTGCCCCATTTTCTCGCCTTTAATATGTGTTTACAGCAACACCCTTCCTGCACACCTTACATGATACTTGCAAGGACAAAGTGGAATTAACTCATAAAAAATAAAGATATCTTTTATTTTACAGACTTTTCTTCTTACAGCTGACAGGTAGCATAATGGGCCTACAGAATCCATCACTACGACACCCCTACCTGTTAGGTAGTTAGATAAGCGAGGGCACCCAGCAGACAAGGTAGAGGACAGGCTTCAGGACAAAAGGGCTTTACTTCCACTAAATGAGTGCCAGCAAGAAACTGGTTAGAACCAGACAGGTATGACAGCACAATTGTGCATTAGTGACAAGGACCTAACTAGACATGACCCAATGCTCATTGTAATATAATTAGCATTGTGGTTTAGCTCCCCTCCTCCAAGGGTTTTTCTCCAAGGGCAAGAGCCATCAATCAAGAAACCCCCTCTAAGCGAGGGTATAAGAGAAGGGACAAATAAAGACCATTGCTAATTGCCAGTAGATAAGTCTGCCTTCCACTCTTGGAGGTGTACTTTTGCTTTGCTAATAAAATCTTTAAAATCGTTCACTACACAACACTTTCATCCTGTCTGAATTCTTCTCTTTAGGGCAAGACAAAAACCAAGGTTTTCTTCCCTTTCTAGGGTAATGCACCCACCGGGAGAGGCCCAGGAGAGAAAGAGGTCTTAGTTTTCCAGTGAGAGTACATGATTCAGGGAGGTCAAATAAATGAAGCCTGAGAAGTTCACATTGGATTTGTTAAGTCTTAACCTTCATTAAAGGAGCTTGGTGGAGGGAGAGAAGCCATGAGCTGGGTGCTAGCATTCACTGTTATTGTGTGGAAATGGCCATGACAAGTGAAGGTATAGGATAGATGCTCTTATGGCCTGAGTGTCAAAACAGAAGGAACGCTTACAGCAGAATGCAGGAGGTGGAAGCACTGGGGAGCAAGGGGAGTGCTGCTCTTACCTTCAAGACCCATGTATGAAGGTCAGGAGGGACTACGTGAACAGCCTCAGCTTACAATTACTGTAGAGGGTGTAGTTTTTTGGTTCCATCTGAGGCAAACAGGAGGAAGAAGGAGCCTGAGAATATTATAGAAATTGTTTATAATGAAAGGAAGGCATGAATAGACAAATTCTGGGAAAATGTAAGAGAGAAAAATAGCCACATTTTGAGTGATGGTAATGAAAAGTGAGATGAAATGGACTCAAATTTTTGACTGGATGGAGCAGCTTTGAGTCTGTTAACTGTCAGAAGGCTCAGGTGCACTCAGAGGCTTGGTGTCATGAGAAGCCAACAGCCCAGGGGAAAGCCTCTATGGCCAACATAAGCTGAGAATCCTGTACTGCTGGGTGGTGCTTCCACATAGCTTGACTCAGAATTTCTCCTTAAATGTTACTAACAACATAAAGCGGTACCCTGAGAAACACTAGTCCAAGGGCTAGGAAATGTAGGATTAAATGTTCTCAAGACTCTCACCTAGTGGTAGATGTAGCAGTGCACCTGGTAGTTAAGAGAACTCTGGCCTCTTTACTTTGGTGTGCATGCAGACTTTGGACCCCACTCAGCCACATAAGAATGGGTCTTGGGCCTGGAACACCTTCTTATCAAGAGATAAAGAATTCTCACAGCCTGTGATGTATTTAATGCCTTGTGTAAAAATCTCTTTCTGTTTCATACTCAATGTGTACTCCTTTGTTCTGCTTAAGCACTTGAGTCAATGGCCCTCAGGGCTCCAGGTTTCCATATGTATTTCAAACTCCAGGTGTTGGGAGAAGGGATAGAAGCCTTCCAGTGCAGCACGAAGTGGGGAGCATGCAGCGACATTGTCCTGCACGGCTGCAGAGTGGACGCACTACCAAGGGGACTGATGCACTGCAAGGAACTGGAGCTTGGGCATTTTTTCTCTCCTACCACTGTAAGTAAACTACCACTTGAGCCTAGTGCCCATATTGTCTGTTCTCAGTGACCTCAAATCATATCATGCGTTGATCTCTTTTCTTGGTAGCACTTACCTGCCTTCAATTTTGGCTGCACAGCCTGGCCACCCAGTGAATGGTGAACCCTCTCAGTGGATTAGTCATGGCCTAGACTTAAAATTTCTGCTTAGCAGAGCATGTTGACTTGAGAGGATCATGGGTGATTGGTTTTAAAGTATTGACATTCAATGATTATTTAGAGATTTTTCTACTTCACAACTCTAACAGCACTCTTACAGAAATACATAAAAGTGACAAAATAGAAAAATGTATGAATATACAATTGTAAATTCTCTAGACTAATCATACTTTTTTCATGACTTAAAACTTACTTTTAAATCAATGATTTATGTGTGTGTGTGTGGGGGGGGGGTGCGTGTGTGTTTTAAATCCACCACAGAATTGCCTAGAGCAATGTTCTCAAACCTGGACATAGAGTTCATGTCAGAATTACCTAGGGAAATTCTTAAGTTTAAAATTACATCCTTTTCCCCACCCTGAAGGTATACCAAAATTTTATGTGTCTGGTGGTGGGCAGAGGAAAGAGTTGCTGAGGAAGAGCCTAGATTAAGGCACTAAGTGACTGGAATTTGGGTGATTCTAGTAACTTCCATTTTCATCCTCATTCCCATCCCCACCCCTAGAAATGGCTAGTCTAGATGAAGTCCCAAATGTCAACCTTTGGTCAACACAAGGAAAATCTGTGGAGTAATAATATGGATAGAGCACTATGATGGCAGTAAGGAGATCTACTCATGTCATAGTTCCAGTTTCATTAACTTTTGGCCACATAATCCCAGAAAAGCCATTTATGCATCTTTACCTTCATTTTCCTCAGCTTTAAATGAATTGTTTTAAATTAAAGAATCTTCAAGATCTTAAGATGACATGAGATGTCTCCTTTTATCCTTTTTTTCACAAATCATAATGATTTTAATTAAATTTCATGAGATAATCTCTATGAAACTTGGTGAGTTCTTTGGAACAAAATTAATAATATAAAGGACCTTCGTACCAAAGAATTTAGTACTTTCTTAAGTAATTTTAAGAAAAATTTGATTTAAGGGAGAAGCAAAACTTAGTGACACTGAATAATAATTTAAGTGAAATAACCACCTGGGCCTCAAAGCTATGATTCTGTTCATTAAGATTATCTCTCTGAAATTTGAAGACATGAGTACAACAGGACTGCACTGATTCAATGATACTCTCTTTATTTTTGTAACCCTTAACTAGCTTTCGATATTTCACAAAAAAACGGAACAGAAATTTCATTAATAATACAGAATCTTAATTTTAGCTGATCATTTTAACCTTCACTCGAAATGTACTGCCTGACCTGATAGCAAGTGTAAGACTGAACTGTTCTTTGTTCTTCTCTGTTCAAAATAATAGTAAGAGATGAGAGTCAATACCTATAGGAGAGGGAAAAGGGACAAGGGGTCAACTGTCACATAATATGGAGTTGAAAGTTATTTTTCACTTTCTATGTCACTAAGAATCCTATCCATGTAACTTTAGTTGTTCATTTCAGAGTGGTCTTTTTATACAGTATCTGAAAATACGTTTTAAAATATGTATTTTAAAAACTGAAATTTAATGAACATGTTATGTCAGAAATGTTTTTATCTCACATGAGCCAAAAAAGAAGCAGATGTTAACTCTGTTATCTGGAAACTAGAGTATATGGTCTTAAAGGGGTCAGTAACCATAAATCCTAACCTCCGGTGTCTATGGTAAGTATGGTAGCTGCCGCATGGTCAGATGCTGTAGATTTTAAGCCATTAAAAAATCTTTAAAATATCTGTAACATTGGCAAGTAAAAAATAATTAAGAAATAAATTCGGAATTAGATTCAAGCTTTAAAAAAATCTATTTTATTATTTTAAACAAAATATTGTATAACCTTGTCAAAACACTTGTGTAATGAATTGTCATTTTTAGATATGAAAAAAATAATAAATGTGAATATGTATATATACTAAAACACACATATATGTTTCATATAAGAGAAAGGAATTATATATACCATGTTATGGGTGGTTGAAACGCCTAGGTAAGAATAGTCCAAGGAGGATCAGAGCTCCAGTAGAAAACAAAATGACTACAATCATCAAATACTTGAAAGGAGAAGCTCTCAGAAATAAATCAGAGACATGTGTTCTGTGTGGCCCCAAGAAATAAACCAAGATCTTGTGTTGCTCTTATGGGGAGATAAATTTCAAACCCCCAAAATTTTAATTCCAAAAGTCAGAGATGATCAAACATGAAAAAATGGAATAGGATTGGTTTCAAATGATTTTCACTTATTTCTACTTCTTAAAGTGTCTTCATTCTGTTTGTATTAATTTTACAACTAATAGAAATTATGTTTTTAATAAATGCAGTGGTAAAATGGACTACTGTGGGGAAATAATGAGTTACCTACCATCAGGATGTTACAAGAACAGACTACGTAGCTACTGCCAAAGAGTCTACAAGAAATGATTCTGGCTTGACAATAGGATGACTGACCATCCTTTTTTTGTCTAACACTGTCCTGATTTTAGTCCTGAAAGCCTTGTTTCCCTGGAAACACCTCAATACTGGGAAGATTGGAATTGTTGGTCACCTTACTCAAATATATGGTTGGACTGAACAGCTAGAAGGTTTTGGTCATACACAAATAAAACTGGCCATGATTGCACATAAGAGCTATTAACCAAAGTACCTGCTCAGAGTCACCTTTGCCAGAAATCTGTGCTGTGTGGCATGGCTCAGGAATGAGGGTTCAAAGAGTACTCCCCCACTGACAGTAACTGCCTTTAGATCCACTGCTGCTTTTATCCAGACAATTCAACTATTCAATTCAGGTCAGCGTTTACTGACATTGAATATGAATTTAATTAAGATATTTTCTTGCTAAATCCCTCCAATAACTTACTATTGGCCTTCGTATAAAGTCCAGGATCATCAGTAAGGCCTCTAAGAAAAGCCCTGCATCACTGGCACCTTGATTCCCTCTCCAGTCCCACTCACTGGCATGTTGCTAGTTTGTCATAATCCAGTAATCTTGGCAATCTCTCTATTCATCTGATATACTGAACCTTCTATTTCAAGATTACTTCCCCCATTTATTAGCCTTGATAACCCCTACTCTTCCAGCAGGTTCCACTTCTTCATAGTCACCTCTCCTGAACAGTCCGAACCATGACAATATTAAGATTTTCCTTTTCTGCTTATTTATCATCCTATCCTTTCCCTTTGTAACACTTGTTTTTATGGTAATGATTTTGTATTATATGTTAATTGTGTGTCTCCCCCACCAAACAGAAAGTTCTATGAGGACAGCTACTATTTGCTGTACTCTGAGCATCAAGCTGGGATGTCAAGCAAATACGGTCACTGATTCAGGGATCTCACACTACAGAGTGTTTGCTCCTCAACATAAGATGCTATCAGAACCAACTCAGAAAAATCAAGACATTCAGTCACTGTAGCTTTAAGAATCCTGTGGTTTAGAGTTGGTAATACCCACAGCCAGTGCAGCAAAACAAGATGTCTTCTTCAGATCCAGTCAAAATGTTTAAGGCAAATTCCCAGTGAAATAATGTTGTAATATGTAGTACTCTACTTCCTACGGAAGTGATTTCCATTTCCTAGTCTGGGAATCACTACATAATGGAACTCTAATCATTGCGTTCTCAAAGTCCCATTCAATGAACACATAAAGGAACCTTAGGGAAATAACTCATCTGTAAATTGAAAATTGTCTATATACTGCCTTCTGAATTCACCATGCTTTAATTTTAATTTAATGTGATAATATCAACATAAATTACTCCAATTTAAAATAGAGGTAATTTCAAATATTTCTTTTTTATGATTATTAAGACTAGCACCAAATACCTCTTTTTTAATAACTGTAAGAAGCCACACTGACTTCCTGTAAAGCTCTACTTACAAGTTTTGAATGTTTAAAATTTTACGGTTTCAAATGTTTATGATGTTCTTCCGATTCTTTTCTTTTTTTTTTTTTTGGCTTGAACCATTTTTTTTCAGTTTACTGATAATGTGCTTTATTAAAAACTCAATAATTGAATTTTAGCAGAAGAGATTGTGAAATACTATATTACATTTATGGTAAGGGTATAAAGTTGTTTAAGTCCTTTTCAGATAATATTGCCATGTAGAGAATCTTTTTTTTTTTATTATTGGAGAATGTTTAAGTTTTTTCAAGTAATGTGGTCATTAGGTCAAATATAACCATGGAAAATCCTGCTTCTAATAAAGGCTTTAAAACCACAATCACTTAATAGAGATAAAGACTTTTACCTACTGAATAAAACAGTCCCTAGCACTTGTTTGCACTTTTACAAGTGAACTATGCACCATAAGAAAAGTTTGTAGGAAGAAAAACAATATTGAATTACTTAAATAACCTTTACACAATATGAATTTAAAGCTTCTTTTCATAGAAATTCAATTCAGACTTCAGTCACTTTTTTCTTCACTACCACTGTATTATATAATATGGCTATCATTTCATATGCAAATTATGTATTAAACAATCCTATTTGTTTCTTACAAGAGATAAGAAAGGGAGAGACTGTTGGACCCTGAGAAGCTTACAGACTGAAATTAGATCACTGAAATATCAACATATTAGATATTTGAGATATGTTCTAAGGAGGTTCTTGAGTACAAATAAATAACCCAGCTAATTCTATAACCAGGAGGAGGGGTAGTTTCACAACACTAAATACTTTCTACAGCTCAATGCAAATATAAACCTCTGTCAAAAACATCTGAGAATCCCAAATTGTTTCCTTCACATACTTCCTAAGAGCTTAGAAAACCCCTGACACTTCCAAGATCCACTTCACCATCCTAACAGTGTGAAATGAAACTCAAGTGTGGGAGAAAAAATCATTGGCCATTCCTCTGCATATCACAGTGCCTCTCCTCCCACTCATACCTTGGTCTTCAATTCCTCTGTCAGGCATTTATTCAACAAGCTTTAAGCATCTCCTATTTCCTAGATGGCATGTAAACATGGAAGATGCATGATAATACAGATACATGATAATGCAGGCTGTATGTCTTTAGAGTGCTTTCTTCAGTCAGAAAGGTTAACAGATAGGAAAGAGGTACTTACAGCACCACATGACAAGTGCCAGGACGGGCCTTTTAGAAAGAGCTAGGACACAGAAAATGAGGTCCTTTCAACCAAATTCAGAGAACTAGAGGGTTTCCTGGAAGCTATGATGCTTTTGCTGGGTTTTGAAGAATGAGTAGACATTAAAGAGAGGAAAATGGGGACAAAGATGCCATGAGTAGGCATATGTACAACATCAAGGAGACACAAAATAAGTATCTGTCTATGCTAAGAGCAAAAGAAATTTAGGAAAGACCGGCAGGGGACAAGACTAGAGAGACAGCTCGAGATGACAATGGACCTGTGTGCCAGGCCAAGGAGTCTCAGCACCATGATAAAAGCCAAGAAGATTAATTAAAGGCTTGAAGGAGAGAAGTGACACAATAAGAGTTTCAGAAAGATTACTCCTACAGCAGTGCAGAGAACAGACGGGAAGAGCTCCAAAGAAGGATTAGGAAACCAGTCAATTCAACTCTGCAGTAATCCAGGCAAAAGCAGTAACAATAATGGCAGCTAACATTTATGGAGCATGCATGATGTGTTGACTTCTGTTCCTAGTGCTTCATATGCATTAGCTCATTCAGTCCCAGTATCACCCTACAGGGCGTGCACTGTTCTTATTTCTAGTTTAAAGATAAGTCAGCTTAGGATAAGAGAAGACGGTAAGTAACATGCCAGGGTCCACATAACTAGCAAGCAGCAGAGCTGAGATTTGAACTCAGGCTTTTCTCCCGTGGGATTTCTTCACCAGGCTCTAGGAATTAACGTCTGACCTTGAGAAATAATACTGGAGATGTAATAAAATAAATGTATACAAAAAATACTGATACGTTAGAACCTGGCACGACTAGACATATTAAGGAAATGAGTGAAACAGACTCCTCAGAGGTGTATTCACACTAAAAATGAGTATTAGGTGTAACACAGTCCAGGGTGAACCCACCAAAATAATCATGAGAGATTGTAATTTCCACACCCTGGACCAAGTTGGTGAGTATAAAGATGAGAAGAGCTCAATCATTTAGGCTTTGGAGGACATCATGTCTGATCTCTTCAGTAATTTGAGCACCAAAGGTTCATAAAAGATTGTAAATGATGATGACACCCTAGCCTGAGCACCTCAGTCATCCCACGTGCATAGGATGGAAGACATGTGTAGTGTCTTTTACACATGCTGCTCCACCAAGTAAGATCTCAGAGGTAAGTGGAGGTGTCACTGCTAGATGTAAAAAGGTGATACAAGTGAAGACTCTCAGCTCAAAAAAAAAAAAAATCTATCATTTCCAAAGCGTGTAAAGTACATGAGGTACTGCCAGGGTATTGCTTTTCTTCTACAACCCTGCTGTGCCAGGAGAAGGTGTCACATCCACAGCCTGTCCCTGTATTCGAAAGTCTGTCCCCAGCAGAAGTTTTGGAGTGACCCAGGCAAATAACTTTTTATATCCCTATCATTCCAAGTTCGATTCTCAGTTGAGGCACAGAGAAATTTCAAATATCCTACTGGAAACAGAATGCAGCAGAGGTTCAACGTTATGCCTAAATTCTGTTTGCCTTAGGAACCAGCTGTATCTGGGTTTGTCTGGAAAACAGGTTGCCGTAGATGGCCGAGAGTCTAATTTAACAAATAATGAGGGACTACATAAAGAAGAAGACTAATTTAGGAGACTGCTGGCTCAACAATCACCAGGCATGCCCTGGCAGTCACGGACAGTGACAGCAGTATCCGCAGCAACAGTGACTAGGGGTCACTGTCTCTCCAGTGTGCTGGACACTAGGGATCAGCAATGTTAGTACATTTAGTTTTTTGTTTCCACAGCCTTAATGCAAATCATGTGAACATCAGACGTAGGAGCAACATTTGTGTAAGGCAGCAGCAGCGGCCCTGAGGACTTCTGTAATATGATGCCGGTGGCATAAGTTACTGCTGATCTCAGAAGTGACTGAAGATATACGTAAAGAGGGTAAATAACAGATCTCAAAGGAGTGACACATTCTTGAAATAAATATGAGATACTCATTGGAAATAACCATTATAAGTTTCAGAAGATCTTGACTGAAACCGCAATTTCCAAAGATTAGACAAGTTCAGAACCAAAGAAATACTATTTAATGAGTTATTGTGTAGCCTCAAACATATTTTATTTAGGAAGTAAAAACTGTAAGACTGGCTGGACATGGAAAATAAGTAATAGAGATTTTTCTGAAATGCCTCCAACTCTTTTTGCTTAGGCTATAGGCAGATGACGATGCTTACCACCAAGATAAAACACGTAACAGAAGGAGCAAATTTAGGGCAGGATAAAGAGGTGTGGCTGGTTTGAGAGGTGATGAACTCAGCTTTTAACCTGAGCTCTGTGAATTATACAAGTGGAGATGTTCATTATGTGGTGTGTAACAATCTCAGCAGAGCAATCAGTAAGTTCAAATAGAATAAAAACAAAAAGTGATTACTGGATTTGCCAATATATTTTTGGTGAATATTGATGGGAACATTCTCAGTGAAGTCGTAGAGGTGGAAGCAAGATTTTTTTGTGTGTTGAGGTGTGACCACTTGGTGAGATGTTAACTACTTTTCTCTCTCTCTCTTTTCAAAATTCTTAACTAAGAAGGAATAAAGAAAGATACGACACAGGAAAGGTCAAAACGTTCCTTGGTTGATTCATTACAAGTAAAAGGAAAAAGTACTGGAAAATGAAATAAATGCTATTTAAAGAAATAGGTACTGACATCAGACAACTTGAATTGGGGATGGAAATAAAGAGAATTTGCAAAAGTGTGAGCCAAAGCTCTAAGTCAGGCCACCCTCAGAGTGAGGCTCCTATGGTAGTACGTTTACCTTCCATATTTCAAGCCTGATTCTGTCTCAGTAATTCTTCTTTCCAAGAAGCTGACATCACAGATGACCTTCAATGGAGAATGGCCTCCGTGCCTTGGTTGCTTAAATGAACTTTGGCACAGAGATTGAGAAAAACTTTGGAGACAATTTTATCTCTGATATCTAGGAGCTTTGTGATTCCTAGATGGCAGAAAGCAAAGGAATGGCAATCCTAATATGTAGCACAGAATCACACGAACAGTGTACTGAAATGGAGAGACATGGTAAGCCCAGCATGGCAGACAGTGTCGATGCTTCATCCTTTACCCGCTGGCCCACTCAAGTGCTATGGTTATCATCCTGTTCAGCTGCAAGGAGGCATTTCCTGGAGGCACAGGGGAGTTAATGAGCCTAGAGCAACCCTCAAAGAAGAAAGCTACTAATAAATGCACAGATGCCTCAGCCTGGTTGCTCGTCTCTGTGGGCTGGTTTCTCAGAAAGCCCAGTGGGATTGAGCCCCAGTTACCTACATGGATAAACACCTGTTACTGGCTTTTCTTTCCTTCTCACCTAATTTTCTTCAATTCTTCACTTGGGTATTCTGGGATCTTCCAAATAAATTTCTTGCACACAAATATTTGTATCAGGGTTTGTTTTGAGGCAAACTCAAACCAGAAAATCTGGCAAGTTATCACCTGGGAATCCATCTTTAAGAAAACCATTGGAAATATGGGGCAGGGAGACCCTTATGAACAAAGAATGAATATTGTGATTTTAGTCATGTGACCCAAAACTCCCCAAGTCTATCAGTAAGGTTGCATTAACAGTGATATCTGAATCCCCATACTTAAGCCTTAATGGCTCTTAGCTCTTCTAAAATACTTTTTGGAAGTTCACAAGTATTACCTTATGTTTTCTCCAAACCACACAGGGCAGTCACCATCTGAAGCCTCTGCCTTTACCACTTCACTGGCCTCCAGTGCCCTGAGCTGAAGTCCCTGCACTTGCCCCATCACCAGTGCTCTCACAACAATGCCACTGTTTCTTCTCAGAAGCCTCTTAAAACTAGGAAGTTAATGCTACCCCCTTAAGTTATGCCCCATGGAGAGTTGCACAGCAGATTTTTGTGGGTGTTACTTGGCTATCAGTGAACTGCCAATAGAGTGCTTCCATTTACACACATGCCTCTTCTCCTCTCCCTCCAGGCACACAGACATCAGTCTCAGAGCATCCAGACAGGCATCCACACAACAGACATTCTGCAATATACATGTGTATCAAATCATCACATTGTATACTCTACACTTACACAACGTCATATGTCAACTATACTTCAATAAAGCTGGAATAAAAGGTGTCCACTCCAATTGTCATATTAAACCCCAAACTACAAGGCCATGTTGCCAAACCTGCTGAACTGTGAATGCATTTTAGGAATTCTGTTTGACAGAGCTACTCATCTCCCACCGAAGCCTCACTTATTGGATGGCTGACATCTCTATACCTCTAATCTATCACACAGGCGAATGGATACTACATACACACCCACTCACACACACATATACATAAAAGCATGCACACAGGCGCACACACGTACACGTGTACATACACACACTCACATGCACACACAATATACACTCATGTGCAAACATAATTCAGTGTTTTCTTTTGGAAGGTTTTCATTGCCATCACATTTTTTTTTTCAAGAGGTTCTTCAATATCCAAAAGTAATGGGTATAAATATTTCTCTCAACCAAAAACCATCACCCATTTTAAAATGCTAGACATATCTCAAAGTTTTGGCAGAGTCCCTATTAAAACGAGAAAGAGTAAGAGAGAAGGAAAGAAAGGAGAGATGGGGATAAAGGGAAGACTTTTTCTTAATGAAAGCAAGCCAGAAGAGAGAAATCAAAAACCCCAAATATAGGAAATGGTTCAATAAACTATGGAATTATCCATACTGTGGACTCTTAAAACATTTTATAAATGATGTCTATAAATAGTTTATAGAGGCACATAAAATGATCATTATCATTTTAAATTAAAAAAAGACACAAAACATAGGATAATCACAACTACATTAAATAAAGTCCTGGGGGGGAAACCAAAAAGATATCAGGAGTAATTTTCCAATTAACTCTGGGTTATAGAAATATTATTTATTTTCCAACTTTCTGGTTTTTCTACAGTTGTCAGTTTTTTAAATAAACTATATGTGTATGCATGTGTGCGTACATACAAATACACATGTGTGTGCATGAGTGTGTACGGATGATGAGCAAGTGTACACATTAAACAGGGTTTTACAAATGAGAAGTACTGAGAATCGATATTCTTAAAATGAAATATTAAGGTGGGTCAGCACCTTGATACAGTACACTCTGAGGCGATGTTCTCCCATTTCCTATTTTATTACTGATGCTCCTAGATCCAGGTTCCTACTTCATTTGGAGATTTACAAAGAAAGATATACAATCATGTTATGTTTGTAACATAAATGGGCCTCTTTTAATTCCATACCTCTTTTCCCCATCATTTCAGCACTAGCAAAGTAAGAAAGTTAACACAAGAGCTACTCTCCTATTTCCAAATTAAAAATGGTCCTAAGTCAGGTTTGAGTAACAATGGTGGGCTCTCTTACTAAGAAGTACTAAGCAAAGGTTTCAAGACACATGTACAATCTACTTATTTCCTTTGAACTGTATTAGATCTAGAATTAAGAAGTATCTGCCCAGGTCACAGAGGATTTTTTTCTCTACAATCAGGAACAGTCAGTTATCTCTCTGGGTACTATCCTATGACCAGGCTCCACAGGGCTGAGAGGTCCAAGGTACTTACTCTCTCGGGAGGGATGGATACCATGCACAAGGACAGAATACAGTAGTACTCACCACAGGAAGCAAGTGGAGGCTCTGGCTATCACTGTGAACACACAGCCCTCATCTCCAATCGCAGAAGAGGCCACAGGCACCATCTGTGAGTCAGGGACATCATCTGAACAAAAGAAAGGCCAATCCCTCACTTTTCTTATGATTCATATAGGCTGTAACATTTCAGTCGGTTAAAGCAATTTAATATCTCACTTCTAATAAAATTAATTGAAGCAAAAAAGAGAAAGGAAAAGGAGAAGAAGGAAGAAGAAGAGAAGAATTTCTCTAGATGTAAATTTAATATTTTTTCCAAAGCATTGTAACAATTAAAATATATTTCTTTGTCGTTTGTAGTGGGGCATGAGTTCTCCCACATCCCCCTTCAGACATCCTGCAAATGGCACTGGAGTTTGCTAAGAACATGGAATACTTTAATTCTCGATTGAGAGAACACTCCTCCTAAGGGCACTGAACGGAGACATCAGTAAAGGTACTTCAGTCTTCCTTGAGTACTGATGCCTGCATTGCTCTCATTTGCGTCTTCTTTGGAGGCCTATTTCTAAGTACCACTGAGGATGATGGTGTTTGTTTTTCCAAAGCATCTTGATACTTCTGCTTCTTATAGTTGCTTCTTTATAAAACTTAGATGATAAGACTTTACAGAAGTGATGTCACCCTTTCAAGAGAAGGCAGCTGTTCCACAATAAAGGAATACTGCCCCCCAATGTGCATTTCTGTAGGACTCCATATATATTTTGCTACACTTCAATGCATTCATAACTTAAAGCCAAGCCTGTTTAAAGTTCACATTAAGATAAACTTGGTGGCCAGGAAACATTGAATACTATGATATAACATTTAAAATGAGCTACCAATAGTCATAACTTTTTAATACATTTTATTAGAACACTGAGAAATTCTGGTTACAAAAATGCATTCTGTAGCTCCTGGAAATATAATACCCCCATGGACTAAAGGAAGGCAAATTTGCAAGGAAAAGGTTGCTTCCAGTGCTTGCAAAATAATTGCTAGCTCAAGCCTGAAACATAAATTTTAAAAGATGATGTATTTAAGTGGTCAGGAATCCACAGATGATCCATAAAATGTACTGACACAACAGAGCATAGAACTTATGGTTCAAATGAGAGGGATAAAAACTATAAGGAGGAAGGGGAATAAAGAAGGAAAAGAACATATGAGATTCACAGAAATGTTCAGAATTACAGAAGCTAAACTTGCAAACTGTAAATCTAGGTTGTGTTCCTAAGCACACTCCTTAGTCAGTGTCCAAATAGGTCTTATGACTGTTGCCTCAATCCCCCTTTTCCTAGTCTCAAAAAATTCCTTCTAATTACAGCCTTTACCACCATGCTAAATAGCTGGCATGTCTTTCTCTTCAGAGTTAACATTCTCCATGTGATTGTAAACACTGCCTCCCTTTTAGTTGCCCCTTACCAAGCTATTTAATTCTTTCAATCATCTCTTCTAGAAGTAATCCTGGCAGTTGCCTAACCACTATTATTACTCTCTGTACTTCTTCTATTTGACTATAATTTTCTGGTAATGAGATTCCCCCAAACAGAATATTTATTATTCCAATTGTAATTGTGTCTCTTCCCCGTGAAGAGGTACAGCTCTCTCCTGCAAAGTAATGGGATGCTTCCATAGATGGCTCTAAAATTATAATAACATTCCTGTGTCCATCACATTTCAGCCTCATTTCCAATTGTTTTTTTCTCTATTACCATAGGTCTTTTTGACAATACTATTTCCAGGTTATTCTTTCCCTAGAGGACCTTGTTTTTAATTACTTTTCAACACACATGAGCCTCCTCCTTTTCACAAAGAATTCATCTTCTTGTTCCATGCCCATATTTCTTTTGTCATAAGAATACCATGTTCAGATTTGCTTTGTGCTCAGCAGTGCACACATCTGAAGACTGTATCTGATGATATAACACCTTTCACCATTTCTGTTTGATACTGAACATAATTGTAAAGGCTTTAAGTGGTCTCAAATCCCTCCTAATTTCCATTTGAAGGTTCCTTCCTTAACCAGAAAAATCATTCAGATGAATAAATACAGTTAAAAAACAAATCAAGAGATTACAAAATACAAGCTCAAGAATGAACATTTATGCTTGTTGGTTTGCTAACTGGAGCCCATAAGAGGGCAGGGGGACACCGAAGAAGGAGGCGAACCACTCCAGGTTGGCAGGTGGCAGTTCTAACAAGCAAGGAAACTTACATACAATGCTTGTCTTGGGCAGCAGCAAGATTAGTAGCTCACTGCACTCACCAGCCAGAATCTTAACACTTTATATAGAGGCCTTCACTAGGTTCAGTCATGTACACCATCCAGATGGTCTCAACAACACGTTGCTCACTCATGGCTGTGTCCTTGGAAAAGCTCCCACTGTGGGAACAGTGGGCAGAAGGTGTACATTGCGCATTCTAAGGACAGGGGAGGGAGTAAAAGGCCACTGACTACCTGGGTCCAGTTTGTAGGGCTACCAGCAGTCACGTCCTCTGCATGACCTCCTCCAACACTCCACCCTCTCGAGACCCGGCTCTTACAACCTCACGTACTCCTCTCTTTCACAATGTGCCCTGAGCAGTCAGCAAGGGGTGTCACTGGCATAGAGGCAGCCCATTTGGCTGCTGTCGGCTGCACTGGAGGCAGATGCCTCAGCAGCAGTAGAGGCCCACGCAAGAGAAAACACAGATCAAGATAGTGATTCCCAAAATAAGTAACACTTTTACCACCAAGAGTCCCATGATCTGCATCACTGAAGACCCCTCGACTGGGGGTCTGATCTCTCAGAGTGTTCACTTGTGTCCTCGTTGATTTAATAAAGATGATACATTAGCAAACTCATCAAGTATGAACATGCAACATTCTGTCTGGATAATGACATAGGCACCTCCTTGCAAGGCAGTAATAATGTCCAAGGCAATCCTATTTTGAAAGACATCTTTTCTCATTAGAGACGTTTCAGTGTTCAGTGAAGATAGGTTTTTCCAGCTATCATCTAAAACTTGCTGAGTGAATTTAGTAAAGGCTTCTACGTGTGCTAAAATGTCCCCCAGGCCAATGAGGGGAACAAAGACAGCAGCCTAACGGTTATACCAGTGGAGAACGGAATATGACCACCTGGCATTGAGGTGGGCAACTTCAGGAACTTGACCAGGTTGTGCATACTACACATCTTGCCCACGGGAAGCAGCACTGTCAGGCGTGAGGTGATACACTGGGGGCAGGATATGTCATACCAGGATTTCCACCTTTTCCCCCTTTCAATGGTACATGCTCCATTCCAAGTACAGTGGGTTTCAACAGGTCTGACATGCAGCAAGACAACAGTATCCCAGTGAAGACTGAGTAGTATCTCCTCACCCAGGGGTGCAAAGTAGCTCACCCATCTTGGTGGGATGTCCCATTAAAAACTGCAGTGGATAATGCATTTCCCAGGCATGACGAGACTAGCTGTTCATCCAAGCCATAGGGTTCATTCCTTTAGAACAGCCTAACTGTCAGTGCAGAGGGTTAACAAACAAGACTCTTGAGTGATCACCAGCCAATGGGCTCTGAGTTCAGACCACTGGATACCACAGTCTATTCGTTTCCATCCAGACGGTGTCAGCGGTGGGCAGAATAGGGACCACAGTCTGTGTAGGTTGGTTGCCCCAATTCTCCATCTATATACCAGGCCTCAGGGGAACTTTCTCCATTCCCTTTCTATGGGTTGCATGGGCTACCATAGGAATACGGGTGGGGGCATTTAGAGGATCTACATTCTCCACAGGGCCTAGTAGCACCTACATATCTAGAGACAGCAGGCTGGTAGACACAGGGCCTAGTAGCACCTACATATCTAGAGACAGCAGGCTGGTAGACAAGGTAATCCTCTGCTGCAAACAGACATATCACTTAATCAAACTGGGAGTTTGAGCCATGGCAGAAATAGATTGATGGACCATATTTTCAATCCATCCCTTGATCAGAAGGGAGTTCCTACTATGATACGCTGTTGCTTCGTGAGAGGCTTTACCTGGAAAAGTGCTGTATACACAGCTAGGAGCTATTGATTTTTTGGACTATAAGAAGTTTCCCCTTGGGACCAAAATCCTAAGGGTATTCTCTCCTTTTGTTCTCTCAGCCAAGATGTCCAACCCATATGTTCCAGAGTCACAGGTAACCCTGCTTGGGAGATGTCCAGAGGTTTAATCTGCTTCACTAGTGTTTTTGCCTTCTCAAAGGTGTCTTATTGCTCTGATCTCCAGTCTCACATCTGCCTTTTCTTTACCAGGCAGAAATGGAAGTACTATGCCAGGTGGGGTATAAAAGTCCTCCAACCCCCCCCAAAATCCTAACAAAGCCTACACCTCTTTCATGCACTTAGGGATTGGTTAGATTTGTACATTGTCGGTCACAGCTTCTGGGACAACACACATCTCATCCGACCAAACGACTCCCAAAAACTTTATGGAAGTGGCTGGACCTTAAACTTTTATGGCTTCACTGCCCATGTTCTCCCTCATAGGGGTTCCAACAAAATCTGCAGAGTGTCCTGCAGTAGAGGCAAGTTTCGTATGTTAACACTATAGCATCAATGTCATGAGCCCATTTTACTGATGCTGGAAAAAAGAACAGGGACAGGTGCTGGACTACCATCCCATGCTGCACGGTGCATGTAGCCTTAAAAAAAACTTGAAAGGTCCATTGTTGCCCCTCCCACATGAAGGAAAGTTGATCTCGTGATTCAGTGGCCAGGGGTATACTGAAAAAGCATTTGTGAATACTCCTAGGACCGTGGCCAAGGTATTCGAGGTGGTGGCAATGTTGAGCATGGCCACATGGATGGGGGCACCACTTTGTTCAATTCTAGACAGTCCATGGCTATTTACTAGTCATTTTGGGCTGTTGAAAGTGGGCATACAATACCCACTCAGTTCTTGGATAGTTTTTCCTATTTCCTATGCCCCTCAAGCAAATTATATTGTTTGACAATTACGACTCTTTGTGGGGCAGTAGGCTTATTGGTTCCCATTTGGTGTTGCCCTTCAGCGCTAGTTTGATTACTGTAACCTTGAGGTGGAATTCACCAGTAGAGGGTTGCGGAGTTTGACTTTGTAGGATATTAATATCAAATATGTTCCCTAGTATTGAGCAGGTCAAACTTTGTATTCTCATGGGGAAGAATGCACAATTTGTAGTGCCAAAGGAACTTCCTGACCATAACTATTTGCCCTCCATAACCATCAAAGGAACTGAGGGTGCCAGGAAACTTCAGAAGGTTTGGTGTATCTTTTCAGGTGGGATACTGGAAGCAAGGAGATTAAACCACATTTGCCTTCAGGCTATTACCAGACCCTTTACAGTCAACTGGGACAGCCTTTTGGTTTTCTGATCTTCCTCTCCATCTCAGTCTTCCCCGTGGCCTGGTACCTGTTCCTGAGACTTGTCAGTTTCCCCCAGATGAGCAATATATAACAATTATAAAAATTATAAATGTCTTGTCCCACAACTGGAGTCAGCATGAGTATCAGCTTCTCAAGCCAGGTGCTGGGGGTGCGTCCCAAACTGGAGTACCTTGGTTTTCATTCCTGCAGTGAATGTGGCCCACTTAGGGCTTTCAAAGGCAGGGGAGTAGACTGCCTGTCTCATTCCCAACTCTCTAAGAATTTGTTGCACCACTTTATAGATTTCCAAGGTTCCATGTACCCAGGAAAATCCTCCTTATTGAGGCCAAGACTCCCTGCAGACTAGGATAGTCCAACATATAAGGGAGTAAGTTCTCTGAACCCACTATATACCATGAAGGCAAGGTGTGTGGTGACTTTGCTCATTTTCCCTGTCTTCTGCCTGGTCAGAGAAATCTCATTGCCCTCTCATATTCCTTGGATATAACAACCATGTCTGGATTTTTTCCCTGGTCTTTGGCTGGAACTTGGTAGCTCTTGTAATAAGCTCAGCAGGAGTATATTCTCTCATCAGAAATGTTTCCAGGAGTTGGAGGCTGTGCCCAGGGCTAGGGTTGTTGTCACTATGCTTCTACTTTTCTTTGTTTTAGGGGTCAGACAGCATGAGATATTTCACCCATTTCATTGTCAATCCTCACAGCATCCTCCTCTTCATTCTCCTCAGCTCCCCAGGAATTCCACCTCTTACCATTCCAATCAGGCTTCATCAAAAGCTCTCAGACCTTAATCTGCCCCCACCAGCTTGTGCCCTCCTAGCTTTACAAAAGGGCACATTAAGGTCTCCAAGTCATTATCCTGCTTCCCACCTTGTCTGCCAGCCCGAAGCTAGCGGGGCAGTGGATACACACATGTCCTTCTCTAACCTCAGCTCTTCTTCCAACTCTCTAACTCAAGCTTTAGCCTCTAGTTGGGCATTGGTAACTAGATGAACTGCCCACTATAGAGGCCAGCCCTCTACAGCAGCCATTCATTTCCCTTCTTTGCCACCATGTGTTCTGTGCAATTCCTCAAACAACCACATTAGACCAGCTGGTATTTTCAGGATGTCCCCGTACTCATGCAGTGGTCCAAAGGCATCTAACACATGGACCAACTCACCCCACAAAGAGGCCAATGTCCAACTCAGGATTTCTCCCTGATGTCTCTTTCTCAGGGCCCATTTCTTCAGCTGTCCTGGCTAGCTTGCCAATTATTGGTTTGCAAACTTGCCCCCATACACGGAAGACAAGAAGAGACTGAAGAAAGAGGTAGATCATTACAAATTGGTATGTTACGGACTTAATAAGCAAGGGAACTTACTTAAGAGGCTTGTCTTGGGCAGTTGCTAGATGAATAGATCTCCATATCCACCAGCCAGAATCTTAAAAGTTTACAGAGAGGCCTTAACTGGGCTCAGTCATATATACCACGTAGAGGTCTCAACAACATCTTACTCTCTCAAGGCTACATCCTTGGAACAGCTCCCACATGGCAATGGTGGTAGAATGTAGAATGTGGGGGCAATGACAGGAGAGAGGATGAGGCACCTTCTAGTCCCCAGGTCCAGTTTGCAGGTCACCTCACAGTTTTCTCAATGACTTCCTCCAACAATGCTTTATACCTGGAAGGTAAGTAAGTAATCACTGCTTAATAAGGAAGAACAATCTTTTACCTCCCTTTTATTTACAAAATGCTTCACAAAGGAAGTGGAATTGTAAACAGTCTGAATAAACAAGAAGGGATATGTTTATATGACACTGAAAAACAATTTTTAAGTAATCAGAAAACAATACAGAGGAATGCTAATGTTTCTTTAAAGTCTAGGTGAAGTAAAGCAATGTAAAAGTCACAGACACCCAGCTTATCTTTCAGCTCTGCAGATAACTGAAAGTAAATCTTTAATGAGCCAATTTTTGAGTGTTAGTTTCTTCATGGATAAAATAGATATAATATTACCAACTTCACAAGATGCTGGGAGGAACAGGAAATAATGTAGACAAAGGAATATATACAAGGCACAGCATACATCAATAAGATATTATATGTTTGATTAACATAAAAAAAATCTACTGCATTGAGACTCCTATCATCATCATTTGCTTTTGTTGCTATTCTACTAAGATGAATCTAGGACTGTTAATTTTATATTCTTCATTTGCCCTATCACTTTGTTTTCAAAAATTTGTCTAATATCTGTAGCCACAACTTTAGAAGTAAAACTTTGGAGGTTAAAGAGCTTTTAGTTGTACTTGTAGCCTGTAATTTATATTATATTAATTTATATTAGATTATATCTAAATAAATATCAATATAATGTCATATTACCTATCACATATTTTTCCCAGCAAAATTCCTTCTTAATGCTCGAGTGTCATGTTTAAATTACTTAATTCTTATTCTGAAAGACTTTGATGGTACGTGTGTATCTCACAGTAACCGTTTCTAATTGCTCATATTCTTTTAAATCATGTCTGTAGCCCAGAAAATCTTAATTATAACACCACTCGGTTATTATTTCAATTTCAGCCATGTGATCTTTCATAGATAAGTTCATTTCTCTTAGCCTGGGGAATATAAAGATAGATAGATAGATAGATAGATAGATAGATAGATAGATAGATAGATAGATAGATAGATAGATAGAATCAATGCTATAGCAAGTGTTCATTAAATGGCACCTATACTGAGTTTTTCATTTAAACTTTCCAAGGCATAATCCGGGTCACCTGTGTTTTAAAAATAAAGCATCTGATGATTTTTGTCCTTCACATGCTCTCTTGCATCTACATATTCATTTTGATTCCCACTGTCATCCTTCATCTGGACCCTCATCCCCAAATGTCCGAGTGATGATATCAATGGGCTCCCATCTGTTCTCTAGGCTTCCAGCCTCTTTCTCATCAGATCAAAGTCCTGACAAAATAACTCTCCTAAAATATTTTATACCACATAACCCTCCTTCAAACAGTCACTGGTTTCCCTTAGCCCAGAGCAAAATTACCAAAATACATTCCACAGAATACCCAACCCACAAGATGCTCCTTAGAAACAAGGTTCTGAGAACATATGGAAAACACTGTACACTTTTCTTCTACTTGAAAAGTCACAGTGAAAGTCAGTACACCAAAGTCTCCAAAAATGTTAACCCATTACTTTCTAAAACTTTTGACATCAGAATCCATCTTTATATAAGATCTCCAATTTGCACATCTAATTTGTATTTCTGATAGGCTAAGATTAATCTGTCCAGCATCCAAACCATTAGCAAACTATCAGTCTCATCTCATGAATACATCCTAAAACTAATCAATCACTTCTTACAAAATACACTGAAAACATGGAAGTCCAAATAATCACCATCATGCTCCTGCACAATCAGTTCTCAGATTCTCATTCACAAGTCTTGCTTAGGTGGTGTTCACTTTAACTTGAGATATGGGAATACCTGTCATGTAATATGTTGTTCTCACTCTCTGGGCTTAGGCAAAAGTTTAAGTGAGAGGCAATTTAATCTATTGCAAACAGATCGCCATATTGTATTTCCCACCCTAGCCTAATAATTTGCTTAAAACCCCTAAAATGTCATATATATTGCCATCTTCTCATCTCTTTTTACCCTCTTTCTACTCACTAAAATCAACCTTTAGTTAATGTTAGGGCTTCTTCTTTTTCCAAGGGCCAGTTCAATATTACCTCTTCTATGATGACTATTCATTTGAGTTTGTCACTTTGTATTTCTTCCTGTACCACTTACCAGGCTCTTAGACAATGACAGATTCTCCAAACACAGTACTAGTGCTTCACACCTTTCTGTTGTGCCCAAGGCAGACATCACTGGTCACTCTTGGTACTCTTCCTGGCTAAGCCATTGGGTGGAGTCCTTTTAATACAGCTCCACAGACAACTATTACCAACCAATCACTGTTGAAGCAGGATGTTTCAGATCCTCTATTTCAGATCCTTGAATTTTTAATAGAACTTCTACAGGTATATCCCATCAAGATAAATTAAAAGAAGTCAGAGGGCATATACCAGTTCTTTTTACATCCTCAATACCTAAGACAAACTAGGCCTCAGTAATGTTTGGTGCTTTTTTACTACAGTGGGATTGACTTTTAGTGCCTTGTTTTCCTGCTATTTTGTCAATTAGCCTCTTGTAGCAAACACATAAGAAGATTCTAATGTATTTTTAATGCTTTAAGTCTTAGGTTGGCAGTTGATGATGATATCATTTTTCAACATTTTGTATGTCCTGAAATATTTCATAATTGAAAATAACAATAATGTGATGAAGAACAGAATCCCAAAGAGTAGAAATTCTTATCATAGTACATGGAGACACAGAAGATCTGCAGGCATGGGAGAGACACACATATTCAAATAAAACAAATGGGAGTCCAGGTGCACTTTGTTTAAGAAAAGAAAGTAAGAAGCACATGTCTGGATCATACAAAATGATATTCACAGGGGCAGAATTAAACTCCTCATCCTTTCTTGGTCCAGTTTCACTGTGATATAAAATTAGAAGGCCCCATGCTTAGGACATCCAAAATTCAGTTCACTGCCCCTGTTGAGGGTGCTAATATTGTTGAAAAGTACGAACCCAACAGAAATTCAATGAAAATATGTTACAAAAACAAACATAAAGTCCCACCATTTTCTTGTTCAGGAATTAGAAGATCATCTAGTTGATTTCTTGTAGTTTTCTTCAATGTCTTATTCATATCCCAGCCTAGAACAGTGCCTTTTTATACACCCACAAAAACGTACTTACTATTTGTTGATTTATATATTTTTTTAAAAGAATATTTTCCTAGTAGATTAATTTATCATTGAAAGATTTTTCCACTGTGTACTTAAGGTTGGGACTTATGTATACTTTTATGTATCCCTCATCATTAGCCCTAAAAGATTCTTTATTTGTAGAATGAAAAGATTGAATGAGGAAATCTGATTTTATTCAAGCTATGACATTCATAAGTCTATGAAAAGTGTCCCCCCCAAATGAGCCAATCAGAAAGCTTAGAGTCTCAAGTAGAATTAAATTGGTCTTGCATTCAGTTATCCTGAATGATAAGTATTCTTTTGTAAACACTTGAAAAGAATCACTTGGTCTATTTATTCATTTATTCAGAAAAGATTTATTGAATGCCTACTAAGTAAACTGCTGGTATTGGGTGCATTGTGGCAGCAAAAATTATGACCTAAAATTCACTAAAAATTAGCTTTAGAAAGAAATATAAAAATCAGAGGTTGTCCTAGATAATCTCTCCTTGGAATGTGGACAGTTCCTTCAAATCCTGCTGATCTGATTCTTTACATATACTCTGAACTCACTGCCTTACTTTCCCTCTTTTACATGGTGTGTGTGTGTGTGTATGGTGGGGTGGGAGGTGGGGTAGGAGGCAGTGGTGTTTGAGATTTCTGTTTGCTCAGTCTTTTTTAATATTTAACTGCTTTTTTTTTTCAGTGGTGGGGGCAGGGGCAGTAATTAGCTTATTCAGTCTTAACTCCATATTTTATGGATACTTAGTTTCTGGTCTTGGTCCCCGACATGCTTCCTTAGCCTGATGCTTCTTAAGACCCAGGTTAACAACTGATGAGTAACCCAGACATTAAATTTTATGAAATCAGAGAAAAGAGAAGGGAGTCCCTATGGGGGTGGTGGTAAAGGGGAAGGTTACAGGGAGGTTCACGAGGGAAGATACAGATAGTGGGCATTTGCAGGGTAGGTAGATAATTAGCAATTAAAAGCTAAAGATACCTCAGACGTACAAGAGTGCTGATCTAAAGCAGGTAGACAATCTGATCAATGAGGTAAGTTAGGGGATTTGAAGAGACCAATGTACTGGAGGGATATATTTGAGTATTTGAGAAACAAGGGATAAAGGCTTGAAGCAACTCACTTCCATCCTAATTAATATAGCCAAAGGTAGGCACATGCTGGAAAGACATCCTGCATAGATGGTAAAATAGGCTCAGGATGCCTAGGCCTCTCCTCTCTCAAACAGCGAAAAGAACAGATAGAACAACCTCTTGTGCTCCACTCCATCCCCTTCCTGAGCTCCAAGAAGGAGTGGCAAAGAAGAAAAAAACCTCTCTTGGGAAAAACAGTCCACAAAACCAATACAAGAATTCAACTCAATATAAGAATATCTGGGTAGAATTTAACTTTCTTTGCTTACAGGGCTTATTCAAACTATTTTCTCCTTTTGCATGTTTTAAAAAGACTCTCAATTGCTTAGTAAATGTTTTTGACACAAACTGCTACCCTTCTTTCCTTTTATTCTCTCCCACACAGACTGCATCTATTAATTTTGACATTTATTATAAGAATCCCACTACATTTCAATTATGTGCATTAAAGTACAATGTATTTTCTCCATTACTCTCCCTTGCTTATGTTCCTAACTTTTTTTTTATTAGTGTACAAAACTCTGTTCAAGACAGATCATTTTCCTACCTTAACCCATTATTTTAATTTTCAGGTTAAAATCACCAGCCAGTACTGGTGAATTCTGCTTTATAAATAAATTATATTTATAATACACATATGTAATTATACACATATTCATTTGCTTTAATATTTAAAAATCACTTAAAATATGCCATTTGACTTTTATAGTATTGATGCTAGAGCAAATATTTGAACTAATAAATAACTTTTCCAGATTTGGAAAACAAAGTATGTTTTTTATGCTTTTGAAAAATCATCAGTTTACTTGCTTCCTAAATTAGACAATTTGTTATGCAAAAAGCTTGTTGAAACACTAACGATACACCTATCTATAAGAATTTCAGACACTACCAAGGAAGTACAGACCAATGAATCTTACTTTCATACTAGAAAAGCTGGTTGGATTCATAATAAATGTAAATTCAGTGTATGCTAAACATGCATAATCTCTAGAGGAAAAAAAAACATGGCCAGAAATCAGGTCTGACTACTTTGAGACGTAAAATATGCATGTTAAAAACAAGTAGATGTGATTTATTTAGTTCCAAAAACCCTTTAATACCTGACTTTGATCTTGTTGTTTCTATTTATCTTTGGATACCTCAGTAACTAGCATTTGTTGGGTGCTCAAAAGATGACTATAACATTGAATAGACCACACCAATAAAAATGCACATCAGAAATGTAGAGATGGTTGTTTTTGCATAGACAAAGAACTGAATTGTAAAGAGATAGAAATGTGGAGAAAAACAGTTGGGTCAACAGGGATCAGAATTCCCTAAGTAACCAGGATGAAACTAAATAGAGTAAACTCCTTAAGTTTGCAGAATATATGCTTTTGGGGATAGTAAAATACCAGACCAATGGGGAAAAGGTACAAATATATTTTGCTTTGTGCATGTGAAATAAAGTGTCAGGTGAGTTTCAATGTAAGCAAAAATCATATAAACCACACACAATGAAAGTTTGAGTTATCCATTATGACCCAGTGTTCGTTAAATGCATGATTTGTTGTATTCATTGTACCAACGTTGGGACTCTTGGAGAGCTTTATTGTTATTTAAAATACTTCAGTGTGGGCCTTGAAGATAATTAGCTTGTAAGGAAAAATAAGCACAAACTCCTGGGCACAGCTTAGACAACGTCAGTAATTATACTCTGAAAGCTACTATAAATTTGTTGTAAGACTTTTCTTCAAAAAGGATAACCAAATATAGTGTTATCACCAGAGGGAAGGGTCCAAAAATGTAAGTTATCCTCAAGAAATTCATTAAAAATCAACAGAGAAAAACATTCACCGCTATAGAAATCCTTGATGCCTCCATACCTGGAACAAAAGATCAAGCCGATAGATGCCTGGTAAAATCCATATGACAACAGCATATCACAGTTCTCCAGAGAAACAGAGCCAATGGGACACATACACACACACGCGCGCATGCACACGCGTTTATTTTAAGCAATCAACTCACGCAATTGTAGGGGCTAGCAAGTCTGAAATCTGCAGGGCAGGCTGGCAGCCTGGAAACTCAAGCTGTTGTAGTCTAAAGGCAGAATTCCTGCTTCTCTGGGAAACCTCAGAAGTTTTTGCTTTTAAGGCCTTCAACTGATTGGATGAAGCCCACACACATTTTAGAGAACAATCTTTACTTAAGTCAACTGACTGTAAATGTTAATCACATCTCCAAAATACTTGCACAGCAACATCTAGACTAGTGTTAAACGACTGGGCACCACAGCTTCACCAAGCTGACACATAAAACTAACCACCACAGGCAGCAAAAATAGTTAAGGGTTTACTGTAGGAAGACAAGCAAAATGGAAATGGAAACTTTGGAAAGGTAAAGCTGTTTCGTGTCAGTTTCGACATGATTTTGCAGAACTTTATACCTACAATTCTAGGAAATTGCTACTATATAAGAGATCTATCAGACAAGAAAGATATCCTAAAACACTGATTGGTGATGAATCTAGGATCAATGACTTTCAATCAGCTTTGCTTTTACTACACAAAAGCAATTACTAACACAACAGGATAAATAAGAATAATTCTGAAGAAAATTTGTAGTAAAGATGGTATTCATTTAAAGTAAGAATGAATATATTGATATTCTCAAGACCACTGTGCTCTGTTTTCTTGTAATAGCTGTGATTGAAAGGAGTAATTTTAAGCCTCTGTTATAATCAACAGGATCTCTTGACACCTATGGCTCTATCCATCACCTCATGCAAAGAGGGGTTCTCAAAACAGGCAAAACTGCTCTGTCAAAGGATATGAGGTCTATGGCTCTATTTCCCACTGCCATTTTTATTATATTCACTTAATTTCCATTGTCTCAATTTACATTTGAAATTACTTTGTTAACTTAATTTTCTAAATCAGCTATCAGAGGTACCATAGCTTTCTTTCTCCAGAGTTTCAATAAAGTCTTGACTCCAAACTCTGATTTACAAGTTTCTGGACTGTCCCTGTTTTAACAGCTAATTTTCAGCTCTTGAGTACGTGACAGGTTCTCTCAAGTTCACCTGACTCCCAGTCCTGGCCCCAAATGACCTTGTCTTTCCTACTTCCATCCACGCAACTTCATAACATAGTTGATTGTCACTTATCTTAATGCAGTTTATCTAGCTATCCTCCATCAATCCCTTTATTGGTTGTTTCCTACAGAGCTTGCCACTGTTGGAAGGTATTCTATGTAAAATAAACAAGCTGTTTTCTCAGTACTATGCATTACCTCCCATGCCTCATCCAGAGTAGGTATTACATTTTTCTTCAAGATGCCATGTGTCCACAGGAACTATTTTTCTGATCTTTTCCCTAATTACCTTCTTGTGCAAAACAAATACTGGATGCTTCTACAAGGTCTTAAATGATTTCTCTGAATTATTCTGGAAACTGTATCATCCAACACAGCCCAATAGAAATAGCCTTTGACTCCTGGAAATCTGGGTCAATCATGGTCCAGTTACAGATCCTTGGTGATTTAATTTCACTGAACATAAATTTAAAAATAGATGCAAAAATACTTTTGTGACTGTCTCACAGTGCCATTTATCCATTCAACAAATATTTAATACAATAGATATTTGGTGAACAGCTGTCCTAGATGTTGTCCCAAAAGTTAAAAATAGAAGGTAAACAAGATAATGTCCCTATCCTCAGGGATCATACCCAGTGACAGAAGATATACATGTAAACAAACCAAAAATCCATGCTGTTATATTAACAAGAGATTGCAATAAATACTGTGCAGGGAATAGTCACTGTTCTGTAACAGAGAGGTCTGCAGAGAGGAGAAAGTTCTCCTTTAGATTGCTTGGGTAGGAAATGCCTCTCAGGAGTTCTTTTCAGGCTTACAACTGAAGGAGAAGAGGTATCCAAGAATGTTGAGAGGAAAAGAATATTTTAAGCAAAGAATACAGAAGGTCAAAAGTAAAAAGAAACCTGAAAAGAGACCAGCAAGGAGACAGTGGCCAAGATAAAGCCTGATAGGTAGGCAGGGGCCAAATCATATGGGAGTTTGCAAAGAGTTTTTTAAGTTAAACTAAATTATTTAATCAAGGAAGCAACAGGATACAATTAATATTTTTAAAAGACTATGCTGACAGTTGTATATAAAATAAAATGAAGGAAAACAAAGTAAGACCAGCTGAGAAGCTACAAGCATTAGTCCAAGTGAAAAATCATGGTGGTTTTCTCCAGTATGGTGGCAGTAAAGGTAAGAGAGAAATCTATTTTGAGATATAATTTGGTGAGTAGAACAAAGATCATTAAGCCTGATTCTGCGGACTGTAAACTACACAAGGGTCTCACATCTAAAAGGACACCACTGACTTTGTAGATATAAAAGTGCTATTATGTTTCCATCAATGAGAACTGCTGATGGATTGGATGAACAGGAGAAACTGGAAAGTAGGATCAATAAAGGGTCATATGTTTCTGTTTGAAATATTATGTGAAAGCTATTGCCTATAAGTAAAACTGGGAATATCACAGATAAATAATTTTAGGAGTGGGAGAGACATTAAGTAACATTTTTAATAAGTTAAGTTTGGGATGCCTATTAGACATACATGTTGGTGGTTGAATGTTTGAGCCTGCAGCTCAGGTCAGAAATCAAGGTTTAAGATACAAATGTGAGGTGAGAGTTATCAGTTTAGAAATTTGTATTCAAACAATGAAACTGGCTTAGTTCACTTCAGGAGAGCACAGGAAGAAAATTGGTGGAATGCTCAAGCAATCAGTGGTAGGGATAACTGGAGGAGGACACAGTTAAAGAGACTGAAAAGTTTGCCAATTAGGTAGGAAGAGAGGACAAAATCACTTCAGGAGAAAGTCATTTTATAGAAGCCCCAAAAAGAAAGTTTGTTTCCAAAATGAGGGAGTAGTTGGCTGAGTTAAACACCCCTAAAAAGTCAAGCGAGATGCAGACAGAGAAATGTCTTTTATTTCATAAAATGAAAATTGATACTTGCTGCACTGTGGCAGTGAAACAGATGGAAAGTAGCCAGACTGGAGTGGGTGAAAGAGTAAATAGGAGTCAGGTATACAGTTTTGCCTTGAAAAACAGCAGAGAAGTAGAATGGCAGCTAAGAGAGGATGTGAGGTCAAAGGAGGGATTTTGAAGTTAAAACAGGAAATACTTTGGTATGAGAGTACAAGTGAAGGAACTTGACCTTGACAGAGGCAAGGATATCTCTTCAATTATAAAAGGAGAAAATACAAAAGAGGATGGGTGAAGATGAAGAAAAGTTTGTTGACCTGGTGACAGGAGAATGAAGCATTTGTAGTCTGCTTTTATGTGGTTAATGAGGTCTGAGGTAGGCCATCAGCTTAGAATGTGGGGAGTATACAATGTGTAGGAAGGTTAAGAGAAAAGACATGGTTTTAAACTAGTTCTTTCAAAGAACGGTAAAACCGAAGTATTGCTAGGCATTATTAAGTGTGGCTTAGGTTTGTAGTAATTAAAGTAAAACTAGTTATTTGAGGTGGGTGATATTTTCCCCAGAAGTCCCTTGTGGGCATGGAAAAGAGGTGACTGGAACAAATAAAGACAGGGCTTTGACAAGTGCATATGAAAGGAGGAGAGACGGGGAAAGTTGTTGAGAGTATTCATAAGGAGGTAATGGTAAAAATGAAATATAGAAACTAAATTGAATGTGGAAGGAAGTGAGAGTGAGAGGGAGGCGATAATTCTATGTAAATAGAATTTGCATGCGGCATCATTCCAAGAGATGATATTTTGAATTGGAAAAGGAATGTAGAAGACACAAAGACCAGACTGAAAGAGGAAAGAATAGAAGGAAACTAAACAAAATCCTAGCAGCAGAGCTGAAGCTCCTGGTTCTGGCCTGGAAAGCAGTTTTCTGAGTGGCGGTAGTGAGGCAGCATGACTGCAGAGAGAAATGGGAGCAGAGTTGATTCCGGATGGTAGCAAAGCAGTTGGGTAGCAATGAGGGCTACCCTGAGATGATGAAGATTGGAGGTCGTCAGTTTAAAGTGGCACAATGTACTCAAAAGTGTGGTATTTTCTCAGGAAGTGTTCAATGTTCAAGATACTGGAACAAACAAGTCAATTTGATAAAATATTGAGGATCTGTAGGGCAGATGTGATGAGACAGCAAACACTAAGTAAATATAAATGATTAGCATTATTTTCACTCTCATCTCCATTTTTGACAACTTAGGAATTCCTTGAAAGAGTGCAGGATAGAGACTCCTGCTTCCAACTATAAGTCATAGTCACCTTCTCTAGCACTTCTTTTTGATCCTGCTTCTCTCAGGCACCAAGTTCAGTAAATGTATTTCACAGTTGAAAAAGCACTGTTTCTTCCATAACTATCAGCCTAATTTGCTTTTGGTTAGCAAAACTGGATGTTTCCTGGCAGAAAATACAAATTTTAAAGTAGTCATATCTTTTCTCAACAGTTTAAATATAGACTTAAATGCAATATAATAATATTTTTGGAACAGTTATATGGCAGTTTCCTCACATAGTCAAAGTCTAAAAAATCATGTTCATCCCCTACAATCTCGTCCACCAAATTCTGTAATAGCAGAACTAAAGGGCACCCTAGGTAGCCTAAAAGCTGTAGTTGAAAAACCACAAAAGTTAAGCACTAATTTACACAGCAGGCAGTAAAGCTCATGAAACTTATCCCTCCCAACTGGTGGGATAAGCCAAAAATACCACTTTCTATAAATTTTTAGATGATAAATTCATAATAGGTTATTAAAGAAACTAGAATGTTGGGTATGTAATTCTAACTTTTCTGAAGTTTAAACTATGAGGAACAAAAGCAATTTCTGCCCCCACAAAAATTCTTATACCAATCAAAGAAAAAGTGTTGGACTAAATAAACCATGGACTTAACGAACTGGTTCAGTTCCCTCTTTTCTGATAATACTTTACTTTATGAATACATGAAAAGAAAAATACACACCCATGAATATTAATTACATTATGGAAAATGCCACCACTTTGTTTTGACACTCCCTTTTTGAGATAGTTTAAATTATATCCATAGCATATCTGTAAAGAAAAGGACACATATCATTACTTTTAATAAAATAAAAATTGTTGACAAAAGAATGTGGGTTAGTGAACTTGGCATAGATCAGAAGCAAGAGATGATAATCTTTAAGATTTTTTTTCACACCTGAGAAAATCATGTTATCTAGACTTTTAAATATAGAAAGAGAGGAAGTTACAACATATGTTGAAAATATGATTGCAGAAGACTGTTGGCAACATGATAAATTGAGTGGATGTAATTCCATATCCTACTTCAAGCAAAAAGTATGCTGTATATGATGTAACAAACAAAAGTTAATACATAGCCAGGAAAAAAATAAAGGAAAACACAAACAGACCATAAATTAAAAGGAAATGTAAACCAAGAGCCCGTGGGTGTAAACAGTCCCCACAGTGGTCCGTTGGCTTCCTGGAACCTTATATTGCACAACTCACTAGCACTGAGTTCTAATGCTCATTCAGGGACAGAATATGACTTCAGGCTCTGCAAAGCAAGAAATAAGAATAGATTATCTTTTTATGTGCCTGTTGGCCATATGTATTTTCTCTTTGGAAAATGTTTATTCAGTTCTTCTGCCCATTTCTTAATGGGTTATTGCTTCTTGACGCTGAGTTTTACAAGCTGTTGATATATGTTGGATATTCATCATTTATCAGTTATATTATTTGCAAATATTTTCTCCCATCCAGTAGGTTATCTTCTCATTTTGTCAATGGTTTCCTTTGCTGTGCAAAAGCCTTAAAGTTTAATTAAGTCCAATTTGTTTATTTTTGCTTTTATTTCTGTTACTTTAGGGGAAGAATCCAAAAAAATGTTGCTTTGATTTACGTCAGAGGGTTCTTGCCTATGTTTTCTAGTTTTATAGTATCCAATCTTATAGTTAGGTCTTTAATCCATTTTGAGTTCATTTTTTGTATATGATGTTAGAGAATGTTCTAATTTCATTCTTTTACATACAGCTGTTCAGTTTTCCAGCACCACTTATTGAAGAGACTGCCTTTTCTCCATTATATATTCAGCCCCATTTGTTGTAGACTAACTGATCATAAGCGTATGGGTTTATTTCTGGGCTCTCTATTCTGTTCCATTGATCCATGTGTCCATTTTTGTGGACAGAATGTCCATTTTTGTATGCCAGTACCATACTTTTTTTGGGGAATTGCAAGTCTAAACCACAATGAGATATCACCTCACACCTGTCAGAATGGCTATCATCAAAAAGAACAAAGCTAATGAATGTTGGCAAGGATGTGGAGAAAAGGGAGCCCTCATACACTGTTGGTGAGAATGAAATTGGTGCTGCCACTGTGGAAAACGTATGGAAGTTTCTCAAAAAACTAAAAACAGACTTACCATATAGTCCAGCAATCCCACTCCTGTATATATATCAAAAAAAAAACTGATTAAAAAGATACATGCACCCCAATGTTTACAGCAAAATCATTTACAATTGCAAAGATATAGAAGCAATCTAAATGCCCATCAATATGATTGGATAAAGAAGATGTGGTAATATATACACAATGGAACACTACTCAGCCATACAAAATAATAAAATTTTGCCATCTGCAACAACATGGATGGACTTGGAGGGCATTATGCTAGGTGAAATAAGCCAGGCAGAAATTAAAATACTATATATCACTTATATGTGGAATCAAAAAAATATAATAAACTAGTGAATATAACAAAAAAAGAAGCAGATTTACAGATATTGAGAACAAACTAGTGGTTACCAGTGGGGAGGCAGGGGCAATACTGGGGTGGGGAGTGGGAGGTACAAACTATTGGGTGTGAGAGAGGCTATAAGGATGTACTGTGCAACACAGGGAATATAGCCAGTATTCTGTAATAACTGGAAATGGAGTCTAACCTTTAAAAACTGTATAAAAATAAAAAAGAAAGAATAGATATCTGCTACATAAATAAATTTTAAAATATAAGAACAAATCTCTGTAAAGGCTGTTTTTTTAATCATCATCTGAACACTCAAATTAACATATACAATGGCCAGCATCCCTTCAAAAACTATTAATAAAATGGGACCAAAAGCTATAAAATATACATTTTATAACTATATATAATGCATTACATTTATATTTCCCATACACATCAGCAAACAGAAAAATTAAATTGGTGAAAAAGAAAGACATCATTTCACTGCATTAAAAAATATCAAATTCTAAGTAATAAAACCCACCAAAATCCACAAAATATACATTTATCAATAGAAATGAAAGACCTAAATAAAGCAGTAATATGCATGTTCTTTATTAGGTAACTCATTGTCATAACATGTTAGATTTTCCCAAATGGATCTATAGATTTATCACTATCCCAAGCAACATATCAAGGGATTTGTTATGGAAATAAACAGATTCTAAAATGGATATGGAAATGCAAAGGCCAAAGAAGAGCCAAGACATTTTTAAAGAAGAGCAAAGTGAATTTTCTCTTCCAGTTAGTAAGACAATTTGAAATCTTCAGCAATCCACATCAAAGAAAGATAAACAGACTGATTAAACAGAACAGAAGGCACAGACAGTATCCAGTCCAGAACCTCTTCAGTGTAGATGTGAATCCCTCATTTATGGCAAAGATGCCTCCCAAGCGCAATATGCTAAGATTGATCTTTTTAGTAAACAGTGTTGGGTTGCTGGATTTATAAAAACAAATTTGAGCCTTTCTTATATCATGCACAAAAATTAACTCTGGATGGGTTGTAGTTGTAAATGTGACAAGCAATACAGTGATATCTCTAAATGACTTTGCAATAGAGAAATATTTCCTAAGCAGGACACAAATGTACTAATTATAAAGGGAAAGATTGACACATTGGTCTATATTAAAATTTAAATGAAGAACTGCTTATCAAATGATAACATTAAGAGAGTGAGAAAACAAGCATCAGGGTAGAACAAGATACGTGCAACATCCATGATTAATAAAGAGTTTACATTCAGAACATTATAAAGAACTTGCACAAATTATTATATAAATTAATAAGGAAAAACAAAGATAACAAATTTTTTAAATAGGTAAGATAGTTGAATAAGCATATGATAAAAAGGACATTCAAATTGTGAATACACACAGTGAAAGATGCTATAACTCACGAACAGTAAGAAATTTGTAGATACTGACAGGCATATGTAGAAAAACAAGATTATACTGTATAGCACAGGGAAATATATACAAGATGTTGTGGTAGCTCACAGTGAAAAAGAATATGACAATGAATATATGTATGCTCATGTATAACTGAAAAATTGTGCTCTACTCTGGAAATTGACACAACATTGTAAACTGACTATAACTCAATTAAAAAAAAACACACACAATGGGATAACACTACACAGACCAAATTGGCCAAACTTATACAGACTGACAATATGAAATACTGTTAATGGTTTGAAGAAATGGAAATAACGATCATCATAATGGAAGTTTAATAAAAACACTTTGAAAACCACTTATTCTTTAGATTAGCTTTAGGTTTACAGGAAAAAAAAAAAAAAACTGAATACAGAAAATACAGAAAGGTACTCCATAACTAAACTTTTTAGTTCATTTGGTTGTCTTATACCATTAGCTAAGCCCAATGTATACTGAACACTAATTATAATAAATGGGATCTTTGTCTTGTTCTTGACTTTAAAGGAAGTGTTTCTAATCTCTCATGATCATATTTTCTGTGGGTCTCTGATAGCTATATCTCACCTTAAAATCATTCTTTATCAAACTAAGGGGATATCCAGTTTAGTTTTACTTTGCTAGAAATTCACATTAAGAATTCGTGTTTTATTTTCTTTTTTACTTTTTCCAGAGTGATTATATGGTTTTCCTCTCAATAAAATTTTATGAGTACATTGTCTTAATAAATTTCCTAAGTTGAATTATTTTTGCATTTGCAAGGTACACACAAGTCATGATGTATTATTAGTCATGATATTGCTTTACTACATTGCTGGATTCTATTTGCTAGTTTTTGTTTGTTTGTTTGTTTGTGTTTTGTTTTGTTTAGAATCTTGCATCTGTTAGTGGAATTAGCCTATAGTTTTATTTATTTTTTTAAGAAATTGTCTTCATTGTACCATAACAGCAAGTGATTCCCTTTCTAGGAAGCCTGTTTTTACCAATCTATCTTTGGGTTTTATTTTTATCCTTAATATTTTGACATTTCACCACATTTCATCAGGATCTGTTTTCTTTAATTCATTTTACTGCATGTTCAAGACTTTTCACCAAAAATATGTATATTTTCTGTTATTCAAAATGATCTTTCATCATTCCTTCAATTATTTTTCTTTTTAACCTGTTTTCTATACATTGTTAAGTAATGTATGCACATCTTAATTTTTACTTACACGTTTTAACCTATTTATCCTTTAGTATTGCATTCTGTGAAAATCTTTTTGTTATCTTCCAACCCATCTTTAACCTTATTCATTTCATCTTCCTGAAAGTTTTAAAATTCAGCTCTCATTTTTAATTTCGAAGAATTTTAGGGATGCAAAGTTCTCCCAAATCTATCTGAAATCATTTACTCTGCTTAGCTGAAAATAGTCTCCTCTTTGCTACACTAATCTTGTCTCTCAGAAATTCATTCTTCTTTTTATTGATTTTGATATCACTATTTGATATGTTTTGTTTCACTCAAATCATGGTAATTGTTTACTGCTTGCTTATCTTTCCATTGAAGACTTCCTGTAGGCTTTATGTGAATATAGTTCCCTTCATGATAGGCTGTCTATGATGGTCTGGAGGAGGGGACATGATTTACTGTGCTAGGGTTATTTGTATTTTTTCTTCAGCCTCAGGAAAGGTCATTTTTGTAGGTCAGTAACTATTCATTGCCTTGCTCTAACTCTCTGAATCTATTACAAAAATTCATTGATTTGGTCTCATTGCAAATACCTTGTGTGTCTGGGATATAGAACAATCGGAGGAAAAAGAAAGAATCAACACACCTAACTGCTCCAAATGCAGTTCCACAATTACCATCATAAAGATTCTTCCTGCATCCCCTTCTGCACTTTATATTTACACTGAGAAAGCTGTTCTCCTTGAAGCAATTCCTCCTTTGGTACCTTTAGCCATTTGTCCTCCTTTGCTCTAATCAGGCTAATTTCTGCCTTTCAAGAATTCCTAAGAATATCTGATATAATGATGGAATCGATTTTTTTATCAGCATAATGAAGTATTAGTATTTTCTTTTCAGCTCAAGAAATATGGGGCAAAAGTAGAGATAAATGCACTTAGTCTATAATCTTGTTCCAAGTCTTACTAAATTTTTGGTACTTCATTGATGTGGATCCAATGGCTTTTTATTTATCAGTGACATTTTAAAATGTCCATACTATCTGTAAATGGCATTTGTTTATTACGGCTATTCCTTTTATTCCTTGATTTCACATTCTGTCTTTGACCACTGAATTATTGTGTGCTTTAATCATCATGTAGAAACTATCAGCCACAAGACTCTTGTAAACTCTAAATAAAACCATAATGCTTTAAAAAAAAATCCCAAACACTGAAGGAATTTCAATCTCTTTTCAAGGAAGGTCACCCTAAAAAAACTATATAGCCTTTGGGTAAGTCTCAGACACTCTTTCTGGAATCTTGAGATACTGAAAATTCTCAAATATGCATCTTTGTAGAGAATAGATATACAGGGTATGCAATTACACAGAATATTTATTTCTCAATATGTATGAGAAAATAACTATTTTGTTATTTCAAAGATTAATTTCAACAAGCAAGTTATATTTCCAGGAAATCTACACTTTACTGATATATTATGCCAAATATTAAACCTATCACTTTCATTCTTTTTACCACAGAAGAGTGGTACCATGTTAAGTTATAGGGGACTAGTCTACCATTCCAAAACTCCAAGTTGAGTTGCTTGATCTATATTCAGAAAGCATATTAAGAAATCTGTAATATTAATATAGAACATGACATTCTAGATTAGAAGTGTTTTCTTAAAATAATAGATTTACGTGTAGATTTTTAAATCAAGTTTCTATACTGAAAGTAGTAAATATGGAATTCATATCATGAAATACTGCACACAGTAGAGATAATATTAAATTATTAACGTTTTTAAATTAAAAATATTTTAAATTTAGAATAAAAATGGAAACAATTTGTAGGCATCAAGCCAAAGAGATTTCAATTAATTGTGGGCTTCACTCAGAAAATCAAGGGCTATCTTTTTTTTGTAAAATCTTGAATGTATGTTTAGACAGTGTCTCACTGCGTTTGGTATCCTGCATTATAGTTCTGCTTACTAGTGATATAACCTCAGGAGGATTACTTATCTTAAATAGTATATGCTTCCTATGTCATACTATGAGAATTAAATCAGATAAAACATGTTAGGCACAAGCAGTTCACATGATTTAATAAGAAAAAAACAAACAACCCAATCCAAAAATGGGCAAAAGACCTAAACAAGCAATTCTCCAAGGAAGAAATACAAATGATCAATAGGCACATGAAAAAAAGCTCAATATCACTAACTATCAGAGAAATGCAAATCAAAACTACGATGAGGTATCACCTCACACCAGTCAGAATGGCCATCATGCAAAAGTCCACAAATGACAAATGCCGGAGAGGCTGTGGAGAAAAGGGAACCCTCCCACACTGCTGGTGGGAATGCAGTTCGGTGCAGCCACTGTGGAAAACAGCATGGAGATTCCTCAAAAGACTAGGAATAGACTTACCATATGACCCAGGAATCCCACTCCTGGGCATATATCCAGAAGGAACCCTACTTCAAAATGACACCTGCACCGCAATGTTCATAGCAGCGCTATTTACAACAGCCAAGACGTGGAAACAGCCTAAATATCCATCAACAGATGAGTGGATAAAGAAAATGTGGTATATTTATATAATGGAATACTATTCAGCCATAAAAACTGACAACACCATTTGCAGCAACATGGATGTTACTGGAGAATGTTATTCTAAGTGAAGTAAGCCAGAAAGAGAAAGAAAAATACCATATGAGATCGCTCATATGTAGAATCTAAAAAAAAAAAAAAAAAATACAAAACAGAAAGACTCATAGACATAGAATACAAACTTGTGGTTGCCAGGGGGACAGGGGGTGGGAAGGGACTGGGATTTCAAAATGTAGAATAGATAAACAAGATTGTACTGTGTAGCACAGGGAAATATATATAGGATCTTGTGGTGGCTCACAGTGAAAGAGAATGTGACAATGTATGTATGCTCATGTATAACTGAAAAATTGTGCTCTACACTGGAATTTGACACAACATTGTAAAATGACTATAATTCAATAAAAAAGGGGGCAAGGTGGGAAAGGATAGACCGGGATTTCAAAATTGTAGAATAGATAAACAAGATTACACTGTATAGCACAGGGAAATATATACAAGATCTTATGGTAGCTCACAGAGGAAAAAAAAGGTGACAATGAATATATGTACGTTCATGTATAACTGAAAAACTGTGCTCTACACTGGAATTTGACACAACATTGTAAATGATTATAAATCAATAAAAAAAAAGTTAAAAAAACAAAAACATGTTAGGCACCTAGCACCATGCCGGATGCGTGCTAAGCCCTCAATAAATATTAGTTATAATAAATTGCATCTGTTATTTTTTCCCACTTTCTATCAATGAATCCCCAACTATAGAAAAGCAATTTCTTCTGAGATAAATATTATGAGTTCAGAGTTACCATTTTTTGGCAAGACTTAAGGAAATAAAAACATGTAATATTATTGCTAAAATACATTCTATGGTAATTACACTGAAACACACAATGTCGATTCCTTTTGTGTCATGAGTTGTACTGAAGTAATTTGCAACGGACTCACTTGAGGATCTGTGAAGTTTTACTATTGGTAGCTTTACAATGAAGATACTGCTTCAGTTAGACATTCAGTATCAAATTCTTCCAGCACTAACTAGTTGTGTGACATTAAACCAGTACTAGTAGGATATGATATGTCAGGTTCCAGAAAACTGGAACAAGGAAAAGGTAAAGCACAATGCATAATTCAGACCAGAAGCAAACCACAACAGGGTCATGGGGTGGGGGTAAGCAGGGAAGTAAAGGTATCAGGAGAAATACTAAGTGTCCAAGATCACTGAAGGCCAAAATAATACCCGGTGACTGTCACAGCTCTCAGAAGGTACCTCACACTCCCAGACTCACATAAAAATTTAGGGAGGAGGAATCTTTACATATATACCACCTAATACATAGGCTATTCTACCTCTTAGTATATGTACTTTGACAACTAGAAATTAATAGATAATTGATAATGGTTGGAAAAACAAAACAGTAGGTAATCTGAATATTCAAAACAATATATTGCTTCTATTGAAGAAAAAAACAGTTCCAATGCCTAGAACAAAGATTGTCTGTCACATAGTAAGCACTCAAAATAAATAAATAAACGGTCAAAACAACCAGTGGTAACAGTGCTGTGACTACTCCATTAAGTATGAATGTATTATACCACCACAGGACTATAAGCATTTCTGCCATTATTTTAAGTAGCAATGCCAAATTCCATTTGTTTGTAGAGTCTTGCACTATTTGAGGTATTGCTCTTTAACTCTGAATTTAAGCTGCCTCTTTTTGGGGTCTGTTTGGATCACACCAACGTTGACTGTTACCAACTTGGTATCTACCATGTTTTAAAACCGCCTCTTCAAATATCTTTTTTGGAGCATTTTCAATTATTTAGCTTGCAGGTCCATCAGGATCTTCCTCACAATTCTAACAGTTGGGAACAGACATTCCAAGTTTTCTTACTTGCATATAAGTAATAATAATAGTAATGCTTATTAGAGCACTATTATTTACAACTACTTCTACATTTTCTGAGCACTTACTGCTTAATCTCTCTGAATTTTTTGCTTGGATAGTTTGTTGTTCTTTTTGTCTTCCCTCAGTCGTGATGGGTCTGCTTCATTCCTTCCTGGTCAACCATCTGATTGTTTTGGTTCAGGGCTTTACTCTGAGACCTCCACTTCTCTAAGTGGGCAAGGATGCCTTTTATACTCTTTTCCCAGGGTGACCAACTGAACGTTACCCAGGGGTCCAAATTCTGGTCCTTTATCTAACTCAAACCTCTGAGGGCTGAGCTCCAGATATTTCCTACCTTATTTTTCTCGTATCTTCCTATCAACTGTTCATTTGTCACTGATACCTGAAGAAATCTCTACTTTCATACAAATAGATCATAATGATACCTAATTCTATACCAACTCTAAGATTGCAATTTAAAAATTCAACTGGATCAAAAAAGTACAGTGCTTCTTTTCTTACTTCTTAAAAAAATAACATCTACTTTATCCCTGTAAACATAGCTTGCCTGCTTACACATCATGCTTCAAAGATCTGAAGAAATATCAGGATTAGATTTTCACCTGAGCCCTGCATGTGAATGTGTGCGTGCATGTGCACACATGCGTATGTATTTGCTTCTGTTAATCTGAGTTTTGTATCACATATGAAAAGTATCAGCCCTAAATCTTTATCCTTAGTTTATACTGATGGTTCTTAGTTCTGGCTTAGGTTTAGAACAACTTGGGAAATTTTTGAGAAATGCCAAAGCCCAGGTCCCATCCAGACCTATTATAAAAAATCTCTGAATATGGGGCCCACACCTCAGTATTTTTTTCAAAGGACTGTAAGTGACTGTAATATACACCCAGGGTTAAAATCACTGCTTTTATGGCTTTTCTTCCCTCCTTTATCATGTCCCATACATGACTTGCCTCCAAATCTGCCCTACTTTGCCCTCACAATACTTGACTTAATATTTCTCTTGAGCATGTCTAATATCCAATGCATTGGGAAAGTGTAATTTTTTCTAGAAACTCCAAGAGCAAGACCAACTTGCCCCACTTTGACTTTCCCAGACAACAAAGCGCATCAAAGAGAAAGAGGAAGAAAAAATAAAAAAAGGAAATAGCTCCAGTGAAGAGAACTGGAAATCACATGGCACCTGACTTTACCACTCTGTACTACTGTTATCTTTCATTCCCTCCATTTCCCAATTTTCCAGCCAGATAGCTGATGCCCCCCACCCCTCCACATCAGTCCTCTAAAATCACTTCACTGTCTGGTTCTGATAGCAAATTATTTTTCTCCTTAGTTTCAGCTAAGAATGGATTCTACTTTCTTACTGTATCTTTATTAGAAAAGTGGGATTAATGGGATAAAAGCCAAAATATTAAAAAGCAAAAATGTCAAAGTGCAAAATATTAAGACACAAAAAGTTTAATTAAAGGTTGGCCTGCAATGACAACTCTAGAATACACAGGATCCAGTTCTGTTACCGGAGCTATAACAAGAACTATAGCCACCCATTACTGAGCATCTTCCATATGCCTGGAATCCTATCAGGAGGCATTACTACATAGTTATTACCTCAGTTACCCAACTGAGAAAAATGGGTCATGGTCACATAGCTGAGAAGTGGCTGAGCCAAGATAAAACCTCAGGTTTCCAATGCCAAGGCACATTCTCTTTTCCCTGTAGCAATTAAATTAGACTGAGCAAGCTGGTCTTGAATTTGGTTTGAACCTCTTCTCTGAGTTATGAGACCTGTCCAGGATATATCATCTAATCTTCCCTTGTAGAATCTACCCTCTAACTCCACCCTCCCCATCCCTACCTTTGTCTCTTTTGGTGCTCTTCAGCTCTACAGCCATTCTAGTCTCTGGGGTCAGTTCTGGTCCCAAGCTTTTTCTGACTTTGAATTTGTAATTACCACTCTTTCTCCTCCGACAGGTCAACTGAAATTTATAATCATTACAATTTTATAAGCTCAAAATAGCTTAACTATAATCTCACTTATCACATGACTGTAAGGGTAGAGCTACTTCTACACACTATATTTGGTACATGTGAGGTCTTTACTGTATCATGACTCTATAGAGTTGCACTGATATTATTAGTTTTTTCAAAGTCTTATTTTTTTCACACAACTAGCCTGCAAGATCCCTTTTAGGCAAGGATTTGGGTCATATGCTTCAGTTCTTTCATGTTAGATGTGTATAATTAAAAGCACAATAAAATATGCCAAGTGAACTTAATCTACATTTCAGTAAAATACCAGTTTCCATGAGATATTACAGCAAAGGGTAACCTAACTCAAAAAAAGGAGACTTAAATTTACTTGCTAAAGCATGGTTTTTGAAGTCTCTTATTGAAGACAAAGCTACACAGCCACATGATAGGATGCAATTAGAAAACAACACTCATCTGCCATTCAGAACTCTGTTGCCAAGAATAACACAGCTAAAACTCATGCTGTGACACTCCTGAAAGAGAATAAAGGAAAATAAGCGTGAGGCCACCTCCTCTCTATAAGGTTGAAAATTCAATCTCAGAAATAAAACAAAGCTTAACAAAGAAGATGAAACACAAGAAGAGCTACTACAGACAAGGAAATACAGAGGGAAAATGAATCAAGACTCCTTAATGTAGGACAACAATAGACACAAAATATGGGTGCTTTGAACAGAGTAAGGAAGGAAATTTACAGGAATATTTAGGCTTCAAGACATTGCAATGTTTGAATTCATTATTTTGTTTTCAAAGACAATGTCAGAACTAAAAAGAGGGTTGGCCATAACTATGGAAAGTCAAGAGAACCTTTGTAATTTTTTTGCTTATTAATGGTTAATCAAAAAGACTCTGAAAAGAGGCCAAGAAATGTGGAGTTTGGCGGCACAATGTACAGAGTGATGTATTGTGATGACAAGGAAATTGTGCACTTAAATGCCCAGGAAACGTATGCCTTATATCTCTTCAGTTCCAATTCCCATTTGGGGCTTTCAGTTCCTTGAGAGTGGAAGGCAGTGTAGTATCTCATCATTTTCTCCAAGAACTCTTACAAAGGTTAAGACAATAGAACCCAAGTCAGCTAGCTGCTCACAGACTCTGCTCTGATTACAAGGCATTAAATCCAACTTAACTTCCCCTTGGCTCAGGAAGGAGCTGTTAACACAGAATCTCTTGACAGGCAAGAATTCACTCTTCCATAAAAACGCAGACATATAGGAATGCAAACATACACATACACATACACACACACACACACACACACACACACACACACACACACACACACACAGCAGAGGGACTGTCCTATCAAGAGCAAAAGCCACTTTGTCGAAACACAGAAGGAAGCCTTGAGAGATACCTATGACAAAAAAAAAAAAAAAAAGGAAAATAAAAATATAGTTTATAAAACATAAAAATGTATCTCAAAATCATCCTAATGTTCATTTTTCAAAATATAAAGTTACCAAAGATAACTCCCCAGTTGACCAGAGATGTTCTATGTGGAATCGGGTAACCACAAGGACATTATGTTCTTACTTGGTTGTTGTCTGTTGTTGCATGTAAAAACATCTCACTTTTAAAAAAAAAGCTGTTAAGGGTCTCAAAACATAATTCAGGATAGAAAAATAGTGCATTGGAAAAAGAGGAAAAAGTCTATTTCTAAATATAGCAGTTGCTATTAAAAGTGGGAAAATAATTGTACTGTGGCCCCTATCAGGAACTTGTATTACTATAAACAAATCAAGATTCTCATTTTAGTAATGATCATATACATTTATTGACTGCCACCATAGGAGATCTCATTAAAAGGAAAAATACTATCCATGATTCTCTATGAATATATATACCTGCAGGCTTGAATATCTAAAAGAATACCAATATATAGAATTTGACACTCAGCTACGCAGTATAAGCTCCCATGAAGTTTACCTTCCAGAGGTAACAAATCAGTTTGATTCATGTCAGGTCCTGGAATACCTATAAAACTGGACCTGATCAAGATTTGAGGCAAAACCTATACACTTATTAAACTCACAATATTCATTTTATTCACTGCCAACTTATCTACCTAAATTAACTCACTACAGAAATAAATGCAAATGTATAATGTCATAGACTACAGCTATATAGCTGTAAAACTGCTTACTGTAAAATAAAAAGTGCATTATCATTTATCAAAATAATAAGAGCAAAAGTAGGATATAATTTCTACTGCTACATGCAAAACCATAGAGAGTACATACTATTTTTAACATAAACAATCAGGAATATTTGTATATTTCTTACTACTTGGAAGTTCAAATGATAATACAAAATAATCAACAGGCTGCCACTAAAAGGTTACTGTGGTGATATGAGCAAAGGCAAAATAGGAAATAATAAATTTAAATAATAAGTCGATGATTCAAATGGCCTTTTGTTCATTATACAAACATAATATTCAGAGTAATAGAGGTTAGAAATAATCACATTTAGCTCATATCATTATGATACTAATCTGCAAATATATAAACTGATAGAAAAAGGGACATTGGGGTAATATACCAATTTTATTTCAATTTAAAACCACAAGCAAACTAGACCTCAAAATATTTAATAACCACTTCTTCCACATTATTACTTGATTAGACTACATTTTATATATGATAAATACATTGATGGATAAGTTTAAGATGAATTTCCAAAATCTAATATACAACTTACAAAAACTTTTCTTAGAAGTCATGAATAGAAATCAAAGCTCCTATCTGCATAACAGCTTTTGGAAAGTAATTAAAGGAATTTAGATTCAAATGAAATAATAAAAAAGAATTGATATATGAAAACAAGAAAAATGCATTAATTTCTTGTTAATCATTATGTCATTTGTCTAGAGATAAAAATATTTTTTCAAAATCTTGAGGGTACTCAGATTATTTTTTCTAACTTAGGGTTCTTATTTCTATGATAACCAAAAATAATTAAAATAAACACATTTAAGGCAATTGGATTCTGCTGCTAGGTAATATGTGTACCCTCATGAGTGCCTCTATTTACAATTCAAATGGCAGCAAGAAGCACTATGTGGGTTGAAGGACAAGAGTAAGGAAGGACTCAATAAAAAAGGAAGCATTTGCACCATGTGATATCACAGCACAAACCGGAGAGCCTGGTTACACTGAGTTTAACGAAACCTGCACCATGCCAGTCACTTCTACAACCACGACAGTGGTTTCAGCAGAGTGATAATTTTAGGCTTCAGTCATATTAAAATTATAGTTATTCTTTATTGGTCTGCTATTGGTATTGATATTGTTTGCATTTGGTTTTCAAATTTGTTTTGTTTTATAGTTATATTACATTTTAAACATAGGAGTTTATTATGTTTATGTATCTATAAAAACTTAAGTTATAATTTAAGAAAAACATTGCTCAACACTGGTGATTCATGAGAAATCCTTTTTTTAAGGGGAGTTACTATATGTCTATCTCATGTGCTTCAACCCAAATCAGAGAGTATTTTTAATCTCTTAATATAGTGTAACGGGATTGGGAGGAGGATAGATATATGTCTGCATAGATATTTCAGTACCAAAATAAATCATAGAGACTGAAAATATTTGTCCAAATTGTTACTAGTTTCAGGAAGACTAAAATCATCTGATATATAAATGGAGAGAGAGCATTTCATACTTTGGTGCTATTTATTCATTTCTGGAAGCTTTCTTCTTTATAAGAATGGCCAGATGCACCGGAAATGACTGTTATCTCATTGTTATTTTAATTTGCATTTTCCTGAAGACATATGATGTGGAACATTTTTAATATGCTTACTTGTCATCTATGTATCTTCTTTGCATATTTTGAATAACAGCCCCTTAACAGACCTGTCTTTTGCAAATATTGTCTCCAAGTCTGTGGCTTGTCTTCTCATTCTCTTGACATTCTCTTTCACAGAGCCCAAGTTTTTCATTTTAGTAAAGTTCATCATATCAATTATTTCTTTCATAGATCCTGCCTTTGGTGTTATATCTAAAAATTCATCACCATGTCCAAGGTCATCTGGGTTTTCTCCTATGATATCTTCTAGATATTTCATGTTTTTGCATTTATATTTAAGTCTATGATCCATTTTGAGCTAATTTTTGTGAAAGGTGTAAGATCTGTGTCTTGATTCATTTTTTTTACATGGAGATGTCCAGTTGTTTCAGCATCACCTGCTAAAAAGACTATCTTTGCTCTACTGAAAAATGAATAAATGAATGCAACTCCATTTTACAAGTGATCAGGTTCAGAGTAATTAAGCCAAGAAAAATTTGAGAAAATTATGCATTAACAAAATTAGTAAGACACTATATACTCATTATAATGATGCTCAGAGAATACAAGGTTGCGGATAATATTGACGCTTTTAGGACAAAATTCATACTCACTTCTGGTGCTGGTAACATGGTCAACAATCTCAAAAACACTCAGCCAATACATTAAGTCAACCAAATTTTGAAGAGTTTGACCCCAGTATTTGCCAAAGACTGAAAAACAACACTAGCTAAGATTGGTGAAATTTCACAGATAAACATGAAGAGGAGAATAAAGTGAAGTTTTCAACAATTTGGTAACTTGATGACCAAGTACAAAAACAATGCAAGCAAAAAATCTGAGAACTACATTAGCAAAATTAATAATGAAAGATATGACGATACTATGAATGTTAATTTCAGAATATAATAGAAGCAGGACATGAATAGGGAATTAGAGTATAATTTTAATCATTCATGTTTATATTCCCAATGTAAACAATGATCAAGTGGAATCATTAGCCAAGCTAGATCATAGAGAAAGAAAAAATAGATGACATGATCAAAAAATAAAATAAAATAAAGCTTTATCCAAGTGGAAGTATTACAGAATTCTAAATATCATCTTGAAAGAGAAATTTGCTTTTGTTTTGAGAGATGCTATCAGTATTAGTCATCATGTAATACAAAAGTAGCATAATGATAATAGTTAGAAAGCAAACATTTATTGGGTGCATTTTTTTGTAGTAAGGTACTTCACTCACACAACGCTGCAATGTAGGTATTATTAGCCCCAGAACACAAATGAGGGAATCAAGTCGAACTGGAATCATAAGAGCATGATTCTAGTGCAAGCTCTTCCAGTTATGAGCTCTGTGGCTCTGGGGGAAATCACAACCTCTCAGAGCTTTAGTTTCTTCAACTGTAATATAAAGGTAATACTTGCCCTACTGATCTCCCACAGTTGTTTTCTGATGGCAATTAGATAACAAACAGAGCCTCCAATGTTGTGGAAGCCACCTTACAAATACAGGGTGTTTTGTTACAGTTACAGAAGTCATGCTCAGAGAATCAACATGAGCAACAGTAGAATGGTTAAGAGCTGGTGTCATACTGTGTGCATTGTGGCCATGTTACCTAAGGAAAGCTGCTTACTCTTTTGGGATCCTAGTTTCTTTTTTTCTTCTTTATTAATCTATAGATGTTTTACAATATTGTGTTAGTTTCAGGTATACAGTAAAGTGATTCAGTTTTATATATATATATTCTTTTTCAGATTATTTTTCCATTATAGGCTATTACAAGATATTGAATATAGCCCCTTGAGCTGTACAGTAAATTCTTCTCTCTCTATGGACCCTGGTTTCTATACTGTTACAATGGGAATAATAATAATGCCAGTCTCATAATATCATTGTTATTATTAAATGATACCACACATTAAAAGTTCTTAGAACATACTAGTCATATTAACTTTCTAGATGGAGATGCATTCTCTGGGCATCTTTGCCAAATTTCACCAACGAGTAAATAATTTGTATATTTAATTATGTTCATGTCAACAAACATTTATTAAAAATCAACATTCTGAAAAATACTATGCTAGATATTTAGGGGATGTAACAATAAGTAAAACAGAATCTCAGCACTCTGAGAATCCAGTTTGCTGAGAGAAATAAACATATAATGATCATAATAAAAGCCAGTGTAATATGGGAGAATCAGAAAGAAATTCCCACTTTACTTCAGGTAGGAAACAAATATGTTCTTGCCTTTATTCATTTGAGTCTGCCCAGCTCCTTGGTCCATGGTAACTGAAGTTCAACATATATGGAAGTACTTTCAAAAGTAATGAGTACAATAAAAATTAACACTCATAATCCAGGTCTTGTATCCCAATACAAGATGAAGATGATACTTTTTCACTAAGAGTACTAGTCATTGGGTTGCCCTCTCGAAACTGATACAACTAGTCCGTGGACTTAGAATCATTTTTCCCAGAGTATAGATGGAAATGTACTGATCCTTTCATGTTCTCTTATTACTACTGCAACCCACTTTAAAGTACAGTGTCTATGCTCAGGAAGCAGTCTTTCCACATGAAGTCAATCAAGGGTAAAAGACGTAAAGAGGCTGAAGCTGAAACCTCATTTCTCTAGGTTGCTACTGTGTAATTAATCTGTTGAATTCAGATGCCCAGACACCACACTGAAACGTTTGCTCTTTTTCCTTTTCCTGGGTAAGGTCAGCCAGTATTTACTTTCTCTCAACTTTTCTCAACTCAGGTTGTATACTTCAGCTCTTCATCAGAAATTCAATTAAACCATCAATAACACCACTTCAATCCCATAACATTTACACTGCAAAAATAACCTTTTCCTGGTTCTTTTTGGAATTTTTCATTATAGATACTTCTTGAAACAAAATTTAAGCATCTAGCCCAGTTGGTCCTAGTCCTATGGCTTTTCTTATTTTCAAATCTATTCTGGAAAATGTTTTATAATGCTCATCAACTGTCAAAGTACTTTATGTGATCACTCAGTTACCAAGGGGCTGAATAGGCTCAAATAAGTGACAGCAAGAAAATGTTTGATCATACCTGAAATATAGTAGGAATTTCTTTGATACTCCCATATATCACATTGCCCTTAATTGTCATTATTTACGTGTTTATTTCCCTTACAAGACTACGAGTCTTCAGAGTACAAGAATTCTATCCTGTTTATCTTTGAATCCCATACCATGCAAGATTATTATACTGTGCAAGTATATTACAATCCAGATCAGGAAATTTCAGGGGTTACTTATTAATAGTTTATTGGAATATATCAAACTCCACAATATGTCTCCCATCTACCTAAATTCCAATCTTATCTCCTGATACTCTCTCATATGTAACCTACACTCAACTGGATGTCAAATCTGATGAGTTGAAGGAAAGAGAGAGACTATTTGGTTTCATCTCCAGACATCATTTATATTACCAAATTCTTGTTAGAGTTCAGATGTCATATATATGATACTCCCAACTCTAGAACAAGTAAACGATTTCTTATTCTTAAAGACTACTCTCCAATTTTCTACACCCTGATTTTTTTTATTATCAGCCTAGAATGGTAAGTTCCTTCTCAGATCACTCCTTCTCAATGCTCATCTTAAGTAACACCTCCTGCATGAAGCTTTTCCTGATTCATTGCTTTTCTAAGAGCTTCTATGACATTTTGCTTTATTTCTCTTTTGATATTTAGTATAGTCTGCCTTGTAATTTGGGTGTTTGCATACCTGCTATCCCCATTAACAAATATAATCTCTTTAAAAGCAGGAACTGTCTTAAACATTTTTAAAACTCTCTGATAGACTCTATATATAATGTATAGCTCATTTATTTAAAATAAGGTGTTAGCACTCTCTTTACACTATTTAGTTCCTAAAGTTGGCCCTGTAATTTCCAAGTTGTAGTTACTTAGTCTCTACACAGTTAACATATCAAGTAAGACCCTCACCTGTCAAAAGCTATAAGCAAGCACCCAAACTCACCTTAAATGTCCCTTTCTTCTAAAGCAAATGCATTACACCACTAAATGCCAGCAGGCCTACTTTGTTCTACTAGGCCACATAAAGTTGGAAGTTTCCAATTATCAGCACAGCAGCATACAGCTTTTACATAATAACTTAGTTTTATGCAGCATCATTGCTCTGAACAAGGGAGAAATGTTAATAGGCAGAGTGAAATGAACTATGCAGACGGACATGACAGGAAGCGGCATCTTTCAGTACTGTTGTCGTTTGAGCAAGAAGTGCTCAGGGTCCCACGCACAAGGCCCAGAAATAAGGTTTCTGAGCCACCCCATGCAGTGCCAGAGGAAAGGGGTAGCTTGCTTAACCAAGTTTGATTTTGATACCTATTCCTCATTCAACACAGCAGGAGAAATAAGCCTTAAGGCTAAAGAGAGGCTATCTATGAACCTTTACTTCAGCTCCTTTATAAACCAATCTCCCTGAACGCCTTACTGCAATGGCTTCGTCCTTCCTACTTACACCACCCTACTCCCTTAAACCATTATAGCCTTATGCCGTTCCTGGAATGTGAATTATTTATGCTTTTTTTTTGGAAATGGTTTGGTTCTAGCAGTTCAATAATTTGTATACAGAACTGCCCCAGAGGAGCTTCATCCATACCTGGACCTGACCTAGGTGATGAGATTCTGAATTACTGAGCTAATATTTTAATGAGATGAGAATTTGGGAGATATCAGGATTGGATGAGAGCATTTTGCCTATGAAAGTGTCACGAATTTTGGGTGTCAGAGGGTGAACTGTAGTAAACAACCTCTAGAATATCCTACAATTATTCATGCCTCTTGGTATTCATACTTTTGTGCAAACTCTTTTATTTAAGTGTGTACTGAGCTTAATGACTCAGTTCTGAGGCATAAAATATGACAGTGATGGGAGCCTTTTTACATTCCTTTTTCTTCATTCCTTATTCCTCAACATCCCTTTTCCTCATCTTCCCAAATGTCTGTTTCCTGTGACACAAATGATTTTTGTACAGTCAACAGAACCCCTCCCCCATTGCCTTACAAACTATCAGGTAATATTACTGATGCCTTAGGTAATTCTGGTATCATGGGAACATGTAATAAAGTTTTCCAAACATAGTTCAAAGGAATATATCTTTCCAAGGTTGATAGATCACCTAAACACCACTCCCATATAAACAACCTCTCTTATATTTATATAACAATTTTCCTGTTTTCTCCTCCCTCTTCACCATTAACGTTATAACCCATCTTGTGAAGTGACAGGATGACATGGACAATCTAGGAGCAGCTCTCTGAAACTTCAACCCCCTTACAAAGATACTGGACTGCTTGGGAATTTTTGGCATTGGGTGACCTAAGCAATTTGAGACTATATTAAAGCAGAGTGGTATATTTTATGTTTATAAAAGAAGCATAGGTTTCTAATACTGGAAAAAGTGGACAGTGTGACGAAAGGACCAATACAACAGGGTAAACCGTAATCCAAATTTAATTCAAAAATCATTATGCCCAAAGGAGTCTGAACTAGTAAAATGTACCGACCGTATGAGGCGAATTAAAGTTTTCTGGAAATTCGCGGGAAAATTTTCTAATACTTTTCTAAATATCATTATCTAGATATTTTTGTCTATCATTGAATACTGAATATCAATATTCAACTGTTCACAGAAAGAAGCATCTCTTCAACTCTTCTAAAATCTTTCTACATAGTTAGGGAATGGCCACTTAGTCCACATTTCCAGGAGAAAGCAGAAGAACCTTAAACTAGGAAATTCTCATAGGGTAAGGACTGAGGATGTGATTTAGAATTTAGATGATTTAATGAATAATATGACCTTTTTCTTTGCATCCATCTCTCCCATTAACTGTGACTTTGGTCAAATCACTAAATTTAGTGTTCAGTTGTTACTTCTATAAAGTGCAGACTACAAATTCTGCTACACAGATTAAAATTAGAAATAGTAAAATAAAATACGAAAAAAGTCTAAATTACAAGGAGCTACACAAATGAGAAAGATTAAAAAGTCCCTTCCCCGGACTTGGAGCTCTTGCCTGTAATTCCCTTTGACTGTGTCTCAGTTAAATAATAATTGTAATTGGTTAAGGGCTGATTTACCCCCCATTTTTGTTTCTGAAGGCACTCTTTGGGGTGTTTCATTTCTGAAAGTAAAGCGTATTATATGAGATGCAGAAAGTGCTGCTCTCTCTGTCTTTAATTTAATTTGCTTTAAGCATGTGTTTTATATGCTAAACTGTAAGTAACTATAAAACTATTTGGGCTTTACACAATAAACCCATGCAACTCTTCTAACTCCAACATATGGTTTAGGTGAATCTCATTGGTACTTTTCCTTTCTAAATTCAACATACCACATATCACACACACACACAAAGCTAACAAGTCTGGGGAGAAGTAACATAATCAGATAATACTTTGTACATTTGCACAACTACTTAGAAAGGCTTCTTGTGTGGCAATTTACATCTTAAAATATGGTTAATTACATATTTCTTATTTCTATTATAAGACTGTAAGTTTCTTGAGAGGACGTTTGTATCTTACTCTTTCCATGCCTTGCACTGGGCCTAGAACTTTATCTAGGGTATGTGGGGTACTCAAGAAATGATTTGCCAATTACTAATTAATATATTTATATAAGCGCTTTTTAGCCGAAAGGATAAAAGTTATTATTTTCCGGGTTTTTTTTTCTTTTTTTTTTTTTTTTTTGTCCCTGCTGCACTAAATCCCCTCTGATGATGCATGTTTATCAACCAATTGCGCAACATACAAAGGTTTCGGCGTGTGCAGTTCCTTCTGAATCCGCCTGCCCAGATAGGGCGGCCTGGAAATGTGACGGCACCCAGGCAGCTCAACCAGGTCTCTGACAGGTGCTGCCCTTCTCTGCACAGCCAGAGCCCCAAAAGGGAGACAAGTACATCGAGGACGTGCAGTGTCAGCGAAATGCCAGGGTGCCGGGACAGAACCATGGGAGCCACGTCTGACTAACGCTAACGGAGAGCCACCCTCAGCAGTCAGCAACCCTAGCCTTCAAACATAAGGAAAATGATAGCAGAAAACCTTTTATTGAGAGCAAGGAGATAAAGGGTAGTCAAATTCACCGAAATTAAATTAACTCAAGTGTTACATTAAAAAAAAAACCTCATCATTGATTTTTTTCTTTAACAGACTCACAGTGCATTTTTTTTTCCATCTCTTCCTTATCAACATAGAGAGACAAAGAATTGCTTGTAATTTATCAGTGAGGACACACAGAAAAGGCACAGAAGGAAACCATACATAGTCATGGTGTGTTTGCTCACCCAAGCAAAGTTACTCGTCTTGCTGGCTGCTTTTTCCTCTTTGCCGTCACAAAAGATTTAAATATATAAGAGCACCTCAGAAACATTCTTTCCCTTTATAAAGCCTACATTTCTAAAGTGTAAACAAAACATACCTATTTTTTTTTCTGGGAAATACAAAATACCTTTAGGTTTTTTGGTTAGTCTGACAAAAATATATTGAAAGAAAATAGCGAGTACATACTATATGGGCCCTCGCACCACACACACACACACACACACACACACACTCACAGTTGTTTTCAAAACACTCTCCCTATCTTCAAGGTTTTCACTCTGGTTGTGTCACAGGCCAAGCCCATTAATAATTCCTGCAAAACAGACTGTGGGCAATAAAAAAGTATCTCACCTTTTTCTTTTCCTTTGTGCTTAGTCTAGTTCCACTTGCTCGTAGGGAAGCGTACGCAGAGGCCTTGCACCGGCAGGTCAGACCAGTGTAGAATGGCTGTGCCAGCACCTCAGCCCGAGGACTATGTGCTGACGCGGAAGGGATGACACGGCAATCCAAGATGGCGGCGGCTGTGGGTGCAGACGCCGCCGCAACCTGTGATCCCGCCCAGTGGGCAGCACAGCTGAGCGTGATCACCGAGAGCTCCGCCCCCTCCCGCTGTCCGTAAGCCTGAGACGCAGCCCCGCCCACAGCCTAATTGGGAGACCACGAACCCAAGAGCGCCAGCTGGTGCCTCTCTACTCTCTGATATATTCAATACCCTGTAAAACCCTGTAACGAAAAAGAATATGGAAATGAATGTATGTATAACTGAATCACTGTGCTGTGCACCAGAAATTAACACAGCATTGTAAATCAACTGTACTATAAAAGAAAAAGGAGAAAGCTTTCCTTTGCTTCCCAACCGAACTCAGTCGGTTCTGTCCACTTTAACTTCAACACCTGTCAGGAGGACCCTTGCTGGGGAACGACGCGGGAAGTTTAGTAACAGTTGTAGTGATTCTCCCTGAAATAAGAGAACTCATCGCTTGGTATCTTTCATTTCCTCATTTCACACTCCTAACAAACACCATGTTTAAAATCACAAATTAAAACAAAGTAGTAATTTTGTGCCTATGTTTGTAATGGATAGAGCACCTTAAAAGTGTAATTTTCCTTTTCCTATAAGACTATAGAGCAGGAAGCCGTCTGCCTCAGAACAGTCTCTCTCTGCATTTATTTTTCCAGTAGCATCCTTACAGTACTATTTAAGGGAGATCTTAATAGACATATACCCTAGATTGAATATAATTGACGTCAATGGAAAAATCTGATCAGTGTTTACCCATGTAACACAAACATTTCTACCTGAATGAATCTAAGTCCAATGATATCTTTAAAAATGAAAGCTAATTTACACAACTAGAGAAATTTGAAACACATTAAGTAAGGTCTCAGTGCAGGAAGCCCTCTCTATGTTTTTCTAGGTAGCATTGAGGTAAGTTAACCATCACCAAATGTCTAGATTGGTTAAAAATTTACAGATATTCCTTTTAAATGCTGATCATTCAATTTGCCCTTACGAATTCACAGCATACTCAAGCGGCTCGCTTACCAACACAAACAATAGCCTATTGCTCCATAGAGAAAAGAGGCAAATAGAGGTCAGAAGTGTGTTTTTTTCACTGTAGAGATACCCTCCGAAAGGCACTACAATAAGGAATGAAAATCAAATTACAAAGATTAAATAAAATGAGATTTTAAAAAATTCCAAACTTCTGATCCAATAATCAAATTTAAAGAAAAAGAAAAAAAATGACTTCCTGTTTCTGGTTCCACCTGTAAGGAGCAGCTTAACAACAAGTAAAACCTGAACAGACTGAAAAGCCAACAGCCTCTTCTTGGATTCATAAGAAAGGAAAAGACACAGGGCAAATCACTACCCCCAATTTGGACAGAGAGATGGGTGAATACAAGGAGTCATGGCTTACTGAAACAGAGACACGTGAGTGGCATCTATTGCAGGAACCAGTGCCGGAGTAGAAAACCTAAACTGTAATTGATGAATGGCTGGAGGCTGAGTGTGACAACTCTGAGAGTTAGAAACTCCATGGGGACCCAGTCATCAGGGAGGCTCCTACAATTCTGTGAGATTTACCTCCAGCAGCTCAAGCAGGTTCTCACAGAAAGTATCAAGAAAAATCCTCTTGTATGTCTAGCAGGGAGAGGAGAAAGGAACCATTTTGAAATGAACCAGGTTGCTATGATCTTCATAGCAAGACCTGCTCTCAGGAGAAACTAGTTAACTAGAGCCTAATCTGCTCGGGTGTTATCAGAGCCTAACTGACCTGGGAGAAAAGAAATATCCAACTCCTGTCCACTCCAGCCTTACACACGGAAGAAGGGAAAACGCAGCAACCAGCCTATTCTGCTAATGCTGTCCCACTTAACGGGGAAGAAAAACACTGGGAAACATATGTGAAGTTCACAGTCCAGAAGCATAGGCTAACTAAAAGACTGAGACATAATTATAGGACAACAGAGCTCTTTCCCTTCCCCATACCATACCGCCACATTATTATATTGTGGGAGCCCATGATTGGGTTAACAAATTGTAACAGACCCCAGCCGCTTATCTCCTTAAGGAAGAGCAAATGTGCTTAGTAACTGCCTTGCTTGCATAGTTGAGGTTTTAGATAGCACTCTGCTGGTTGCAAAGCAACGACCCAGGCCCTCGGCTATAAACGCTGGGCATGCCTGCTGTTAGACAGTCTTCTATCCCCAAAGCAAGGAACTGGCTGGTGGTCTGCTTTAACATATCTATAAGAATGTATCTTGCTCCCCTCTTCCCATGACTTCCCTAAAGATAAACTGTAGGCCCCCAAAGGAATGAGTCTTGGGCTGGAATGGTAAACAAGTTATAAAAAGCTGCAGACTCAGAGGTGAGAAGGCTGGTTAGCCAAAGACGGGTAAGATCCCCAGAGGGGGGCAACCTAAGACAGGCACAGCCGCCTAAGTCCAAGAAAAATGTTAAGCAGCTGCTTCTCATACGTTCCGCCCTGATAAGCTGTAAGGCTCGCTGATGCCAACATGAACATGATTTACCAAAACATAAAGGGTCTTCTGACCTTGAGCCAGACTCTGCAGTCTCGATCCCACCCTGTCTTTCCCTAAATTCCTGCCTTCCATCACACAACTGTTAGTGATTTTTCCTTTGATAGTATACAATAAATATGGGAGCATTTGAGAGGTTCGTGGAGTTGGCTCCCAACTCCCTCTCGCTCTCTTGACTTTTTCCAGAGTCTCAAGTAATTCATTCCGTCTCTGTGGGACTTCTGCCGGCCAGAACCCACAACTGGTGATGAACCCACACTATATGACTATTTACAGCAGTTCCTTTCAGTTGGTACCTCATGACTAGCTATCAAGAAAAATTATGTCATACTAAGAGACAAAAACACAATCTGAAGAGACAACTCAAGCTTCAGAACCAGACATGTTCAGGGATGATGGAATTATCAGACCAGGAATTAAACAACTATGATTAATACGTTAAGGGCTCTAATGGATAAAGTAGACAGTATACAAGAACAGATGGGCAATGTAAACAGAGATGGAAATTATAAGAAAGCATCAAAAAGAAATGCTAGAGATAAAAAGCATTGCAACAGAAATGAAGAATGCCTTTGATGTGCTTATTATGAGACTGGACACTGTTGAGAAAAGAATCTCTGACTTAAAGGATGTATCAATAAAACCCTCCAAAACTGAAAAGCGAAGAGAACAAAGACTGAAAAAGAAAAAAGAAAGAAAGAAAGAATATCCAAGCATTATGGGAAAACCACAAAAGTGTAACACAGATGTTATGGGAATACTGGAAGGAGAAGAAAGAGAAACAGAAAAAGAAAGGAAGGAAGGAAGATAAGGAAGGAAGGAAGGAAGGAAGGGAGAAAGAAGAAGAAGGAGGAGGAAGGGAGGGAGGGAGGAAATAAGGAAGGAAGGAAGAAAGAAAAAATATTTGAAGCAATAACGACTAAGAATTTCCCCAAAGTTGATGTCAGACACCAAACCATAGATCCAGAAAGCTCAGAAAACACCAAGCAGGATGAATAACAGAAAAACAACACCTAGGCATATAATTTCAAACTACAAAGATAAAGAAAAAATCCTGAAATACCTATCTATAGAGGAACAAAGGTAAGAATTACATCCAATTTCTCTTCAACAATCATGCAAGCAAGAAGACAGTGTAGTGAATATTTAAAATACTGAGAAAGATAGCACCAAGCTAGAATTTTGTACCCTACAAATTTACTCTTCACAAGAGGAGAAATACTTTCTCAAACAAAATTGAGAAAATTTGTAGCCAGTAGACTTGTCTTGTAAGAAATGTTAAAAGAAGTTGTTTAAAAAAAAAAAAAAGAAAAATAGATTCCAAAGGAATCTACAAAAACAAAAACAAACAAAAAATCTCTGATAACTAATGAGCATTTATAGCAAGGTTGCGGACTATAAAGTTAATATACAAAGGTCAATAACTTTTCTGTACACTAGCAATGAACAAGTAGAATCTGAAATTTAAAATACAATACTATTTACATTAGTACCCCCAAAATGAAATACTCAGGTATAATCTAATAAAACATGTGCAACTTCTGTATGAGGAAAACTACAAAACTGACAAATGGCATAAAAGAACTAAATCAATGGAGAGATACTACATATTCATGGATAAGAAGACTCAGCATTATAAAATGTCAGTTCTTAACTTCATCTGCAGGTTCAACGTAACCCCAGTCAAAATCCCAGCAAGTTTTTCCCTGTATATTGACAACCTGATTCTAAAGTTTATATGGAGAAGCAAAAGACTCAGAACAGCCAACAAAATATTTAAGCATAAAGCTGGAAGACTGAACTACCCTACTTCGAGATGGACTATAAAGCTGCAGTAATTAAGATATTGTGGTATCAGTGAAAGAATAGACAAATAAATAAATGGAACAGAATAGAGAGTTCAGAAATAGGCCCACGTTTGGTCCTTGACAAAATAACAAAGGAAATACAATGGAGCAAATACAGTCTTTTCAAGCAATGATACTGGAACAACTGGATCTCTACATGTAAAAAAATGAATCAAGACACAGACCTTATATCTTTCACAAAAATGAACTCAGGATGGTTCATAGATCTAAATGTAAAATGCAAAAATATGAAACTCCTGGATGGAAACATAGGAAAAAATCTAGATGACCTTGGGTATGGTGATAAATTCTTAGATATAACACCAAAGTCAGGATCCTTGAAATAAATAATTAAGCTAGAATTCATTAAAATGAAAAACTTAGTTAAAAAATTTAAAAATACAAAATAAAAATGAAAAACTTAAGCTCTGTGAAAGATAATGTCAAGAGAATAAGAAGACAAGCCATAGACTAGGAAACAATATTTGCAAACGGACTTTTTAATCCAAAATATACAAAAAACTCTTAAAATTCAACCAAAAGAAAACAACCTGATTGAAACATGAGCCAAAAACATTACCACATATCTCATCAAAGAAGATATAGATGGCAAATAAGCATATGAAAAATGCTCCATATCATATGTCATCAGGGAAATACAAATTAAAACAACAAGATACCACTACATACCTATTAGAATAACCAAAATCTGGAACACTGACAACAGCAAATGCTGTCAAGGAGGTGGAGCAACAGGAACACTCATTCATGGCTGGCAGGTATGGCAAGTTCTTACAAAATTAAACATACCCTTACTATAAAATTCAGCAACCGTGCTTCTTGGTATTTACCCAAGGAGTTGAGAAACAATATCTACACAATAATCTGCACACAGATGTTTACAGTAGCTTTATTCATAATTGCCAAAACTTGGAAGCAGCCAATATGACCTTCAGTAGATGAGTAGATAAATAAACTGATCCATTTAGACAATCAAATATTATTCAGCACTAAAAAGAAATAAGCTACCAAACATGAAAAGACATGAAAGAGCCTTGAATGCATATTACAAAGTGAAATAAGTCAATCTGAAAGACTATATACTGTGTTATTCCAACTATTACATTCTGGAAAAAGAAAACTATGAAGACAGTAAAAAGATCAATGGTTGCTTGGAGTTTGGGTTGAAGGGGAGTGATGAATAGCTGAACACAGAGGATTTTTAGAGTAGTAGTAATTGTCTGTATGATACTCCAATGATGGATGCACGTCATTATACATTTGTCCAAACCCATGAAATGTACAATACCCTAATATAAATTATGTAGTTTGGGTGATGACAATGTGTCAATGTAGGTTCCTCAGTTGTAACAAATGTAACCCTCTGATAGGTGATGTTGATAATAGAGGAAGCTATGCATGTCTAGGTTTGGGGAAGGGTATATGGGAAATCTGTATACCCTCCTCTCAATTTTTCTGTGAACCAAAGACTGCTCGAAAAATACTTTTTTTTTTAAGAGAGTTTTAGTCAAAATCTTAAAGTCTTTATCTCCATTACTGTTCCTTAATACTGTACTGTGACACTAAGTTTCTATGAATTTACAGGTATTCCTTTGGCTGGAAGTAAAGATATCTTTGTCTCATCACTCATCTGGTGCTTAGGTCATCCTGATAAGCAGGGTCATGTGCTCTTTGAAGCCAACTCCAAGACCCTGGAGTAAAAGATGAAAATGCAAGGAAGATGGGAGGGGGTTTCTAAGTTTAGGGATAACACTGTAATTGGACACCTGCTTAATATGATAGTGCAATGTAGCACTGGAAAAAGAAAGGTCATATTACCAGTATAAGAATAAAAGAGGGGAATTAGAAATATCAATTCAAACATTTAATTTTTTTAAAGGTTATATTCTGGCCAGACAGAAATGAAACTAGCAGTTTCTGTGTCACCCTGTGTTAGCACAAATGCTTATGTAAAGAAATACACCCATTAATCAATCAGCAGCATGCAGACTCAGTTCTATGACTAGTATCCACCAAAAGGAGACAGGTCTTCTTAGAACAACTGATTCAATCTATGCAGGTAGTTCAACTCAAAATGTGCCTGAGATACCTTGTTGTTAAAGCAAGTACACTGTCAGAGTAATGTACAGGCAGTGTTAACAGGGATAAAGAGCTCAATTTGAAAAGAGAGCTACTAGCATCCAAGTTGTATCGATAATCTCTTCAAGATAGTACATTGGCTACTGTGGGCTCTCTGTAACTGTGGGACAATACCCTGAAGATTCTTAGAAGCCTGATTGTTTAATTAAAAGGATCTGTGAGGCATGCCCTCAAGCTACTTAGAGGTTATTGTGTCTGTCTGAAAGTTCCTAATGGAGTTCTACCTTAAACCATTCTAAGGTCTTAACAAAAGTTCTTATAATTCCACCTTGGATTTGATCTTTGTGTTGAGGTCCTTTCTTACCTTGAGAACACTATGCTGTCTGAAAAAAAAAATCCTTCTGGATTCTACATTCTTCTGAATTCCATTTTAAAACTAAATAATTTGCTCTGTTCTCTCATTTTATATTTGATAGCTAGAATAAGGTAGGTGACATCTTCAGGACTATCCCTGGAAACATCATTAGTTATGTCATAAAGCGGTATATATACATAATAGAATGTTACTCAGCTTTAAAAAAAAGAATGAAATCTTGCCATTTCCTTTGTCTTTGCTTGATGTAGCTTCAGAAGTCATGCGTTGTCATTTCTACTGCATTCCACTGGTTGCAAGCCAATCACAAATACACTCAGATCCCAGGAGAGGGGAATTAGACTCTAGTTACAGTGAAAAGGTTCTAGAAATCCACATGGGGTGAGAGATACCCCTTGCAACCGTCTTTGGAAAATAGTTTGACTGTGGAGAGCCTCATTTGCTGGGCCAACAAGTTTGACAATTTTTTTTCATTTAGACTAATTCTCAATTTCAGCGTTAAAATTAGTTAAGAAGTAAGTATGTTAGAAGCAATGTACTCAAATAACGGTTGAAGTTATCAAAGCTAAAATAAAATTTCTTAAAAATAAAACAGAGCTCATATAAGGTTATCACTGTTATAATGCCCCACTCATCCATTTAGATACATACTTAGGGAGAAAGGTGTGGAATTTCAGCTAACCAATAGGCAGCTGTTGCAGACATTGAGGAGACTGTGAAAACTTGAATGTCAATGTCAATTCCTGTTCTCTAACCTCAGCTGTGACTTCATTGAGCTATGCATGATTTTTCTTCACACTTTTTGCTGCCATTTCTTTTACCGAGAGATACTATTCCAAACATTTGCCACTTTCTCTCAACCCCTTAATTCACTCGTACCCACTTCATTTTTCAACCAGTGGTTTCAGCTCATTCTTTTTTCCCTACCCAAGTTAACAATATCACCTTTAACTAGTCAGCCAAGCTAGACACTTCAGAGGTTTCCTCGTGGTCTGCAACTCCCTCAACCTTTAACAATCTGTTCCCAAGTCTTACACACTATAAACTAAAAATGCCTCTTCAATTCTCATTGCCCTAGTTCAGTCCTTCAACATCCTTTACTTGAATTTTTTCAGTAAAGGATGAACCTATCCTCTTAACTCAAGTCTCTGTTCTTCAGTCAATTCTCCTTGCTTACCTTGTGAGCAATTCACATTGCTTTCTTGAACTTTTATTTTCTAATAATGGAGTAGATAAATAAGACTTCCCTTTACCTAAGACCAGTAAAATTTAAAAGTCACTCACTTCGTCTCAGACTTCTCAGCCTATGAAATTCAGCCGTCCAGTTGTTGAGTCAAATGAGTACAGATTCCATTCTAAGGGCCAAAGACAGTGTCTTTGTTGTGGAGGAGAGGAATAGGAGTTGAAATCATCACATTACATCTAAACCAAAATATTCAGCTTACATATGGTAGAAAGCACAGAGGGACTAAATATAAACAGTTTGAGTCCAGTGATACATCTAAAACTTCCCCCACTATCAATAAACTCTGCCAGTCTTTTATAAATGTATTTTTAAGAAATTCTATGTTCATCTCTATAGTAACTAGTTTTCCCATTGTTAATACTTCATCATAATCTTTGCTAATATTTGTGTTTATATATCAAAAAAATAGCTTTTGGGGGTAACACAATACATAAAATTCAAAATATCATCATAACATTGAGCTTTCAAAATCAAAGCAATCAGATTCTTCCCCAGACAATTTATTTTTTCCTTCAGTACAGAAAGAACTCTATGCTCTTACTGCAATGGACTTTTCACCATTTCTAATACAGAAAACTCCACAGAAATTTTTAATCTATGTATACTTGTTTATACTATTCTCTCTTCTTTGAAACTATTTTTACCCCAGCTGTGACTGACATAATCCTACATACCTACTAGAGCTAACTAGCTATAATCTAGAGCCTTTGCTGATGGACCAGACATAATTAAATTAATCTTTCTGGGGCTACCAGAATACTTTAGTCATTCCACCAATATGACATTTAGACCTAGAACACAAAGAATATTAAACCAAATGTTTGGAGACTGTCCTTGGGATATTTTGAATCTAAAGTGAAAACCTCCTAGATCTGGGGAACCGACTACTACTGGGGGTTAGTACACATCACATGGACATGTTCTCTAAGACCAGCTGGTAAGTCAGGGTCAGTGACTATTCAAACAAGGGAGTGTTAAGGTCTCTTGCCTATGCTTTGATAGAAAGAAAAGAATGATTTCAAGACTAAAAAGACAAAGGGGTGAATACACTGACTCATCTGAGATAAATCACATCAACCCTGAAATGAAACTAAAAGGAAAAACAAATATGTATATATAAAACAAATAAATATATGTATAATAAAACATATATCACACATATAAATATAAAGTGCATAATACATATTGTGTAATATGCAATACCTAATTCACAATACATAATTAAAATTATATTTATATATAATTATATATAACTATATAGTTATATAACATACAAAACATATAAAAAAATCCTTAAAATTATTGTTTTAATAAACGACATTTTATCACTGAAGCTGCTGAAGTTCCTAGAGGATCAGCAACATAGCCAACATCAAATGTCTAATAACTGGCAGAGCCACCACCGAAGTTAGACTTTCTGACATGAAATTTTTAATGTTCCCTTTATCATACCACAGTGTCGCCAATGTGCAGTTTATGCCCATGAATTAAGCACAGACAGATGTGGATACATTTTTAAGAGTAATCAAAGTAAGGTGGACAGTTGCAGCAACTCAGCACAAAGCAAGAAACAGTTGGGCATTATATGACAGTAGGATTAAAGCACATGACTGATCCCTGATTAGGGTAATGTGCAAGGCTGAGATAATTGGTTTGCCCAGCTCTTAATCCAAAACCAAGTAAAACTCACCAGTGGGCACTAAGTGGTAAAGAGACTGATGCTTGTCAGAAGGAAAACTCACTGAAGTAAATAGCTTATACTGCGTGGAGTTACCTCTAATAGACAGAACACTAGAGTTTTGAAGTAAAAAGTAATTTAGCTTGACACCTATGCTACTGACTTGATCAAAAAAGAGGTCTGAAAGGCAGCTACTGTCAAACAGAAAAATATGCTTTTTTTGTTTCCTAAAGAAAACATCAGATGTTATTACAGCATAAAAAAAATAAATGTTAAAACAGCAGCAAAAGCTGAAATTGTTCTGTAAGATGTGGCTGATTTTGATCTTATTCTAGTTAGCTTGATTCTGTATCTAAGAACAATTTGACAGAGTAAATAAGGAAGCTCAGAATAATAATAATAATAATAATAATAATAATAATAATAATAATAATAATAATAATAATAATAATAAATATACTGACCTTTTGGGTTTAGCCCAGCTCTTGAGGCACAATAATCATAATTAAACTGTCAACACATTATAGAATTAATTTGTAAATTATGATAATAAAAATAAGAGAGTTAAGGCAAGATATACGCAATTTAGGGAGATGTAATGGTGTAGAGTAAAAATATAGCAACATATATAAAGTGGGTGAAAAAAATCAAAAGAAAAGAAGAATCTTGGTGAATGTCAAATCTCCTAGACTATCCCAAGACGGTGAAGACAGAAATGTCAAATAAGTTTGAGGACACTTATTGAAGTTTCTAAAATAAAGAGCAAGATCCCCACTTGACAATGGCTAGAAACAAACTGAAAATGAAGAATTCTGATATTTACTTTCCCAAACTTTTCTATGAGGAAGATAGCATTATTCTACATTCATTTGCATAGCAGCTCTAAATAGTTTAGCCTACAAGAAATAATTTTACATATAAGAAATAATACAAGATATAAACCCCCTGTCTGACAAACATGGCCCTTAACTTCTGAAGTCCTATAATTCCTCTGAAGAAGCGTGCATGAGAGCCCAGCAGGATGGGCACGTCACACAAAGAGAGAATCTACACTGCTCCAGGCACAAAATAGTGAGCTTCTGCTGCACCTTGAAATAAGCACCTTGATAAACCATGGTCTCAGAATAGAATCTCCCTGCTCTCTAATAGGCTGCTAAGAACTGGTCACACTCAGTTTTATGATGAGGAGAGAAAGACTCTGAAAGAGAAATACTCCAAGCATATAAATTTATACATTTTAATATTGTACATGTCACTTAGATCATAGCTAAGTGGAATCACCTGCCCTTTCACACCACTTGTCACTTCTCAGCATACTCCATTTATTTTTGTGGTCAGAAAATGGATTTGGAAAATGGCATGAAAACATGTAGGAAGCAACTCACCTACTACAAAGATATTTTGTTAGGGTGCATGACACAGTTTTCAGGGTCATTTCCAAGGCAGAGGGAGTTAACAACTACATGGAGACTCAAGGGGAAGTTGGCTAATTAAAGTGGTATCTAACAAGCAATCTTCTGTAAAATCAAGACATCCTACCATGGCAAATGTGTATTTTCTTTGATAGTCTTTCTTGAAGTTAGTCCTTCCCTTAAATTATGTTTTTGATGGCTATTACCACAACTTTGGAACATCATGTGGCAAGGCAGAATAGCATACTGGTTGGTTAAGAGTGAATTGTGGAGTTAAGAATGACTTAGTTCAAATCAGGGCTCACGTGTTCCAATTTAGATTTGTAATATTATCTGATACCTCTAATTATCAGCTTCTTTGTTTTTTTTAACCCTTTTTTCCCTTTAATCTCTGAAAGAGAAATAATAGTATCTGTCTCTTAGGGTTGGTCTAAAAATGCATTTTTAAAAATGTATGTAGAATGCTTAGCATCTTTCCTGAAATAGGTGCTTAATAAAGGTTCATTATTTTTATTACTCTTGTTCACAAAAAGTCTCCAGCCCTCAAAATACATTTGGCCTAAAATCCATCATCATTATCAAATACTAACTAGATGTCTACCATATGCTAAACACTCCGCGAGGCTCAGGATCTTCTCCTGCACTTCCACATGGAACAAATAAAAAACTGTCCTTAGAGATATTTAGAGTCTAGTGCATTACCTGTCCAGTGTCTCCTTAATGACCTTAGACACAAAGCAAAACGAAACAAAAAAAAGATTTCCAAAAATATCATCTGACCTATTTCTGTCCATGAACATCAACATTAATATATTCACCTGTTTTTTTTAAAGGAAAAAAATTTTGCTTAAAATAAGACATTGGTTGATTCAGACATATCACAAATCTTCATTTCTCTTCCAGCTGATTTTCCAGTCACTGAACACTATTATACATGGTTCTCCCAGGTCGTGAGATATGGCCTAAGCCATAGAATTTTAATGTTTGCTGCTTTTCCTGGGTTGATCATTGAGTTGTCTGAAAAAATATTTAGAAGCTGTTTAATATTTAACATGTCTTAACAAGTCTGTTAGTCTAAGGATTTTTTCATGAGTTACTGAGCTACAAGTCTTTCGTTGTCTTTCTTCTTTTACCATCCATGTCAAGTACATGTCAATATCTGATTTCAAAAATTACCACTATTAATCAGTCACTTGGTACTCTGTGCACCCAACCACAATACATAGTTTCATCATGCAATTTTACTTTGGTAGAAATCAGTTGAAATAAACTGGTCTCTGTCAGACTTTATTACCTAGCTTATGGTATTCATTTCTCTGATCACAGGAAACTAGCTTCAGCCATTCAATCCCCAGAGTCATCACTTGGTTTTTATTGTCTGATAACTATACGGATAAAGAACCCAAATATACAAAGAGATCAATCATTAGGATGAACAAAAATATAATGAAAACTCCAAATGAGAAGCAAGGCAATAAATCCTATAGAGACTTCAAGGACAGCAAGATCTCAAGTAACGTTTGAAAAGGGAAAAGTTTTGTGTTTGTCAGGAGGCAAACCCAACCTCTTCGCAGCTTATTTGGTCAGCAAGTTTACGAAATATCATAGACACTCCATGAATTAGTATGACTCAAGAAAACCCATAGAAATGTTATCTGGCATCTAAAGCTGTAACAGATGGCACACCTATCTATATGCGCATTAATGTGAGCTGATATACACTTGCAGGAAATCAGTGTTATAAAGTGGTATACCCACAGGAGGCCTTCCAGTACTGAAATGCTCACTTAGACTCTCATTTCTCTTATAAATAAAACATGGTTTTTCTATACTTTCTATGAAGCAGCAACATGGTTTCCTTAAAAGTTAAGGACTTTAGAAAGCTTTCAGAATCTCCCTCTATACTTCATATATATATATAAAATGATTGAGCAAGAAAATATAAATATTATATCTTGGATATAAATACCTTGGATATTTATTTTTCTTGTCAACTATTCCCTTAAATCTAGCTCTGCATTCTACCACTCCTCAGCTGATCATTCACAAAAGGAAAATCTCCTTTCCCAAAATCAATTTGACACTTACATTCACATCTTTTTATCTTCCTTAAGGAACCAGATCTGTTTACAGGCATCTCATTTAAGAAGCATTCTGGTGTGATGTGGAAGGAATTAAGAATGAAGGAAATTGATCTGATCTAATTTGATGTAACATAAGCAAAGTTGTTTATTATAGACAAATTCCCTCAACTGTGAGTTGCTGTCCACTAAAGGAAGTTTCATATAAATGATTACATGAAAGGGGAGATGTAAAAATCTGGCAGACATAGCCACCACAATATTAATTTTCTTTTTCCATAAACAGTACTTCAAACCCCTCCAGCCAGGTGCATCCAGGAGAAGTCTCTCAAATGCAAATTACAAAAATATCCTAATATGTATGTGATGAAATTAACCACCCACATTTGGAGATTTGTGGGAGGTTAAGAAGTCAAAATTTAAAGATATCAACCACAGGAACTCATCAATCTCCAGACCTTTACTCTACAGACTGAAATAGCTTCAACCACAAACATTAAGCCATAATCTCCAAAAACGTCTCAGTTAAATGGTACAAGAAAAAAGTGAAGACAGTTTCAGCGAAAGACATGGCTTCTCTAGTTTTCACCTACTTAGATTACTGAGTTATCACTGTTAATTCTTTGTAAGACACATTATATATTGATTTATTTCAGTAGCAAATTATGGGAACATGGCAGTCAGGAGTCCTGAGTAAATGGGGGAAACTCCAGACATTGGGCTAGACCAGAGCTACTTAAAGTGGGAGCCATGAACCTCGGTGGTCCAGGTAAAGAAAATTTAGAAAGTGAGAGTTAATGTTTAAAAGCTTTTATGGAAATTTCATATTGCCAGGACAGTTTTATCATATTTTACAAAGATGTCCATCCTCAACATATTGTAACTTTAAAGTAAAAATGATAATCACAATGATGAAAATTTGGTTAGACTACACAGGTCCTACTAATGTCCTGACCAAGGTAGGCATCAAAATAAAGGCATAGTAAAGACAGTTTGTACTTTCTTTAAAGTTTGATCCAACTCCAGCTTGCTAATGATGTTCTTCTGGGTAAAGATCATAGGAAGCAGAAAGACTTGGATTGAAATCATTACTAGCTGTGTAGCTTTGGGCAAGTGTTGCCCTCAAACCCAGCAAGTAGGGACCCTTCCCTGGGTCCATGCCTAGGATGCTCTACACTTTGGAGTACTGCCCTTAGAATTGTCCAAGACTCCCACAGAGTGCTTTGAACTAGTCTTCCAGGAAGAGTGTCCACATGGGTCTTAGATATCAACCACAGGAACTCATCAATCTCCACTCCTTTACTCTACAGACTGAAATAGCTTCAACCACAAACATTGAGCCATAATCTCCAAAAACGTCTCAGTTAAATGGTACAAGAAAAAAGTGTTCCCACCTCTGTCAGCCTCCTCTGGCCTGTTTTTCCCTTTCAGGGAGCTTTACAGCACTCTGCCTATATCTCCATCCCATTTCCCACTTGTGGGGTAGACCAGATGCACCAAGGAGCTCCAGCATTCATGCCTTTTGTTTCCTTCTGGGGTTGCATGGCTAGCCTGGTTGTAGGAGGACAGCCTGACTAACATATTAATTCCAAGTGATATGAAATGTTTCAAACTGTTTAACAGACAGGGGCCCAGCAAAAAGTGCCCTTAGCCACACGCGTGCACACACACACACACACACACACACGCACACAGAGGAGGGTGGGAACCCTGAATTTAAGCAAAGTCCTTAATATTTCTAAACCTCCATTTCTTTGTTGGTTAAATGGGGGGGAAATAATACTTACATCACTATGCTGTCCTGAGAATTAAATTGCATAGAATATATAAAGCATCCATTACAGTGCCTGATCCAATGTAAGTTCTCAATAAAAAATATTGTGAATATTCTAATATTGTAATTCAGATACACTGAACTATACACTGATAAATTAGTTTTATATGTGTTTTCTTTGTTTAAGGAGAAAGAGAAACATGAAACAAAAATTTTACTTCACAGTACTTTGCACTCTAGACACAACCTGTAACACTCTATATTTTTAAATACAGACCAAATTAAATAGTAATTTAACATTTTTACAGACATGTGCAGTAGGTATTATGTCAGGTTTTATCAAGGTATACATATTCATTCATTCTTCAGCAAACACTTAATGATCATTATCTATGTGCCAGACACTATGCCAAAGTTCTCATCCATCGAATTATTTTACAGAATGGAATATTAACATTAAAAAAGGGCATTGCTATTTATATATACATTGCATTTATATTTATATAGTAGTAGATGCTTTCATTATTATTCCCATTTTGTAGAGAGGAAACTACTTTTCCAAGAGGACTTCTACTTTGTGCAAATTCACCCAGGTTGGAATTAGTGGAGTACGGATTAAATTCCAAATCTTCTGACAGAAAACAAACATCTCACAGTTTAGAAACTAGCCTGTATGCAATTCAGCCCCTACCCCCATAAAAATGATAATCTTTAACTGGCTTTTCAAGTTAGAAAGAGTAAAATAAAACCTATTATCCCAACATAAGGTCCAGCTGAGCATGGCTGCAGCCTTGCTTCACATGTAGTCCACAGGGTAACAACATGAACATTACCTGGGAGAGTGTTAGAAATGCAGGTTCTCAGGCCTCAATCCAGGTCCACTGAGTCAGAATTTGTATTTTAATATGATTCACAGGGGATTCAGAGGCACATTAATTCCTAAGCTGCACTGGCCTACAACCCTGATAGCATCTCATCTTCAACCTGTTTTGATTCTCAAGCCCAAGTTTACCAATTCTCTCATCTGCTATGGAGATTTGAAGTTAGAGTCAGGCTTGACTTCTATGCAAACTTGCATAAGGAGAATTAACAGAAAGACTGTATACATTTCTTGATACACATAGTAAGTGCTCAATAAGGATGCATTCCCTGACTTCACTATCAACCAAAATCCTCATGCACTCCCTTATAACCCACCTCAGCTCAGTCCTCATTTGTATCTTGAGTCTAGCCCGGATTCTAGCCCGGATTCTAGCTCCTATTCTAGCTCTCCCTGGCTGATACTTCCTGCCTCCTTTCTCATCTTCAAATGGAATCTCCAGAGTGTCTCAGTGTGGGCTGCCATTCTCATCCCTCTTCAAATGATATCCTAGGGTCACAGATTTGCAGTACATGTGCAGAGATGCTTTAAGCTGATTGGCTGGCAAAGCTCATTTCATTTTATTTGCATGAATTTGCATGCCTCCAGGTGGAGCACTGTACTCTCAAGTTAACCACAAACCTTTAAATACCCTTTGTCTTAACACAGGTCACATTCCCAGAAGTATGTTTCTTGTCACACCCCTGTAGGCTTTTGAGTGTGAGTTTTTACCCTCCAACTCCTTTAGATTTTATCCTTATTTACTACTGAGGAATAGGTGGGCAAACAGTTTAATCTATTAGCTAGTGATAGACAGAGGTCCCTTTGCTTAAACAGACCTGTCCTATCCCCCAACCCATGACTCTCTTGGTATGTGGTTCTCTGCTGCCCTCTAAGGGCCTCTGCTCACTTTACCCACTGGCCTTGATTCATAACCATTCCAAACCCTTAAGAATACTTGTTCTGATTTTTTAGTACGTGGAGTGCATTGTATGGAGTGTATCCAGGTATAATTACAAAGTTTCACATTGTAAAAGATGTATTTGAAGTATAAAATATATTCCCTACCTGCAAGTGCCCCATTCATGAGGTCCTCTCCATAGCACTAATCCCACTTTCTTGAAACATCATGACTTGTCCATTTATAGTCTCCACTAAGTGGACAGCCCTGTCAGAACAACATAATCCAGCCTGAGCATGAAGTAAGGCCTACAACAGAAATGGTGACACAACAAGATAACACTACACACTCATTACAATGGTAATTTTAAAAAAAAACTGACAATGTCAAATCTTGGCAAGGGTACAAAAAACTGGAAATTTCATATACTGCTACAGGAAATTTAAAATGGTAAAGTCTCTTTGGGAAACAGTTTGGCACTTTCTAATAAAGCTAAACATGCAGTTATCATATTCCACTTCTAGGTATTCACCCAAGAGAAATGAAAACATATGCCCACACGAAGTTGTATATAAACAAATGTTCAAAAAGCTTTATTCAGAACTTGCCAAACCAACTCAGTGTCCTACAATAGGTAAATTATGGCATATTTATACAATGAAATACTACTCAGTAAAAAAAAGGAGTGAACTATTGAAACACATGATAACTTAAATGCACCTAAAAAGCACTTGACTAAGCTAAGGGAGCTACAAATGAAAGCATACGTACTGTATGATTCCATTTGATATGAAACTCTAAAAATGGCAAACCCAATATATAGGAAACAGATCTGTGGTTACTTGGGCCAAGGTGGGATGGATTGAGTGGGAAGGGACATAGAACTTTGGAAGGTGATGGATATGTTCTATATCCTGATTGTGATAGTGTTCACACGGGAGTTTAAATTTGTCAAAAACCCCACTAATGTACACTAAAAGGGGTGCATTTTATTAAGTCAATGAAATTGACTTAAAACAAGCAAATAAATAGGTAGATAAATACTAGCAATTTACAAGGTCATAATCAACAATTCGTGAGCTCCCCATGATGACGTTTCTTTGGCTTACCTCTCTCGAGCCCCTTTTAATTGAGTTCTGATAGCAAAGCACAATGACATGTCTCAATAGCATTGTGAAGGACAACAAAAAATCAATTTTCAAACTGTTTTTAACTAATGTGTGATGCAGAGCATTAGTGTCCTTCTATCTAAAAAAATACATATTTAGTTCAATCTAATTATTTCAGAATATTTTAACTCAGTGAACCTTTCTGCAAATATCATCCTTTCTAATAAAGAGCCTAGTTGAATCATAACAAAAGTGAAAACAATAACAAATTAATGTGGCAGAATGAAAAAAAGGCTGGACTAATGATCAGTGTTAACACAACCACTAAACAGCTGCTCAGCTCTTCCCAGAATCAGCCTTACCCTTAACTACATCTTCTTGAGCCTTTCTCTTCTGGCTTTGGACCATCTGTCATTTGGCAGATAAATCATATTCTGAGACATCTCCATTCTCAAACCCTATGAATATGACTAATTCTAGGCAAGACCACGATGATCTATTTTAACATTTTGTTTTCCTTAGTTTCATTTAAAACCCTAACACATTGGGGAAAAACAGAAAATTTCAGTGGCAAAAAGCAGCATAATTGCTTCTGGGAAGTTCCCCTTACCTTCTGCAAGCTTTTGGTAGCAATTCAATAAATTTTCAAGCCTTGCAAAGAAGAAGAATACCATATAATTTCCTCTGGTCAATAACGAAGATTCACTGGGAATTCAGCTAATTCTGAAGCCTCACAAATTTTGAGCATCTGTAGGATTTTTCTCCTTAGCTGCACTTCAATCTCAGTTCTGAATATAATATTTTAATTAGTTATGATCATCTTCAGTTATCATTCCTCTTCCCAAATTTTATGTATCACTTACGAGAAATGAAAAGAAAATTGTCTTTCTTGATCTCTGAAATAGCCCAGAGTATTGAGTTGATTTCTAAATCTATTTTCTCAGTTGAGTAGGGGAAGAAAACAAAATGGAACCAGGTTGCTGAGTCAAATAGAAGAAGTTCAGAACTGAGATAAACAGCTAAATTACCATTTCCAATACATCACATCAACAAGTTCATAGACAGTCTAGAAAGTTCTACACTCTAAACCTTTCTACCAAACATGCACTAAATATATCATCTAAGGTGAAGTGAGAAATATGAAGGCAATGTTATCTTCATATACGACTATTCCTAGGAGTCTATTTTGTTTCAACCAAGTTTATCAGGTTATTACTCTCTTGAGAAGCTATCTGGCTTGCACTCAGAGCAGTCAAAATACTTGATTTAAAATGTAAAATGAAAATAGCGCTTACATGTGATAAAAACCAATTTAGTTTCATTCAGAAATAAAAATAGACCCCTGTACAACCCACTGTTTATTCTTCTATTTGAACAAGTTTTTACATTTCAGAAGACCACTTTACCTTCTGCACAAAAGCAAACATTTGAAATGACCACAGGGCAGTATGCAGGAGGTTCTCAAAACAGGAAAATTACTTTCATTCTTCTACTGTTTTCCCCCTTCCCATTTGCAGCTTGGAGCATTGACTGGTGACTTATCCTTATGCCTAAGAATTAGTGGATATAACTAAACTAAGAGATAAGAATTGTGCTGTAAAAAGGATCACTGAAGAGGCAGGGCGCTGGTGCTCCCATCACAGGAGACTAGTCACAGCTTTGATTTATTTGCAGCTCCTGGCACACTAACCGCCTGCACAGCTAGTAAACAGAACAGCTAGCCAAAGATCAAGACAGTTCACACGTTAGAATGTTTTGCTTACCAAGAAAGCATCTACTATATTTGAAAGAACCTTTACACAAAAACAAACACGGTGGAACCAAAGGCAGTGCATATTATAACTACACTTCCTCTGAAGGAAAGCACTTTTCTCACTAAACATCCAGACAGATTCACATTACTGCAAGCACTTGGCAGAGCTGTGATTCGAGGTACTGGTGGCCTCACCATCAGAAAAATATAAAGGCTAACACAGCCTACCCCTGTCACCTCTTGCTACTCCTGTTGCTCCTTTCTCCAAGTAAGTAGGGAAAAGTCAAAACCAAGTAAATAAAAGTCAAAATAAGACTAATATTTTTCTTTACTGATGAGTTTTATGAATATGCAGTTTCACCCCATCCCCCCCAAAATCTGTATTTGGGATCCTCATGAGTTAAACAGGTCTCCATTTCAGCTTTCAACATTGCCACAGTTAAACACACACGGACTCACCCCAAGTATATATACACAATCTTCAGGGAACCCAGATATCCAAAGCATACATTTCACCCAATTCAGATCCACATGAGACCATGTAGTAGGCCTGTCAGATTATGTTCATATTCAAAAACAGTTATGAGAAGCAAAATGCTTTTATCTTTGGGTTTTTTGACCCTGCCTCATCACAAATATGACAAATGAGACACAGAGGACTCCTCTCTTTCTTACTGCCCACAGTAAGTGCTAAATATTTAGAATGAAACTGGAGAATCCCCAGCCCTAATTTAGCAAGCAGACAAACCAATTAAAAGCAACAATCGAAAAACCTCAGCTGACTCTAATCCTACAGTTCAGAGGTGGCTTCTGGCGCCATTTTCAACACATAGGATCAATGCCCTAAGAGAAATGTCACACTGAAATTAGTGCTTGTTACTCTCTTTAGTAAAGATATTTCCTTATTTCCTGTGAGAGTGAGTTTTAGGGAACAAAATTTGGTAAAGAGGCCCAAATTAGTCAGAGTCAAACGGTAAGTTTCACTAACAAGGCTCCAGGGTACATTTTTCTGTAGTTGCGTGTGTGTGTGTGTATACACAGTTTTGTACCTGTTTTTCTAATTTATGACTAAAAGAACAATAACTAAATATTACAAATGGTAACATCTTTTCCTTCACTGAGTAGAAACAGGGGACAAAATTCCAAAGCCATTCCTGGTAGTATCATTGTAGATTTTGCTTTCTGCTTATGGTTTTCATTATTGTATGTCATTAAGTATGAAAGAAAGAGATTAAGAAGTGACAGAAGATGAAAATATCAAACGAGGACACTTTTTAAAAATGTGCTTTAGTGAAGGAAAAGTACCGCTCTCTTCATTTCTCTACTGGCATGCAGTAGCATGCATGGCTCAGTCCCCTAGTCCCAACCTACTCCTACCAGGAACAAGGACCCTCCTTTGATCCCTGTCCCAACACCCTCAGTTTATTCCCTGAGAGACCACTTCATTATGCTATCTGACTCCTTTCACGCTGCCTGCTCTAGATTTGCAGGTCCTCTACTTGCAAAGCTGTTCCAACCATTCAAAGCTTTTAATCCACATTTGAAGAGAAGCAGCCTCTTCATGTCCCTCAGTCCATGTGCAGTCACAGTTTGCAACAGAACATGCCCACATGCTTAGCTGAATGATGTGGACTCATAGGTGCTCTGGCAGTAGCATCTTTGCACAGGCAGGACAATTATACATCTACTCCCCCTCAGGCTCACGGAGAGAGGACACCACCCGCCCCAAACCAGTGCCACCAGCTAGCTCTCCCTCTGGTTCTTTTCAGCCCCCACACAGCTGTTACAGTGCTGAGAGGGAAAGCACAGCTGCCTCAGTTTGACTCACACCTACGGGCTTGTCTTCATTCCCACTCTCATTTCTGGGAACCCTGACTGCTTGCATCTCTCCTCCCCTTTTATCTGCCTTACAGGAAGTGCAAGGCCGTGGGCAGAGTCCCCTTTGTCTTTCTGTTTAGATCAGACATGTAAATAAACACATCTGTTTGGCTAGGGTACAAGCAAAGCCTTAAATAGTAGCATTGCCTGAAAGACATCACTAAGTTCTGTGAAAGAATTATTACAATTAAGACTTCTCATGACAAGGCAGCTTCATACAGCTAATCAAACAACAAGACACCACTTCACAAACACACTTGCCTCCTTTCTGCATGTATGAAAAATGCTGGTACTTAGCAATAGAAGGCAAAAGCAATTGCATAGAACAGTCAAGTAAATCCATGTTCTCAAAGCAGGGCACCATGGAGAAAATCACAGTCCTTTGAAATTACAACCCTCTCCAAAGCAGATAAAATCCTTTAAAAAAAAATCTGCCTCAGAAAATACAAGTTGTTTTCATGACTCTCTCTCCTCCCAATCTACTCTGTATTTGCTCATAAAAATGGATGTCAATACTGGATGTACATTTTGTTATTTGTGAAAAAAAATCTCTTGAGGATTGTCTGCTTTTTTAGTAGACAGATTATTATCCATTTTCTTAACTACCTTTCTTAAAGGGAAAATTAAAGGTCCCTGTTTCTCGTGTTTAAAAGAAAAAGAAACCCTAATCTACACTTACATAACACCAACACAATCTACACTTATGCAACACAATTTGTTCATTTAGGTACTTCCCAAATATTTGGAAAAGCCTTTAGCCCCACTTCTCTGTTTTCATGCCCAGGCCTGACTACTGTGCTGTCTAGAATGACAAAGTCCATTCTCTCTCCTGTAACTGTGCCCATCTTTCAGCCAGCAAGGCAACCGGGCACGTGCGAATGGATGGTCTGTCTGCCACGACAGCACTTTGCCACGCCACGAGTTAGCCACAGGCAGCTCTTGAGCCAGATCAGCCCAGACACTGCCCTGCGCTCTTTCTCAAGTGTTAATCCCTTTCTAAAGATCACAGTGCCTGACATGCAGACAGAAAGTCAGGACTCCACCAGCCAAGTTCCTTAGCTCAGCTCACAACACCAGTCCACTTTGCTTGAGGCCGGATCACATCACGTGCTTACTTTCTCATGGGGTGTTACAGTCTTCAGATAGTGCACATGATGAACCCTACCTCCTTCTCCATCTGGCAAACCCACACTCCTGAAGCCCAAGCACCTCCTCCAGGGCAAGGCTTTGCTGATGCCAAATGGCACTGTTTATCTTTCCCTTTTCAGTGCAACCATCAGACTTCATACTCACTTCCTTACTTCTATTACTAAAGTCCTGATTACACTGTACTATGGTAGTCTGTCTGTCTGTCTGCCCATCCTGCTCCCTGGGCCCTGACTTTGTCCTTAGATTTCTTCTCGGGGTCTAATCTTGAAGTCATTTCTCAGGCTGACCTTCCCTGAAGGCTCAAAGCTGGTTTTCTCTGTTACGTGGTCCCATTTTGCTCCATTCTCTTTCTTTATATAAAAATCACATGTACCGTTTCTATTTTGCAAAACCTTAAATTCTGTGACTGTGGGGACCTTGAAAACCCTGTTCACAATTGCATCCCTAATGCCTGGGACAGTGCCTGAAATCTGTTCAACTGTCTGAAAACATCAGGTGAATGAATAAAGGCATGGTAGCTTCTTGAAAGCTGGAACTATGTCTTATTCAATTTTCTATACCCAGTCTATCCAAGTCAGTGAGCAGCCATTTTTTGAATCAATGATGAACTCAGTAAGTTGTGTATTATTCATTTATAACTGTACAAATATAGTCAAGTTACAACAAACTTGTTTCTCAAGGAACGTGTATAACCTAATTTCTCCAAATTTAAAAAGATCACAGACATGGAAGAGTAGAGGAAATCACTAGGAATTTAGATTCTTAAGTATAATTTATTTTTCACTAATAGTATCTTGAAAATATTGTACCATGCCATAAAAAATTGCCTTGATGTATGTCCAGCAGCTAAACAAAGCCAATACATATTCATCCATGTTTATTGTCAAGCATGGAAAAATTAAATCATAGGTAATTCAGAGTAATTCAAGTCTTCACTTAGTTTTGCTTTCAAATTACTTTCTACTCATACTTGCATATTTTAAAAAATAATCGATTAGTCATAGTCAACATTTATGTGCAGAGACCATATTAGGCAGTATGGAGAAATGCAAAAGAAACAGGAGGGAGACAGATGGCTCTATGTAATATACATAATAAAATGTCCTGCTTTGCTCTGCTTTACTTGGATATTATGCATTCAATCTGTAATGCTTTATATTCTTTTGCATAGGTGTGGAGATTTTTCCTCTGATTAGACCTGAAATTCTTTGGCAATAAATATCTTCAGTTTTAGTTAACTCTTTTTTACCATTATTTGTCCTTCTTTCTTACTATATCAATTCATGCATTCACTCATCAAAATATTTATTGAATGCCTGCGATATGTCAGTTACTCTGCTAGACTCCTGGTATAAAGAACAAGATAAAGTCCCTGCTCCCACGGGCTATATTAAATGTGTATGTAAGAGGTGGGGTGGGGCAAATATTAAACAAGTAAACAGGGAAATATGAAAATGTTAGCTAGAAAAAGTACTGTAAAAACTTATATAATAGGTTAAAGGATTAGGAACTGATATGCATGAGGGTTATTTTGGAAGAAATGGCCAAGGAACATTAAAGCAAAAACCTGAATGTATTGAGGAAATGTATTGATCTGGGTAGAATAATGTTTTAGGCAGAGAGAACAAAAAGCACAAAGGCCCCAAGGTGGCAATGAGTCCTGGGAGTTCCAAGAACATCGGAAAGATAATGCGGCTGGAGCTGAGTGAAAGAGGGGCAGAGGGGCCTAACACGGGGTTAGAAAGAGCCAGGTCATGTAAGGCCAGCACAGACTATGGGGAAGCAGTTTAGATCTTATACTTATTCAGTGAGAGGCTTATGGAAGGTTTTGAGCAAGGAAGTGACATAACGTGATTTGCCTTTGAAGATTACTCTAGCTGCTCTGTGGCAAATGGGCTAGGACGGTTGCAAAATGGCAGCTAGACCAGTTGGGAGGTATTGCAAGGGCCCAGGCAAGACGTGGTAGTGCTCTGGACTGGGATAGTAGTAGCCTGGAGGTGATAAGAAGTGATCAGATTCTTAACAGACATTGAAAGTAGAGTCAGAAGACAGGACTTGTTAATGGTTTTCATAATAACTGTGACAAAATAAGAAGAAATGAGGATGGGTTCTAGGATATTAGTCAGAAAAGGGGTGAATAGTGATGCAGTTATGAGATGTGGAAGATGTAGAAGCCTGGAATAGGGTTCCCAAGAGCAGATGCTCCACAAATGCTAATTCGGTAATTAAAAAACAAAAAAGTACAAATTAATATCATTGCAAGCTGTTTATATAAGTGATAATAAGTACATAGCCTCAAATTCCAAATCTGTAGCATTTTAAAAAGTAGCAATAGTAATCAGAGCAAGAACTAGGAGAAAAGAACATCCCAAGAAAAATCATCTTTAGAAAATCATTTCAGACAATGGTGGGTCTTCGGCTTCAAATTTCACAAATCCTGAGAGCTCTTATATTAATTAAAATTAGTTTAAAGTTATCTGTTGAATGATTAACAATGATTCAATTCATTTATCTCTCACTTTTTTAGCAGAAGACTTTACTGTTTAGCACTAAAAAGACTCTCCTACCTCTAGACACTTGTGTTTTCAGAGAAGTTATAACAGACAGCTACATCATCTTTATTAATTGTCACAATGGTAATCAGCGAAGAACTTTCAACTTGACCTCTATGTAGCACTCAGAACAGATAAAGATTGGTTGCTATGATATCTTAATAACATAAATATCCATTCCATCAAGCCATGCTCTTGAAATTCATCTTCGAGTTTAATAGTGAAGTACCAGCTCCTTAATTGGTAAGGTTTGATTAATATGTCCTTTCTTACATCCACATGGCCCATTCGCAGTAGGTTAAATATGTTTCATTTTTCAAGTTACAACAGTTTGGGGATTTCTGCTTCCCTTTCATCTCTGATGTGAAGTACCGCACCTAAGAAACGTGAACTAATCTATTTTTAGTGATATTCTAGCTCCTTAAATTCAAGACTCTAGACATGTAATAAAGCGTTATTTCTTGGTGGTTTTATAAAGATCCAAAGACTAGACACTGGGGCAAGAAGGATGATTCTATTTGGATAGAATTTTTGAGTCAGGGAAATAGGAAGAGTTTTCTTTTGCTATTTATCACCTAAGATTAGAAATTTTTGCCATTACACTGCTCAGTAAACCCTAAGGATAGCTTACAATTGGTCTGAGTTACAATAATCTTGTGAAGATTTACTGCTGAGTTTCATGTTATTGTAAATGAAGGAAATTCTACTCACAGTCCAAATATCAAATGCAACTTCACATGGGGTCAGGCGTCGATGTGCCACAGGCTTTTATCATAAATCAGATACTCTGGAACAAATTCAGAGTGCTGACTTCCCAAGTTTCCATGTAATATTCTGGGCCTTTTTTTTTTTTTTTAACACATAGAGGGCAGCTGTAAATTATACACTAATATAAAAAATGAGAGACTATTTTTTTCTCCTGGAATAAAAACTAAGTTAATGGCTGATTCAGGGAAACACTACTGTTGGCAGGGAGTGGGGCATCCTTAGAAGACAGGCAGAGGCATAGTCACTCCCTGGCCATTTAACAAGATCTGCCAATTCTGTGCCGTATCTGTTCCAACATGACTCCTGTCCCAAATTCTGTCAGGTATTTGCTTTCATTTTATTCCAAGTGGAGAGTTAGTTTTCTTTTCTGTAACTGCTGGCTGGCTACTTCATATATAACTTGCATAATCATCTCCACAAGTCATGGAGAAGCTTTGCTTGTATCAGTAAAAATCCCTCTCATTTTTAAAAAATTCTATCCCCTTCAAACCAGCATTTCTCTTCTGCTGGGATTGTCTCACCCTTTGTAGATAGCCTTATTTAATGGAGTTTTCTTTAAATGTCTCTAACTTGATCCTCTTCTGAAATGTCTCCTTGGCATGTTTGCCCAAAGTGGCCATGAAACACTGTGCACTGGGTTCACAACCTAGTGCTATACAAGAGAAGAGTCCTCATTCTTGACATCAAACTGGGCATATTGGGATGGGACTGTTTGTGCCTGGAGTAAGGAGTATATTTTCCTGATTCACACAACAGGATAGCAACAGCTCTGTTTTTGCTCCACAAACTCTGCCCCACAGACTTCCTCTTCACTCTGACACAGCGGGCAATTTCAACCAGCTTCTACTCTGTAGACCTTTCCAAACTAAAGTCTGGTACCTGCATCTGTGCCTCCAAAAACTCCAGGGTACACAGACAAGTTGTCCTAATATTGTTGTAACCACAGCCAATTCTGATTCCATGGGAAAACTGGGGCCAACCTTAATGTGAATGGTGAATATAATGAATCAAAATTTTAAATAAAATACAGTTTTAACCAATCAAATCTAGCTGTGTATTTAAAATTAATATCATTTGTGCTTATTCCAGGAGTATACAGGTTACATATAGGAATTTATTAATAAAGTTTATATTATAAAAAGGTCAAGTAAGGAAAAAAACCTTAGTTTATAAAACATTGAAAAAAGGCATCTGATAAAATTTAACATCCCCTCCTAAAGGAAAATCTCTTAAAAACATGAATAGAAAGATGTAGTATATTAAAATCAATCACAACTCTTCCAGCCAGCCTCATATTTAAACACTGCATGTCTGCTATTAATGCCATATGATAGTATTAGTATGCCACAAATAATAATTATTCTCTCCACAAATGATGCACACATGATTACTCTGATTCAGCCCAGCCGATGAAATTAAATAAGAAAATGAAACATAAGTGAAAAGTACTGAAATATGGAAAACATGTAAATATTTATCTATCTAGAAAAAATAAATGAACCAATGAAGAAGCTACTATAAATAGAAAGTGAACTCAGTAAATTGGACAATCAAGCCAAAAAGTTAATGTTTCCAAAATTAGAAAATGTAAAGTGAAAACATTTCACATGGAAGAATGACAAGAAATTCAAAAGAACTACAAAGAAAATTAACTTCACAAGAAATTAGATCATTTACTTGAAGAAAATTATAAAATTTTATTCAGAAGCATAGAAGCAAAATGAACATGTGGAAAACAATCAGATAGTGAGATAGAAAAGAACTTTTTAAATAAAAATACAAATTTTCTCCCCCAAAATAAGCTACAGATTTATTTCTGTTTCAGTCAGAACATCAATTTTTTTTTTCAATGAACTGATCAAAATTATACTAAAATTCTCTGGCTATCCAGGAAAATTATGAAAGAGAAGAAGAATGAGGGAGGACTTGTCCTTTCAGAACCTAAAATGTATTCTAAATTTGTCATAGTTAAGAAATGGTAGTATTTTCAAAATAAAGAAGCATAACACAAACATAAACATTCATAGGTAAAGATAAAGATGGCTTTTCAAGTTGCACAGGAAAGATAAATAATTTAATAAATGAAGCTGGGACAATGGTTGAGTAATATGGAAAAAAAAAATCAGGCAGATTCCTGCTTCATCCTTACCCTAAAATGGGTTAGAAATAAAGATTAAATTTAAAAGTAGAGCCATAAAAGTGCCATAAGCATATAGGTATAATATTTATATACTTGGTAATTCTATATATTATAGAATTTTATATTATATTATAGATACAAAAATACAAAAATGACATAAAAAGTAATAATCATAAAAAAAGTATATTTGACCTCACATAAATGTAAAACATATGTATTAGACACCTATTAAAAATTACAGTGTTGATATATATGCAAGCAAAGATTATGTGCATCAATAGCATGATCTCATTTTGGAAAAAAAGACTCAATAAATATGTGTTTGAATAATATGACTATATATAAAATTACAAATTTGGATGTTTATAAACAAAGCTTTTGGTCTTGAACTGAATTTAGTTTCTAAATCTGAATCTCCAACTAGCCAGCCTTATAGCAGGCAATTTCATTTAGTTCTTGTGTTATAATTTGGCCCCATCCAGTGATTTAATAGCCCATTTAGATCATGTAAATCAGTTACAGTTTAGTTCCCTAGTGCATCCTAGACATTTTTTCTCACCTCACCTTCTAGCTGTCAGTGTTTCAGGGTATCAAGCACCTGCCTTCCATAGACAGCAGCTGGCTGCCTATCTATAGTGGGGAGAGGTTGTGAAGAGAAATCTACTTTCTATGCTGTATTGCACTGCCTCTGTCAGTGTCCTGACTGTGAGCCACATCAGGAGGGGTGCTGGTGGGGGCCACATCTGGCTGCTGGCAGCAGCCTAGAAGGGTGAGAGCTCAGAGATGCAGCAGCTCCGTTTCTCTCTCCTTCTTCCATGGCAGCCTGCACATCAGCTGCCCATCCCAGTAAGTCACGAAAGTCCATCTTTAGCCCACTGTTAAGAGCAACTCCCTGACATGTCAATCTTAGACCAGGTTAGTACGCTGGAGACTGGGTGGAGGGTGGGGCGTGGCTGGAGGCCCCTCTGGTATCTAAATGAGCCATGTGACCATCTCCCTTGCTTTACCAATGCAGGCAGATGTGGTGCACACTTTTAAACTGCAGCCAAGAGACAGCGCATCCATCTCCTTTTCTCAAGTATCTGCATACTCCCTGGGGGCTTCTTATATTTCTGTCCTTCTTTTTCATTTGGTATTCAGCACAAAGAGTCGGGGAATAAAACAATACCAGGTCAGTTTTCTCTCTCTCTTCTTCGTCTAAAACTCCATTCCTCTCTAGGCTCAACATGGTTCAAAGTACTTTATTCTGTGAAGGCGAGTGAAAAGGGGGTTCCTTAGCTCTTTACCTCAGCAGATATGTTCGGTCCCAGCAGCCCTCCCTGCTCCATAAGAACTCATGATCTAAACTGGAGATGGTCATGAGGAACAGAACAGAGAAGTAAATGTTCTGTGATTCTGCAAGTTACTATGACACACTATTATTACTTCACATTCCATTCTTTACATATATCCATCTATGTACATATTTATAAATATTGTTGATATAGATGTAGAGATAGAGATAGAGATAAACAGAGAGAGATTGATAGAACATAGCCTGCAGATGGTACATATCTAGACATTAATAGAGATTGAGAAATGTTTCACACTTGCCCAACATTTATTACATTTATAGATAAATGCTAAAAACATTTTTAAAATATTATTTTCTAAGTTCACAGCTGTCCAGGCAATCTTCTAATACACGTGGGTAACAATTATGTTTTGAAAGTGTTGAGAAAACCACTGAATCATGTAACCTCATTTATCAGTGTGGCTGGCTTAAGCCTTGATTTGAAAAGCTCTTTCTAGGAGGAAAACAGACTACATCAGAATATGTACAAGTATGTGTTTCATTAGACAAAGCAGAAAGAATCCGTAAAGTAAAGTCCTGCTTTACTTTCCAGATATTAAAGCCACTGGGCAGTTAAGCAGGGTTACCAGGTATTATCTTTCTAATTCCTACCATGTGCTGTAATCAAAAACCTCTTCAGCATCATTTTGATATACGGTAACATAAAATATTCATGCATTATTCAATGTAAAACTAACATTTATTTTTTAATGAATGCTTATCAATTCAGAATAATACTAGGAACATCTTTCCTTTAAAATTGATTGTGTTTGATCAGAGAAGCCCACTGATTATAAATCTTACTTTTCCTAACAATGAGGAAAAAGGTTATGATTGCCTCATCACGCTCACCACAAATCCAAAGCCACAAATACTAAAGGCAGCTATATTAAGTGAATAGTAACACTGAGATAAGCTAATTATAACTCAGAAATCTTGAGACCCAGAGTGCTGATTTAGCACGTATAACTTTCCTGTTGTGTTTCAAGAATCATCATATTTTCTAACTGAATAATTCAATTTCTTGCAAGAAATATACTAGGATCGCATCTTAGAATAAGCAGTAATGTTAGGAATTGGCTCAACTCTTTATAATTTCAAACCTTTAACCTAAGTTTCCCAATGGATATTGCTTATAAGGAAAAGGGGAAAGCAAGAAATAGCCCAGTACTCTTTCAGAAACTTCAAATTCACAAGTGCTGCAGAAAATTCTAGTCAACGGCAGTGGTGATCAGGAATAGTGTGTGGAAGCAAAGAAATCACTCAGGGCCAAGTTCTCTTGCTCTGCCAGACCCCAAGTTATTCAAGAAGTATTAGGCCACCGTCCTGCACCCACAACCCACTCAGTCCTGACCCCTTGGCTAGGGCATAGGCAGAAAACTCAATGTAACTTGGTTACACAGCTATTCTTTCTCTCTGTGAGTTACCCACTTTAATCTAACTCCTTATATCATCGGGGGCAATGACATAGAGTATATGTTTCAGTTGAATTTCACTAGTCAAATAACATGGCAAATCTTGCATGTGTGTGTTAAATGTAATAATTCCTACATCTATATAGCATTTTAACAAAGCACCTTAAAATACATGCTTCATTCGACTTTGGGCCAAGTATCAGAGTTCAATATAATAAATATAAACACTTTAAATATTTTAAAAGAAATGATTTTAACTCAAGAAATAAGATACTTACAAAATAACTAGAAGTTTGGAAGGAGTGGGCTCTGGGCTGGGCCTCCAGGAATAACCCCTGAACACGACACAACTGAAAAACCAGGACAACTGCTGATGCTGCCACAATCAGAAGGTAAAAATCAAGAGACACAGGGACTATTAAGTCAAGGTAACATTCTGCTATGGACTCACAGACATAGAGAACAAACTAGTAGTTACTAAGGTGAAGGGGGGTGGTATGGGGTGGAGGAGTGGGAGGTACAAACTACTGAGTGTAAGACAGGCTCAAGGATGTATTGTACAGCACAGAGAATATAAGCAATATTTTGTAAAAACTGTAAATAGAAAGTAACTTTAAAGAAATTGTATATTTTTTAATTTAATGAAGTAAAATAAAACATTAAAAAAAATTAAGAGTCCATTATGGCTGTAACCTGGAGATGAGAAAGCAGCTGTGGTTGTCACCTCAGCTACTGGCTAAGTCTAGATGCTGGAAAACTGCTGGAGAAAAGCCCCACGACTCTGCAATCCGTTTTCTGAAAGAAAGAAAAACAGCTGCAGGAGGATGCTGCCTATATAACTCCACCTTACAAATCCTGAATAAAGACTTCCAAATGATAGAATCAAATTTGCTTCCAAATCTCAGCAGCAAGGGAGCCTGGAAAATAGGGATTTTTAGCTTTTCAGCCTCTACAGGGCAGGAAGGTTAAGCAGAAGTGGTTAGAAGTAGATGCTGAGGACAGCCCAGTCAGCCGGACAACCACAGGGAGCTTGTTGATACTTCCATTTCACAGGCGAGAAAACCTGAGATTCGGAAGACTTAAGAGACTTGCACAAGACATCAGTGTTAAATAAACTGAATCACAAGGAATAGAACCTGGGAGTTTCCATGTCACAACCAGAATACTCTTCAATTTGCCACTCTATATTAATTGATTATGAGGGATCGTTAAACTAGAAAAAAAAAAACTGATTATACCTGTAAGGAGACTAACATTTCCTGACACTATTTGCTCATCTATCAGGCTATTATTATATTTCAAAAAGGTCAAATTAGGAAGAATCCCTAAACATACAGCATTCTTTCTCAATGGATGTTAAGCAGCTGATATAGTGTAGGGTATAGATGAAGCAAACTTGCGAACTTCAGGTTCCTGCCTTCCTTCAAATATTCAAAAACTACTCAAAGCCTAAAGACTAGAAAAAGACAGCTGAAAAGGTAAAATTCATGTTCTTGCTTTTTATGCCTATTCCCTCTCCAAATTAAAAGATCATTTGCAAACATTTATAAAATGTCAAAGAATAAAAGAAAAACTTATATTATCCAAATTAAATTTACAATTGTTATCTGAGACAAATGTAATACATAAATGTAAGTTAACTAAATATCGGTGATTTATCTATTTAGACATCAGCCTTAAAGATGTAACTATAAAGGTATTGAATATAATTTGGCTTGCTTATCAGCTTTCTAATCTCTTTTTAGTAAATGATTCCTTTTTTAAAATAAATATCCCTGCCTTCACATGCAGATCTTAATTCAATCAAATGTGAAATTTTAGATTAATTTTTAGCACATTGAAACTTATGGCAAATCCACTAATAGACATGCGGGAAATGGTTTTTCTGTCACTTAACAAATCTCCAAGGCAATGTTCAGTGCTCATTTTTGTGACTACCTCTTTAAGGGGAAGCATTTTGGAAAAGGTCTCCTGAGAGCATTTATAATAAATCTTTCCTGACTTTCTTTTAAGCAGGAAAGAAAAATCTATTTAAGACAACGCTTTAAGACAAAATGTTACCTGACTTCAGATTCAAACTTTTCATTTATTAGGGAAGAAGTTAAAATCTCCAGGAGGTGATGAATCAGTCTCTTCTGAGAGGTAGAAATGAAGAAACTATTTTAGATAAATGGTGTCTAGCTCTGGAAACAAGTCCTGGCCCTGCCAACATTCTCTCTCCTGGAAGTACCACCACTCTACCCCACAGAGAAGGTGTACTCATTCTTTACTTGAGAAATGAGAAGACAACAATGAAGAATTACAACAGCTTTTATTTATTGAATCCCTGCTGTATGCCAGCCATGTTAGATGCTTTACCTATATTGTCTCCCTGAATCTTCAAAACATTACTATGAGCATTAATAATCCTACATTGCAGAGCAGAAAATTGAGGCTCACAGGAGCTAAAAATGTGCCTAATGTCACACAGCTAGTAAGCAGAGGAAGCAAGACTCAAAACTCTGGTCGACTGGCCTCAACGATTGCATGCTGTCCCCTAGAGCAGAATGATGAGAAACCCAATATCTGGGGTAAAGGCCGTTTTCTACTCAAATAGAGATGGTATGAGGCAAGCAATGTAGATTGACACAATGACCAAAAACCTACACCGTGTAAAACTGCAGTGCCACAGAAAAAGCTTCGCAATCTTACCTGAAGTCTATAGCAATCAATGTAAAGGTTATTCAAGTTCAGCAAACTTGCCTCTAGCAAAACACAGCTAAATTTGTTCTATTTGTGGGAATGGACAGAGAGTGAAGATTCCAGTTACCTCGTTTGTAGATCTAGCCCCAGTGTGAATTTCCACCTTCACGGAGTTAAGGGATGCTTCACAGAAAGGGACGCACAGCTATGAATAAACAAGTTATACTTGAAATGACAATCAACACCTCCTCCACACTTCTATGTATGGCTGATTTTTTTTCCTCAAGAAAAATCATGTTACCAATACAGGAGTGATTATTTCTAGTCATGTTTCTCATGCCCGAGGTATATCTTCCCTATAGTCTCCACTGCATCATTTTATATGTCTTAAACACATTATACTTTTTATGATTATTAAGGTGAAAATTCATTTGCCAGCTATAGAGTCAAGCCAATTAACCTGTTTCACTTTGGGCTTTTTGAGAGGAGGGCATATTTTTGACTAGTAAGGCTTTTTTCTTTTATTAAGTTTTACATTTTCTCTTTCTACCATTGTTTCTTCCACCAAATGTCTGTGACTTATTGCAACTCAGACATCCCAAATCAGATGTGATGTCTGAAGCATTATAACTGAATTGCGTGGGAAGAAATACTCAGGACTGTGATTATTCCTCATATAGTTCTTCAAAAAACATTCGGCTTTTCTGCTGCCACATCAGATTATAAATTAATTTTTCTTCCAAGTAATGCTCACCTTAATTTTCTTTCACTTCACTACTCTTAACAAGTTATCTTGGCTCAGACTCAGACTCACTAGGCAACAATCCCTCTGGAGGCTTTCTTGTGCTACGACCATGTACAGTCCCCATAGCTGAGAATTCTTAAGGACACATAAAGAGTTTCTAGCCATGTTTCCTGATTTGCCCAAGGACCATGAGGCCTTTAGGAAAGAATTTCTGACATACTGGGGTGGGATGTGGTATAGAAAAGGGTTGCTACGGTGGCACAATGAGCCTGAAAAAATACATCCTCTATCAGGAGCAATGCTGAAGGCGAATAGCATTTCTGAATACAGTACTAGACGCTCCCTGAATTCGCCACTACTGCACAGACTGCTCCTGCTACCCCCACTACTGCCACCACCGTGCTGTGATTATTACCCATTCTGCCAGTCTCCATTCTCCCCCAACCCAGATCCATTTCTGTTGTGTTCTGCATATGCCAAAAAGGCTGACTCCCACAAACCACATCACCTGGGCTAAGGGGAGCCCAGCAGGCAATCAGGAAGCCAGAAGAGAGAGCTGTGTTCTTCTCCACTAGCTCATGCCCTGCTTCAGTGCCAGGACTCTAACCATGGTCACGGCTCCCTCTGACCACAGCTCTGACCAGGCAGCCTCTCTTCAGGGCTCTGTCTCTCACAGGGCTTTAATGTATGTTCCTCTCCTTGGGTTTAGGGATGGGAACACCTTCAATGTTGCTAGTCCCTCAACTTCTCTTGTTTGTTATTTTACCCAACCCTACATTTCTCTAACAAGGACTTTCATTAAATTCTCCTGGCAATTCCATCAGTGTGCCTTTTGTCTCTGTGGGCCCATGGCTGATACAGTAATTGGTTCCAGGAGTAGCCTCGAGAAACAGACCCTCAGGTTGAAATTCTAGTATTAATTCCATGCATATTATTTTATAACATACAGATGACTTCCATATTCAGGTGGGAGACCGGGGTTGGGGGGGGTGGAGAGAGCAGAGGGCAAGGTTTGAGGAGATAAAGTGTCTGTTTCATTTGAGCATTTTGGTGATAAAGATTACAGGCTGCTTCCCACTGTGCTGAAGAGATTACAGAAATAAAAAATATAAGCTCAACTATAAACTCAACGCATGGTGGGGAACCAGAAAAGTCCTAATTAGTTTTAACTGTATCTCTTATCTTGTGGATATGTAAGGCAGACATAGCTGATGATTAGAATCATGACATGATGACATGAGTTGCACAGTTGTGATACCAATTAAATACATACATCCAGTGGGCTTTGAAAGTCCAAGTTAAAATTAAGGTTAGCAGATCATCTCTAGTCTCAGGATCCCACTCCTTTGTAACCAAGGTTCTAACTGTAATCTACGAAACTTGCTGTAATAAAGGACTGGTTGAAAAGAGAAGCCTGAGACTTGAGATGAAGTCCTTAACTTGAATTCTCAAATCCCCCTGAATCATCCTTGCTAGTTGATACAGTCTCTCTAGACTAAAAAAATGACTTTGAATGAATTCATCTGGAGCACTTACCTAGTCAGGACATTCCCATTATTTTCAAGGTTAACCCCCACCACCGTCTACTGCTTCTGTGGCCAGAAGAAGAATTGCAAAGTATTCTCAAGGATAAGATGGGTTCAACACCAAAGGGGTGACAGGAACTTGCTAATTCTTATAGTCAAGAAATGGCAGCAGGGAAGGATGCTTACAAATAGATTCTGGAGCAGTTAAATCAAGGAGATAAAAATAAAAAGGTTGGTTCAAGAAGAATGTATCAATATGGGAAAGTTTACCTAAAATTCTAGACATATTATGTCAGCTGAAGCTCTAATTAGTTTGCTTGAAGCCTGGCATCAATGGTGACCTACAGTAATGAGGCTGAGATTCTGGGACTTCTCTGCAACAAAGAGGAAAAAAATTAAAGGCCTAGGGTAGTGGGGATGCCAGAGCAGACCTATTATCTGTAACCTACTCAGTCACTCTTTCCATACATCCAGGAAAGACACGTCCTTCCCCAAAGCAAAAAGAATTGGTATTGAGCACCTGTATCCCAGAAAAGTTCTGTCATGGCTGCCTCTGTAGGCTAGAAATGTCCCTGAAGAATTAGGCTCCCTAACTTTAGTGAGAATGATGGGGTCTTGTAGTAGTGGAGGCCAGATGGCAGTGCCCAGTTTTGGGGATGCGATTGGCACAACTACTGCAGTAAAACACAAGGACAAAATGGCAACACAGGTGTTTTGACCCACATGGATACACGGTTGTGATTAATTTGTGTATGTGAGAGAATCTTAGGAATGAAATAGATTGTCAGCCTTCTAAAATATTATTTAGTCTATGTTATCAGATCAATTTTTCCTCTGGAAGGCAAAACCTCCCCAAAAAGGGCTATAGTGGGAATTCATGGTCTTTTACTCAGTTCACAAACCCAGCGCCTTTTGAGACAGAGGCTAGCTCTTTTCAGGGTATCACTCTGAAATGTGGACACCAAGATGCAGTGCAATCTTCCTTCAAACCTTCCCTGTAAGATGTATGGCCATTTAACAGGATGACAGTTAACTGGGAAAGAGAAATAATCATACTACCTGGAGTTATTCACCCCAATTTAGCACTAATCAGCATGTACACAAAGTCAGTAAATAAATGGAGTCTTGGCCTATATCCACCTTAAGAGCGGTCAATGGGCTACATCCTTTCTGACTGTTATTTCCTGCGCTCCTTATTGTGTACTTGGAATAAGCATACTTAACAACTGAAAACATCCTTACATTGGTTCTCTGACCCATGAAGTAAATGCTGTTATAGTGGGAAGAGCCGAGTAGAGCCCCTGGAATTTCCCCTGTCGGGTAGCAAACAGAAAGCAATACCCCGAAAAAAAATGCAGAAATTTGTGCTACTATCAGAGAAGCAGAAGTCATGGTCATTCCTGTCCCATCCTCATTTAACTCTTCAGTTTTGCTGGTACACAAGCCAGATGAATGCTCTAGAGTGACCCTGAATTGCTGTGATCAACCACCGCTGCTGATCCAGATGTTGTGCCCTTAGTGGAGCAAATCAACACAGCTGTGGCTCCTGGTGTAGTTATTGATCTAGGAAGTGGTTTGTCTTATTGTGTTTTCCCCCCTATTTGCATTAGTAAATACAGTCAGAAGAAGTTCACCTTTATGTAGAATTGGAAGGTAATTATACCTTCAGTGTCTTACCTCAGGACTACGTTAACACTCTTGATCTTTGTCATAATATATAGTCCAAAAGAATCGTGACCAAGTTGAAATCCCAGAAAACATCACCCTGATACATTACATTGAAGATATTATGCTAATTGGACCTGATGACCCAGAGGTCACAAGCTTCAGATGCTTTAATAAAACGATATGTGCTGGTGAGTAGGAGAGAAATTCCACAAAGCTTTGGGATACTACCAAACTGCAACATTTCTAGTACTACTACTAGTTCTAGTGTAGAGCATGTGTGAATAGTCCCTTTAAAGCCAGCTACAATTAACCACACCTTGAATTTACCACTGTGAAGAAAGAGGCACCACATTTGTACTTTGTACTTTGTCTTTGTATTTTGGAGGAAGAATATACTGGGAACACTGTCGTAACCTATTTCCTGAGTAATCCGCAATGTTACCAGTTGACTGTTGCCCAGAGCAAGAAAAGGTTAGCAATAGGACCAGGTTATGGTGCAAGCTTTCCCACCTCTTGGATTTCATAAACTAGAATATCTAAATGGTACTCAAACCCTCTGTTACAAGTAAGAAGGCTCCCTTTGGAGCCTCCAATGTGCTTCAGTAGGAGAAACATGGTATAAACCTTTATATTATGGAGCAAATGCAAACTCTCTCATGCAAAAAACTGTTTCATTTGTAGAACTATTTCTACTTTGCTACTGGACCTGGTACAATAAAACAACTCCTGAGCACAGCAACCAGGAAACCATATGACCTGAGCTGCTCATTGTGAATTGGGTATTAATTGGTCAAATCCTAAAAGGAGATGTGTGCAGGGGCACTGACTGATTTAATGGGAAAGGAATATATCTAACAGGCCCAAGGAGGTCCAGAAAATTCTAATAGCTCCTCTTACCAGAATCAGACTTGAAAGTACGTACTCCTGTTGCTGTGTCAGCAGTCCCTAAACCATACTTGTGTCCTCCTGGGAAGTTATCGAAGACTGTTAGTCAAGGAGGAAAAATTACCTGCCTTTTTGATGGATGTTGACCCCATCCAGGAGTGGTGAGCTCTAACCCCATTTGTGACAGCCTGAAATTCCTAATGGAAAATACTTCCAGTAGGCAGAATTTGATGCAGTACACCTGTACACCTTGTGTGGAGACAGAGATGGTCCACTGAATGGATCCATAATGACTCCTGGGAGGAGATAAGGATGCCTATCTCATCAGAGACTTGAAAAACAAGATTAGAGGATTGGTGACAAGGCATTGTGTGGGAGAGTTATGCAGATAAGATGTCTTGGAATAGTCATGGACTATTATTAAGCCATTTATGTCATATAAAAGTCCACCAGAAGGTGTCCACCACAGAGGAGCCTCAATAGTCAGAGTGACTAGGTGATTCCTGTTAGAGATGCCATTTAACCTCTTCACCCAGCCAATCCAGCAGTTGTTCAAAATGGCCATAGTGGCAAGGTTGAAGGATACACATGGGACCAGCAACACGGACTCACTCTCCCCAGGGCTAACCTAGCTATTACAATGCCCAGGTACCCAGACTTTCAATCACAGAGGCCAGTCATGGACTCTGATGTGGCACCATTCTTCAAAAGGACCAGCCAGCTCCCTGATAGAAAGCTGACTGCCCTTTCTACTTGTGACTGGGGTAGATATTTGTCCCCAGGAACCTAAATATCTGTCCCAGATATGCATTTGGCCTCCCAGCCCTCGGTGTTTCTTCTGTCACCCTACTGTAAGCTGAATTGTGTCCCTACAAAATTAATTTGAAGTCCTAACCCCCAGTACGGCAGAATGTAGCTTTATTTGGAAATAGAGCCATAGAAGGTGTAACTAGTTAAGATGAGGTCACACTGGAGTAAGGTGGGCCCTTAATCCGATATAACCGATGTCCTTATAAGGTGGTATGAAGACACAGGCCAAAAGTGTAACATGACTTTGGAGGCAGAGAGTGTAAATATGCAGCTGTAAGTCAAGGAATGCCAGAAACAGCACAAGTTAATAGCATGAAGCTGATTCTCCCCTAGACTCTTGAGAGATCGCTGCTACACTGACACCTGAATTTCTGACTCCTCACCTCTGCTGAGAATTGCACAAGAATAAAATTCTGCTGTTTTAAACAAAGTTTGCAGTACTTTGTTACAGTAGAGAATTGCACAAGAATAAAGTTTGCAGTACTTTGTTACGGTAGCCATAGGTATCTAATACGCATCCTTATTCATTCCTTATTCAGTGAAATGTTAAACCACAAAAACGTCAACCCCAACAAAGCACCTCACTTTATAATGAAACAAACACAGCAATGGGCTCATGCTCATGAAATTCACAAGCCTTACCACATGTCTCATCATCTAGAAGTGGACATCTATTGCACCAGTTGGGGAGGGTGGGGTTAGGGTAAACCAATGACCAATGTACGGTAATGTCCCCCTACTCCACCCCATAGCCAGGTCCAGGAACCAAAGGGTGGAAGTGGTAGTGGCCCCTCAGTGTTAAACCTGAAATCCCTATGCTGAAAAATCTGCTTCTTTTTCCTGTAACCTTGGGTTCCACAGATTTGGAATTTTGAATTGTTAAGAGAATAATGCTTCTGACTGGAAAAGAAGTGGTGATTCCATTATATTGGAGACCAATTCTGCATCCTGTTAATTTAGATCTCTTATGACACAGAACTGAAAGCAGAGGAAGACTGTATAACATTGCTGGGGGGAGTCCATCCCAATTGTCATGGGGTGACTGTGGCGCTGCTACAAGATGGGAATAAGAAGGGATATGTGGGGAGCCTAGAAGATTCAGTGGATTGCCTCCTATTACTGTCATAATAACTTTTATGGGAATCTGCAGAAACTCAATAAAAGTAAAGCCACAAAGGGTTTGAATCTTACGGGAGTGGAGGTTACAGCCACCCCACCAGGTAAAGTACTGGAAGAGGCAAGAGAACTCAGAGTGGTGGTGGAGAAAGGAACTGGCAAAGATCAAGGACTCATCAGCACCACTGGAAGCGCAGCCTGAGCAGAGGGTCAGGAATCCCATGGCAGCACTAGATGTCTGGAGAGAGCTGCAGCAGGGAGGCTGAGCGTCACTGAGCAACGGGAACAACAGCATAGTTCAGCAGTTCAAGTAAGTGTGAATCAGTCTTCCCCTGTTAGGGATTCTGAGGGCACTGGAGAAGAGGAACGCTGAGATCCTATCAGTCAGGATTCTGATCAGACGTGGAGACTGTGATGGTTAGCTTTTTGTGTCAACTCGGCTAGGCCACAGTGTTCAGGTATCCAAACAAACACTAATTTAAGTGTCCCTGTGGAGGTGTTTTTTAGATCTGGTTAAGATTTACAATCATTTGACTTTAAGTAAAGAAGATTATTCCTGATTATGTGGGTGGACCTCATTCAATCAGTGGAAAGGCCTTAAGAGCAAAACAAATTTCCCTGTAAGAGAAATTCTGCCTCAAGACTACAGTATTAGCTCCTGTCCAAGAGTTTCCAGCCTGCTGGCCTGCCTTATAAGTTTCAGACTTGCCAGTCCACAATCACATACCCAGCTCCTTAAAAAAAAAAAAAAAAAAAAAAATATATATATATATATATATATAAATATATATCTCACATATTTATATATTTCCTATACAAATTCCCCATATTTCTTATATATTTATATATTTCTTCTTTTATATATCTATATAAAATATATATTTCCTATTGGTTGGTTCTGTTTTTTTCTTGAGAACCCAGACCAATTCAGGGACAACTGTTAAGGTGAACTCATCTACAACCCACAGGGAAATGGGCCTCTTTCAGACCTCCTCAAATATATGTTTCAGAGAGAGGGGTTATTGTTCCCCAGATGCTGACTTATACTTTAAGTTAAATGTATATGGAAAGAACTGAAAGGGAAAGTATTATTTGTTTCCATTTCTAAGTTCTGCATGATGATCTCTCACTTTACGTGTGCTACTTGCATCGGTTTTCTGAAAGTCACAGTGGCATGCTGAACTGCAAACACAAACATGGTGCTTTGGGTCCAATAATATGAGTTGTCTTTCCTGGGGCTGAGATAGATTATTTGCACGTGGTACTCCTGTGAACCAGAGCTCAACATCTCCAGGAGGGCTGGCCAGCTGCCGTGAACAGTAAGTAACCACAAACGGGAACTGCTTAGCTTCCTATCTTCACACGGTAAATGTGGCCTCCCTGATATAGTGTCCAAGCCAGGAGAACCGATCACCTACCTCTTGGTTTTCAGACAAAAAATTGAAATCTACTGAAGAAAATTCAGAGAGAGAGAATGAGAAATTCTGCTTAGTTGTTCAAAACAAACTTATTTGACCCTTAAAAGAGCCTATCATAGGATACATAAATATTGAACATACATAGATAAACTTAGGAATGTTACCTAAAAAATTGAAAACCTAATGTGAATCAAGAAAAACTTTCAATTAAAAAACAAGTACTTAATTCACAATTGCTCAAATTTGAATAATGCATGGAACTTCTAAGGGAAAAATATTAGACAACCTAGTATTACTTGAATCATTTTCCTAATAGTATCTGTATATGTACTAACATAAAAATAGATGTAAACTTCGTAAGCTTATGCTCGTACAGAGATAAAACATCTAAACAATTTTATTTAAATGATAGAAAAACTAAAACAATGAAACTGTACTTTAAAACATTAAATTAGTGTGACAATATGACAAGTAATTATTTGTTTTTTCAATTTATTTAAATTTAAAGCAAATTGCTGTTTAGTTTCATGAAAAAATACATATTTTACATAGGTGCTTTAGCACACGATGGACCACCGTTTGGGTCTGTCATTACTAATGTTACTTATTTTTAGATAATTCACTTAAACACTGATTAATTATTTTGATCAACCAATCAATTTAATAAAGAACTCCAAATTACAAAAATTGGCAATAATGTTTTAATATCATTCAGCAAAAAATCCTCATTATGGATTTACTATGACAATGACTGCTGATAAGTTTGGCAATTTACTAAATACCAAGACAGAACCCACACACCCTTAATTCACAGCAGGGACATGGAACTGTTATGGACGCAAGTTGTTCTGAGTTAGAAATGCACAGACTAAAGGTAGGCTCTGTCTTGTGTTAGAATCTTTTGGATACAAGGAATAGAACCAAGTCGATCTGGCTTTAGCACAGGGTCTCTGCCTCTGTCCTCATCAGGGAGGGGAAGCAGGGTGGGGGTGGAATTGGGAACTGGTGAGTTACTGGGATCTGAGGCATGTGTGTGGGTATCTCTTCCTCCAGCCCTCCCACCCTCCCTCGTTCCCTCTTTCTCTCGCCCCCAGCTGGCTGATGTGTCTCCCTCTATCTCTGTATTTCTGTGCATGTGTGTCTGTCTCTTTTTGTCTCTGTCCCTCATGACAAGCGGTCTTATCTCTGCTTCTGTTTTCATGTCTCTATTATCTTCCTTCTATGTTGTCCAGATTTATCTACCCATTAATATGTGAGTCAAAGACTATTACTCCCAATTCTGGCTCAACATCCTTTATAAATTTAAATTCTGACTAAGGAGAGTCCTGTGTCCCAACTCTAAATTTCTAGAAGAGAGAACCTGGTTGGCCATACAGACCACTGATGTTAAGCCGTGGCTGGTTTGTAGTGAGTGTCACATAGGTGCTTGCTCACTCATCAGTGGTTGTTAGAACACACTTTCTGAGAAAGGCATGCATATTATAGAAAATATGTCTGTTTACATGTCTACTGAGGACCCAAAATAGCAGTTTTACCTAGCAACTATTCATTAGAGTACTTGAAATATCCATTTGATTCTGACTTTAAAGATAGTGCCCAAAAATCAATTCAGAAAATTATACCACAGGACAAAAACAAAAGGCATTTAAAAACATGAAAAGAGTCCTTGACATCTCTTAGAAAGAGACAAATGGTCCAAATCACAAGGATTATTAGGCTGTTCCACCAACAGACCACTCGAAGACACTCACTTGAAGAATATAAAAGGACTAGGCATCAAGACTTTGGATGGAGACCCTAGCCACCAAAGAATGTATTTTTTAACCAGAATTTTTCTGATAAAGGAACATGGGTAAGACTATTTAATCCTTAAGGATTAAACACAATATTATAAAATCCTTCCCAGATCACAGCCTTCTGTACATACTTTTATTTACATACATCTATTGAAGCACTAAGATTGCTTTAATCAAAAAAAATTTTTACATGAAATTATGTCCTCATCAAAAATGAATGTTTATTAGATATAAGATAAGCAAAATAGGTGCGAGTTTATGCACAGAGCTTATACTTTGAGAGAGAAGGGAAGGTGGGATTCAAATTAATATGTAGGAAAAGCATAATGTTAAACTTTTACAAGGGTGCTGAAAATTTGGGGTTAATAGACAGGACTGCTTAAATGAGGCAAATTCTCTGAATAAAGCTGGACTGAGTCTCTCAAAAAATGAGAAGGACACTTTGGGAGAAAAGGTCAAATAAATATATGCAAAGAGCACGAGTGAAAGAAGGAGGAGAAGTTGGCACTGGAAGTGCAGAGGGAAGTCAGAGCTCTCACTTGGTGGCAGGCAAGGTGCTAAGGAGTAGCGGTTTGCACAAAACAGTAACTGAAGTTTCTGAAGGAGTTTCAAGAAAGGGGAGATTAAGAGGAAAGCAGCAAAGATGGTAAATTAGTCTGACAATAATATGCGGCTTAAATTGAATGATGGAGTGAACAGGGATGATAACTTTGCCTGTGACAATCAGCATGATGCTCTTCAGCATTGAAATACCTCATCAGCCCAGAGCCTACAGATCTGCAGGGTCCATCTCCTGTCACTTCACCTACCACAGCTGGCCTCACACATCCCCCTTGTCCTTGCCACCAGAAATCACTTTTCCTGAACACTGACTGATTCCTGATTCTGGCAAGAAGCCAGATCTCAGCTAAGCCGGTCACAAGAGACACTCACTCTACCTCACGTCTCCTGCCCTAAATAAAATTCTCTTCTGCTGCCAATACCAGACAAATCTAAATGAGTCTCATCTCAGTGTACACAGGGATGAAAGTGTCGAACTGGCTCCATGGGGATCAGAAGGAAGAGAGATAACGGGACAGAAAAGGAACAGTAATGAGAGAGAGGGAAACACTACCAGGTACTGCCAGGAGGAAGTGGTGAGAAAGCAGGACCTTGAGAGTGATGTAGGGGACAATGAGAATCATGGTGAAAAAAAGCAATGGAGAGAATAAGAAGGACACAGGGGAAACACTCAAGAAAATAAAAAGAAAGGGAGTCGGGGCTCAGAGAAGAACACAAATTAATCAAAGACAGAGAAAAAGAAGCTAAAAGGAAAGCAACAGAAAGGCAAAGCGAGAGAGCTAAGGAAGAGAACAAGAGGAAAGTCCATATGGGCTGTGCATCCTTTGGCCATCTCAGGGTTACTGCTGCAAATCTGCATCTGGCTGATCAGCAAAAAACAAGCAGAAATAAAAGAGAATGCGAGGGATAGAAAAGTCTGCATACAAGCCTAAGCAAGGTTTTAAAAAATAGTGGATTTTTAGTTCTCCTTTGATAATCAACAAAAAGACATAAAAATGTCTATTTTTTTAAAATTATGCTTTGTATACTTTGCTTGTATTAGGAAACTACCTACCTCCTGGAATATGTGGCTTTAAGTGAATAAATAATCTGTCCTTCCACTTATGAACAATAATTAGCCTACTAGCCCTAAGGCTTCATACCAGCGTAACATAAAAATTCATTAATTTCCTCAGTGCAACAAATCACAAAAACCTTAAACAAATCAATAATCCAACAGTGATATAAACCCAAGAGCCTTCCTCAACCTCCTCATCATTAAATATAAACACAATGTCCAACAGCAGAGTGCTCTGTGGGAGCTATGAGAAAGTAACTTTTAGCCTACAATTTTGTTCTCTCTGATAAAAGAGAATTTGAAAAAAGAAGAGTGATAAAAGCTTCTCAAGAACCATATGCATTATTGGTCATGTCATTTATCTCTTACCTGGAGCTAACTGCTGTCTCAGACAGATTATACTCATGGGTTACGCTCTCAGGACTATCTCTCAGGTAATGTTTGATGAGTCCTTCTTGGCACCCTTCAAGATTTATCTGTAAGAGACAGGGTGCTGAGAACTTTTTATACCCCTACTATGTCACTGATAATACCACATCAATACCGACTGAATAATCATTGGACAGTTTAGAGCCACATTTGCTTGGAGAGCTCAGCTGAAAATCTACAAAGATGTTTACAGTTTTCACAAGGTCCTTTCTTAATCTCTCTCTCTCTCTTAAATTTATTTTGCTCAGCCATTTAACACAGGAGTTGGAAACTTCTTGAAGAGTCCTGTGCGGATGTTAAGATTAATAGGTTTCAGATTTTGGTTGATGTATATGTTTTCATCTTTTAGAAAATTCATTCAGGTAAGAACTTGATTGATTGGAGGTGTACCAGTCTATCATCTCCTCTGAGACTGTGACACTCAGGGAGGCGGGTAGGCAGAGGGCCACAGAGACATAGAGGCAAGAAAAGATACACCCTCGAGCTCCGGAGGGACTTTCATGGGATGACTACTATTTGTTCTGCTCAGTTCTTTTGGTCAGTACTAAGGGCTGAATGTTTGTGTCCCATCCAAATTCACATGTTGAAATCCTAATGCCTAATGTGATGCTATTAGGAGAGGGGCTGTTTGGCAGGTAAGTAGGTCATGAGGATGGAGTCCTCATGAGTGGGATTAGCATTCTTACAAAAGAGACCCCCAGAGCACCTTCCCCCTTCCACCTTGTGAGGACACAGCAAGGAGGCACTGCCTGTGAACCAGAAAGTGGGCCCTTGAAGACACCAAATCTGTCAGCACCTTGACCTGGGACTCCCTGTCCTCCAGAACTGTGAGAAATACATTTCTGTTGCTTATATGCTACCAGACTGTGGTATATTGTTATAGCAACCCCAGTGGACTAAGACAAAATATCAGAGTGAATTCTTTGTTTCATTTTGGGCTATGTTGGTATGAAATATTCCACATTTGTATGATTACAGAAAAATTGGAACATAAAGATAAGCAAATACAATAAAATAAAAACTAACCATAAACTCACTACCCAGACAGAATCAACACTAATTTTTTGGCGAGTTTGTTTTTTTCTACCAGATATATTTTCTTTGCATACATACATATTTTTATATTATTTGTTAGCCTGGTTTTTACATTCAATATCATAAATGTATTTCATGTGAATAAATATGATTCCTATACTTTCACTGTTAATAGTATACATGCTATATATTTTATTATATATTGTATGATTTATGTATGTATTTATGTAATCTACATAAACAGACACTTTTGAGAAGACAATGTAAAAAAAATCAGTCTAGAATTTTCAGGGAAAGAGTTGCTCCAAGTAAATAAATTACCAGTCAACAAATAGTGAACATTTTACTAAGCAGGAATTTAGAGATCTTAGTATGTCCTGACCTCAATGCAAGAAGCAGATGTTAAAATATGGATAATAAGGAGGTCCTTATCTAAAGGAACCACATTTATGGTATTTTACCTAAAATATTATGCCCTACTTCTTTTTAAATGGAGGATGCCTAACATCATTTAAGCATTTCTTGATGAACTCTATGATTGGCTATTATGCCACGTATCAACATAATCAGTCTGCTTTTCAGTTTGGGGATTGCTGCTCTTCCTGCCACTGCTCCACAACCACCTCAACAGCTTTCTAGTCATTCTTCCTAATTGTAATTTATTAAGGCTAAGACACTGGAGACCTATGTTCATTAACATGTGCATGTTAAATAAGGCCCAATAAATCTATAAGGGAAGGATTTGAGTCAGTAAATATCATCCAGTGGTTTTACATGCTATTTTCACTGACATTAACATACATAATATTTATAAAAACCTGTACGTAAGTTTTTAGGTATTTTATGCTATTACAGAAAAGGAAACTGAGATTTAGGGAAACAAAATAACTTACCCAGTGTTACCCGGCTGTGAAATTGTAGCATAACGGCTCAAGTCCAATTCTTCTTGTTCCAAATCAACTCTCAGGACTTTGTTAAAAGCAATTTCAGATTTTTTTCTTGCTACCAGCTGAGAAATCTTAATCCAGAATAAAGCTTCCTAAAACATGTTTCATCAAACAAATGATACAAGGTAAAAGAATTATGCAATAAAAGAGGAAAACACTGGCTCAAACAACTTGTTTTACTGGACTCCTCAGAGATTTTAATGTGCTGACATGCTTCATGAATCTCCAAAAGCAGCATTTCCATAACTACTTAGACCTCTGAGGTAACCCTCTGTAACAGCATATTTCCAGACTTCCAAGGAACAAACTGTAGAAAATAACGTCCCAGTGGGGCAGGGGGTGGGGAAGGGTGTTCACCAGACCAGGTAAGTGAGGTCTGGCAGTCTTAGTCTTTGCATTCACTTCCCATTTACAATCTATTAATATAGCAGAGATTAGAAGATAAATTCTGGAAAAGCTTGATATTTATCTAAGCTGTTATCCTTTGATAATATAGAATATTACTTCAGTAAAAGGGAGAGAGAACTCTTCCAAGAGTAGCTACAGAATGCACCTGTAATAAAACATAACATAATGTTAATAACATTTAATCAGATAAAAGTTCAAATTCCCAGAACACATGGATAAATAATAAAAACCCTTAGGCTGGATTTGGAATTAAATCGTGCACCGTGACGGACCACAGCACTTTGTGCCTTCCCCTGAAATATGATGCACTGTCCTAAGATCTTCCTGATCTCTGTAACAAAAAGAGAATTCCCAATGAAATTCAATAATTTCCACCTTCACAAAGCACACATAGTAGAAATATTTGCAATATCCTTCAAAACTCAACAAATAACTTTCAAAGTAGCTAAATCTATTTGTAGTTCATTAAAATATTTTCATGAAATAGCACCATTTTAGTATAATAATAGAGAAGGTCATTATGTGGCCCATGAAATAAAAGGTTCTCTGAAGGGAAATTGTTCCCCAAATTGTCTTCTAAATAAGGTTTTGCATCATGGAAACCCTCTTGTCAATATGCTGTCATCAATATCTGTAACAAGTGGATATTTTGCTAAGCACTTTGTATTTATTATCTTATTTAATAATTAAAACAGTCCAAAGTAGGTACATTATAAATAATCTCCAATTTTACAAATAATAAAATTGAGGTTAAGAGAGATTAAGTTTCTTGAGGCGGCAGAGCTACGATTGGAAGTTAGGCTGCCGAGTTCAAAGTACTTTACTTAACCTACCTCTCTGCAATGCTCATATTCAGTTTCATATATTAAATATACAGAACACCCTGATATGCCTATTTAAATCTTATAGTAGCCATGGAAGTTTTAGAAGTAAGAATATACTCTCAGTAAGATTCCCCTATTTTACCTTAGCAAGCTTCCTGAGATTACAAAACATCCCTTCATTCACTTTGACCTATAACTAACCTCCACTCTTCAATTGGAAGTCAAAAGACCATGGCATTTCATGATTTCTTCTTCTCTTTTGACATTTCTGCTGTCTCATCAAGGCCTTTACAAATGGTACTTAAGTATGACTAACTGCAGTACAAACTAAACTCCAAATAAAAACCAACAGAGCGTATATGAATGGTAAAGCAAGCCAGTTCTAAAACCAAAGACAGCTTCATCAGAAAACTAGTAGATGCTCAATCTGCAATTTTGGCTTTTGTATAAATTAATTTGAATTCAAAAGTCAATAGAAGGATGAAGGAATCATATGACTAATTTGTCTGCCAGTGCAGAAGAAGTTGAAAGTGGTATGATTGAAAGAGCCTAGAAGAGAATCCTATCAATCAGTCCACAATTATTTATTGAATATCCACCACCCCTAACTACCACTGTGCCACAATGCTTGGAATCCCAACCCTTGAGCTATCAACTGGGTTTAAAGCATGACCAGAGAATGAGTGTGTATTAATGTAAATATGGATTACTTGAAGACAGGATAGTAGTAACTCCTTGGCAACTATTATTCCAGTAGCAAAATATATGCAGCGTTCCAAGGGGACAGAATGAAAGACAGGTAAATTATGACTGATTTTGGATAAGTCACACCAGTGGAGTAAAGGACCAAAAAGGCACCAGAGCTTTAGTTACAGATGGTAGAATCATTGCACTAGGCACTGGGTACTAGAAAAGTGAAACAAAGGACAGTGTTGAGGTAGAATTTTGGGTCCAACACCAGAAGTTTACCTACAACTAATGAGAGTTTTTCTTGTCCTTCATTTGTCTATGTAAATTGGTAACTTTTTACAATAGAAAATACATTCTGGAATTTGAAATCAAGACCCTACAAACAGAAGAGTACCTCCCCATACAATATAGGAAAAGGTCACAGAGGTCTAGTACATAAACCTGGTATCGTTATTTATACTTGGAGCTCATGTTCAAGGAAAGCTACAAAGGGACAAGAATGAATTTTTCTAGTATTCTCATCTGCAGAGAGCACTCATCTTCCAACAAAACATGCCTTCTATCTTGGGGTATGCTGATAAATGTTTAACAGACTCTCCAAGAAAAAAATTATTATAAATTTTACTGCTTTAAAAAAATTATTATAAGTTTTACTGCTTTAAGACACATAGCACCCAATTTACAAATAATGATAATATATATAATAATCGTCATTGTAAATTGTATTCCAATGACGTCAGTGCAACTTGCTGTTTCCTATAAAATCCACTATCAGTTTCTTCTTCATTCTGTCCCCAACCTTAGAATCACAAAATTGGACTATGTATAAATGTTTGATTGCAATCTGATTCAAAAAGAAGTCCTCATGTCATTGCCAAATGAGTGCAATTGTGACATAAATGCTGGTTGATATTTTCTTTTACATTACAGAGTAAGGCTAAAGTAAAACAACAAGGATGCATGTCAGAATTCATTCAGTTTTCAATGACATGAGCAATTTCTTTGCTAAATCAGATAGTAGTTTTCAAACACTAGAAGAATGTTTTCTCAATTTTATGTGCTATTCACAATGTAACAGCTGCATATACAACACAATTTAAATCTTAATCTGCATTATTAATATTAAAATATTAATACTTTAAGCCTAGACAATGAACAAAACAATAATTTTTAGCATTTGTGATTTTCATGGTATAAACGCTTCATCATAGTTGATTTCAAACTACCAACGCAGGACTGCGAAGAGCAGATAGCATTAAATAGCTTTTCCACCATACAGATACCAGACATGTAAATAACAGCAAAAGCATAGATAATAGTAAGATAATTAAGAAGTGACAAGTCTCTAGTATTTACTACCTTTGTTTTTAACATAATGTTCAATTAAAAGTTTATAAAATTTTCTTTGTAATAATTGCTATTTAACAAATAGCAAAATCGCTGTAAATTTAACCATTGGCTCTTGAGAGCCAGTAGGAGCTGGATGGAGCTGACCAGCTGCCTCTACCCATCCTAACCGCCAGCAGGACGGCATGTTGCTCTTCTTATTAGTTCTTCTAGGTATATTCCTCAGTTGCAGTATTATTTTGGAAATTCTCTACTATAATCGCTCTGGTTTTAAAAATCTCATTATTGTTCCCTAAATTGGAACAAAATTTGGGAGATAAATGCAGGTGAAGAAAGAAGGGTCAGTTAACCACTGGAAGAACAAACTATGAGATTGTGAAAAGAATCCTGGGATTTGCAGTCAGAAGACCTCGACCTTGAACCCAGTCCTCCTGTCTCTCCTGTCTCAGAAGTACCTCTTCAGTTTTGAGCTTCAGGATTCTTAGCTGTCATATGTAGCAAATAGTCACTCACCACACAGGTTTTTAAATAAAGAATACATACAAAAATACCTGTGAAAATGTTTTATAATTAAAATGTATGATATAAAATAAATCATTTTATAACATACTATTCTTTCAAATGAGTTTAACCTTCTAGAAATTCTTTTTTGATAGAGGAAATTAGTCATATTTTAGATTTCGTTTGCTACTTTATTACAATTGACAATTTGTGATTAAAGACTTTTTTTCCAATTTGGAAAAAATCTTGTATGTATTACAAAATAGGTAGATTTGATTATGAATAGTTATATACAGGAGATACCAGGCATATTCAAGAGCTTGACTGCAAAAATGACATTCAAGAGATCAGGATTTCACAGCTAGCTTGTTCCACAAACCTTACAACATAATTTTCAATTTCTCTGAGCCTCATTTTTATTATCTTTCAACTGCAATGATAGAGTGAAATAATCTGATGTTCTTTCTAAATCCAAATTTGCCTATAATTTCCTTATAATTTTCCCACAGGGCTCTCTTAAATATTGATTCACTTAAGGGGTTATTTACAGAATGTTAGCTATCATTTCTAATTGTGAGTCCTGACCTCACAATTAGGTCTTACATAGGAACATGCTTTGAAATGGGTCATTTGCTGATATAGGAACAGTCCACAGTTCCTTTGCTATTATAGCTACAAAGCAGGGACTATTCTGCTTTTTAGTCACTGAGGTGTATAGAGAAGGGACAGAAAAAATTGTAAACCAAAATAGGAGAAGCCACCTTCTCAGGATAAAAAGGAAAGAAAGAAGGAAAAAGAAACAGCCTGAAGGTATAAGGCAAATGAAACACAAAATCTGATTTATTTTGTTTGGTGTTTTACCTTTAAGAACACATCAACTCCATGAAGATCTATAGACTGTCTGGAATCACTTCCTTTTTTTCTTTTCTTTGAATACCTACCTCCAAGTCTTCTTATTTTGAAAGGCAGATTCCTCACCCCTAACTGGTCCTTCACCCTGCCTCTTCCTCCTCATAGGTCTGCTCTATCTCCACAGAGCTCCCAAACACACTCCCTACCCCATCTTAGAACATGTGCTTCCAATTCAAGGAAAAAGAAAACTAAAGCAAAAATACACACACACACACACACACACATATATAAACCTCCAATACAAATAAGAATCACTCCACACATAAGAGAACATGGTAACTGCCTAACTCATGCTGCGTGAGGTACAGAAATGAAAATGCCACCTGGGTAATTCCTTAGATAACATGAGTCCTTCCTGGAACGTATTTATTACACAGTAAAAAGAGTAGGATGTTCTTTATGAAATATTTTTCTTGGGAATTCAAAATGTAAGCTCCTACCACTGACAAGGTGGCATTTTTAGATTAAGCCGTAGGGAATCCAGCATGATTTACAAATACAACAGTCCAAGAATAACAGCCTTCCTGCCATTCGTGATTGGCATCATTATTACAGACTCTATTATAATCTTATCTCTCTGCCCAACAAAGCTATTCATTCAGCAACTAAGCACACGTCAAAGACAAGGCAGAGTCTACTTATTTGCAGGAAAAAAAATGCTTTTGAAAAACATAGTCTCATTGCTCAGGCAGAACCAGGACTGTACATGACACGGTGCAAAGGGCTCATGATAGAAGGCGGCAGGAAATGAAGTTGAAACAGAAATACCAGCTGAGAAGGTGTTTAATCTTCAAGGTGTGAGGTATTACATTCTAGCACTCTGTCTGATTGATACCAGGCATGAAGGGAAAAAATGATCTAAAACATATGGAGGAAAGTACGCTTAGGTCCCTTTGATGTCTGTGTTGGCAAAGCACTTCAGCTTTCACACCCAGTCTTTAATAAAACAGCTGGAGCTTCTGGTTTGTAAATAAAGGAAGTTGTTGAGTAGGGCCGGTCACAGACACAGAAATGCAACTTCACTTTAATGGGTACCTGAAACTATTTATCTCAATATTCACACACACACACACACATACACACACACACCTTTTAGAGCTGTCTTATAAGTGACTCCATATTTGCTTTGAATGATGCCTGTAACTTTCAAATACTTTTTCCTGTGGAAAACTAATGAATTCCTACAAATGCATGTATTCAAATGTGAAGGGAAGTTGAATAGTCATTCTCTTCCCCAAAGCCAGAAACTGAAAGCCATAAGCACAGTGGGGAGGAGGCCAGTGTAGGCTTCTTTCTGCACTAAAAATGATCAATTAAACATATAACTGACTTTTTTTTTTTTTTTCCAGCCAGTGTGAGAAGTACACACAATAGCAGCAAACAAAAAAGGGAGATCTTGTCAATGATGCAGGTAATTCCCAAACTGTCTAGGTAGGTCCTCCAAATACACAAAAACAGCAGGGTCCTGCCAGAGACAGTATGTGAGGCAGATAAATCTTAACAGCAGAGAATTCAAGCCCCACATCCCATCAGTCTTCCCTGCGGAGCGTGCTGAGGATCCACACAGCCCAGGTTTGTAGAGAGCAATTCCTGCTCCGTCCCCAGCCTCATCAGTGATGCACATGTGTGCTTCCACACACCTCTGGACCTACAACCTCACACCATCTCCCACTAAATGCTAATGCGGGAGACCTAGAAAAGCATTCAAATAAATGTGTGTTTCTTAAGCAGGTCTATTCCATCTTACCCAAGACAGATGTATAGAATTCTAGGAACTAAGAATTGGGATCCAAACCTGAAATCATCCAAATGAAGTCCCACCCAAAAAGAATTTTCCGACTATGATGCTGACCCTGCTTCAGTCTGTCCACTGAGTGCATTGAGCACACAGTGGTTGTGATGCTGGCTCAGATCTGGAAGTCTTAAGGAGATTGTTCTCACCTTGAGTTGAGATCTGGTTCCCAGGGGTTTTTAACTGGTGATTCTGACTGGTCCTAGAGAGAGAGGGAAAGACAAGAGAATTTTTCTAAATAGATCATTAGTTAACTACTTATAATTTTTAGCTCCAGGCAGTTTTTAGCATTGACATTAAGTGTATCAACACCCAATTTTTACGACTTTTTGATACACTTTTTAAGAAAAGCATTAGTCTCTTTGTGTGTTGCCTCTCAATTACTGCCTTTTTTACATTGCTGACAGAAATTCTGCAACTGTGCTTATAAGTCCTTTCAATAAACTATAAGGTCATTTATCAGAATTCAGATGATTTTTATATAACAGTGATCAGTGTCATTTATTGTTTCATCATGTATTTCAGACTTTAATTCTACTTTTCTAATTGGAAAACTAACTTTCTTGCTCTTGAATATGGAAGAAAAATAGCTGAGCAAAGAAGTATCTATCATCTTGAGTAATATACCATCTAGGGAAACAGTGGGCTTGCCTCGTCCTTGTCCATCTTGCTCCCTGTCCTCTGTAACAGTCTTTTACAATTTTCTATTATTCTAGCCCTTTGCCTGCTTTTATATTCTTTTAGACCTTATGTATATATTTTATATATATATATGTATATATATATACATATATATATATTTACTTTTTTATGCACTTTAAGAAATTTCCCCTAAATTCCTATCACTTACACAGCTCCAAAATTGCTTTATTTCATACAAGCAATAGTCTTGCCAAGACTCTCCACTATGACTCTCTCTCTCAGAATTAGAATTCAGATGTGAGAGCATGTCATGAGGACATGTATTAACACATGTAATTACATTAAGAAATGAAGTCAGACTTTTCCTGAGAGTAAATCTGACTTGACTGATTGATTTGATTTGAAAACTGGCTTTGCCAAATAGGTAAATTAAACATTTTCCATAAATCACTTGATTCTGTAGTTCTGAGATTTTAACAATAGTATATTTAAAGTGCATGAAAAGAAATAATTTTGTGAAAACTGTTTATTGGTAAATGTGTATCAAAATTGATAACGAGTTATTGAATACATCTCAGCAAAGCCCTTCTGGTAAATGCCAATAAATTGAGAATGACACTGACTCTAATGACAGGGTGACAAAGCCTTTTGCTAGTCAGGATCAAACTGAAGGGAACACAGTTGAATTGTCAGCTGATAGATTAATAAAAATATTTTTGATGATAGGTTCCTATATGAATTTTTATCATATAACTTGGAAAGAGCTCAAAGAATTGAGTGGTATTACTACACTAAAACTTCCATTTCTTTCTTCTTATTTGTGATAAGTGTTCTCAGTGCTTACATACGTATATAAAATATAAAAATATAATTGATGCTGAACTTTGCCTCAATTAAATTATAACTATTATTCATCCAGGAAAAGATAAGCTATTCTGATTATTCTCCCACCCATTGCCTCTATTCTCTTTTCTATGAACAGCCTATTAGGGAAGTATCAGACCTCCTAGATCGCCCTCTACACCTCTCCCTTTTTTCTCTTCCTCTTCATTCTTCCACCTTATCAACTATTTCCCAACATTATCCTTTAGCCCTTCTATTCATTTTTTAAAATTTTACTCATCATACCTTTAATTTACAATAATTACTTGCCTTCTGATTGATTATTTTACATAGCAGCCAGTTCTAATTCTATAAATGGACTATTTTCTGAAATACTTCAAATGTACCAATTAGAACTTTCTAAAGTTCTCTTTTTTCACTTGAAAAGGGTTAAGCATTAGTTGTTTTCCCTGTATTTGTTCATGTATTTTTCATTCATGCTCTTTATTTTACTAAAATACATGTTTACTCAAATACGTGTGTACCCTCTCCCACTTGTATTTATAAATCAGATATTAAGCTAATTATACAGGCTGACTACCCTAACTATTCATAGTTTTGCTGTTCCAAGATGCTTCTCTGTGAACCTAAAGACTGGCTGCTTATAAATTCTTAGACTTGAAAGCCCTGAGTAATCATGCAATGAACATTCATCTTGATGGTCCTAAAATTCAAAGAGTAGCAATGCTGGAGCTAGATTAGATGCCTTTGCACAATGACCGCAAGTGGAAATGTAAACAAGCCAATCTCTGGATGTAGAACTGAAATGAAGACAGCCTCATATGGGATGAAACCAACTAGATACTTCAAGTTACTGTTTTAGTGACTTAGTAGCAAAGTAACAACACTAGATTGGAAATCTCAATACCTGTGCTCTAGGCCTGTTTCTGTCACTAACCACTAGCCACAAACCTGCAAGAGAGCCATATCCTCTTTGGATTATAACATGATGATGCTTGAGGCCCTGCCTATCCTAAAATTCTATAATAGTAGGAATTTAAGTGTCCATAAGTGATCTTTCTGCTCCTGGGTATGTATAACCAAATCAAAAGTTCAGCCACAGTGATCATATATTAATGGATGTAACATATTTACATGCACATATTTATTAAAGTCACTGTATTTAGTGCTAACACTAATTTCAACCTCTCCAGGATACTGTGATTGGTCTCCACATAAATTTTTTATCCCACACAACCTACTGATGAGTTTTTAAGCACACAGAACTCAGAGGAATACTTGAATGACTGTGCTATAATATATTTAATCAAAAATATGAAATGAAAATAGGGTTTTTCAAATGAAACATCCATATTCATACATAGCTTTTGTTTTTTCTTCTCAACTAAGTCTCACATTCTCCAACTCAGCAAATTCATCTTAAACATTGTATTGGTTCAGTCATAGTTATAATCTTAGAGACCTCTGCCAGTATTTATTATTTCGGCTACTTATGATCCTGCTATCACGTATGTCATCTTTCTTATCTTAGATCCAATCACTTCTCTTTTCCATAAAATTGCACAGTGCCTTTCACATTCTTATCAATTAGTATGAGAGATTTAATCTTTATAATTGACAAATATATATGGTGTATACACCAATGGGAAAGAGTTACCATGCTTCCTATTTCCCACACAATCTAGTTTTGTATCCTACAAATAACAAAGATTATTAAGTATCTATTTCTCAGTTATTTAATAAGAACACTTTTTAATTTCATAATTGTGACATAAGGTTTACAAACCTTATTCAAATACATTACCTCATTTGAGTCTTTGAATTAGTCTGGGACATAAAAAGGCAAACATATTCCTCATGTTACAGATGGAGAAGGTGAGGCAGGAAGGTGCACCAGGATAAGCTCCAGTTATACCTCAGGATGCCAGAAGGCAACCTCATTAGTGTCTGCTGCCTTCTCCCACTACCAAATTTTGCATTGTTTCTCATCTTTTTCTAATGTCAGCTCAACTTCAGTAGCTATTTTCTGAAAATCTTTCTGTTTCAAACTTCTTTCATTCATTAAGAAAACCTTAATCAGCTCCTACCGTGTTGCAGACCCTGTGCTAGATACTAGGGCAGAGCTTGGACCAGTTAAGAAAAGGCATTAATCAAATAATTACAAAAGAAAAGTGGATATTGTAACTGTGACAGATGCTGCAAAGTAGGAGCACCCAGTGTCATCAGACCCTGTACACGGAGATTTGACCTAGCCAGAAGGGTCAGGAAAGGCCACCCTGAAAGAGTAACATATGGGCTTTGGTGGAACAATGAAGCTGATTTTACTAGATAAGAAGAGAAAGAGAAAAACACACACGTGAAGACCTTTAGCAGTAGGAAGTATAGCAAGTGGGGAGTAAGGAAAGAAGCCCAATGTAAATAAAATCAAGAGAATGGAGGAGAACAGATGGTGAGACATGAGAAAACTGGAGGCCATGCTCTGCAGGGTTTTAAAGCAGGTTGATGAATTTTGTCTTTATCCAAAAAGCAATGGTATTGTATACTTAATTTACATGAAATATACAAAGTAGGCAAATCCATAGAGACAGAAGGTAGATGAGTAGTTATCAGGGGCTGAGGGGAGGGGAGAATGGAGTGTGACTGCTAACAGATACAAGATTTCTATTTTAGAAGATAAAAAAGTTTTTAAATTAGATAGTAATAATAATTGCACATTTCTGTGAATATACTAAAAACTACTGAACTGCACACTTTAAAAGGGTAAGTTTTATGGTATGTAAATTATATCTTGATATGGTTATTATTAAAAAATAACAGTAGAAAAGTGTGAAAGATTTTAAGAAGGGAATTCTCTGATAAGATTAGAGTTTTAAAAGGATAACTGGCTTCAGTGTGAAAAATTAGATTTGGGAGTGGAGAAAGTAGTCTACTATAATAATACAAGTGAGAGAAACTTAGAAAAGGAAACCAAAAGGACTTAATTATAGATTGAGCATTAGAGACAAATAAAAAGAAGATATAAAAGGATGGTCCCTAGTTTTCCAGCTTGAACAAGGAAATGGATGTTGGTACCATTCACTAACATTGTGGTACTGGAGCATGATCAGATTTTGAGGGATGGGGGTTGGATATTGAGTTCAGTCTTTTATTATATTGAGTTGGAGATTCCCTGGAGAAATGTCAAATAAAAATTAAGATATAAAGGTCTGAAACTCAGAGCAGAGTTTTTAGTAAAGGGAAAACTTATGAGTATTCTGCATATAAACTTGTAATAACCTTTAATGAAAAATAATATGAAAATGAATACATGTGCATATATATCCATGACTAGGACATTATGCTGTACACCAGAAACTGACACATTGTAACTGACTATACTTCAATTAAAATTTTTTTTGAAAAATTAAATAATAGACATGGATAAAGAGAAACAACCTGGGAAGAGAATCTATAGGGTGAGAAAGAAGGTGGGCTAGGACCAACCCTAGAGGAACTCTGAATTATTGGCCATAGAGTACAAGACTGCAGTGGAAACATAAAAATAAACAAGTCAGAGAAGCAGGGAGAAAACCAAGACAGTGTTCTGTCAAAGAGGACAAGGAGAGCATTTCAAAACCTCTATGACAGCTTTCACACCATGTAATTCTTACCTAACTCCTCTGCTAGATTATGAGTTTTTTGAAGGAAGGTATATTTTCTTCTGACACTACTTAGTACTGGGCCCATATTAAGCATTCAATGAATATGTGTGGTTTGCAATTAAATGTTTGAATTTGCTGTTTGGTGAAAAAATTTGTTACATCAGTAGCTCACAGTTTTATGCTAGAAAAACTTCAATGCAATAGACAAAAGGAAAAGTTGCCACTTTTCCTGACTAAAGAGAGAGCTCTCTCTAACCCCTTAGTATAATGCCGGTGTGTGGCAGAGACAGAGCTAAATGAAAATGCCTAATAGTAGCGATAGGCTAGCAGCAGTGATGGTAAAGGCAAAAACACTTGCACAATGAAATCGAGGCTTAAATAAAATGAAAAAGGAGTCTGAAGGGCTACAGAGCCAAGATATATTCAGAACTAGATGTTTTATGGAAAAAGACAGCCAACTCAGTGAGCAGAAACAAAATTCAAGGAGGCTGAGGAAGGTATGAATTTGTGAACCATGGCTACAATTTGGTTCCCACCCACCCAGGATTCCAAACGATGTAACCAATCCCTACTGAGAGGATTGTTAATAAACAAGCTTACCTATATAAAAAGTTCATAAAAATCAGCAGCATAACTACACATATATACACATACCAAGGTTAATTACTAAGTTAAACTTTGTAAGCTATTCACATTGTTCTTTTAATTTGATTCTTTTGTTTCCTAAACTCCAGGAGCTTGTCGAAAGCCTACTGACTATAACCTTGAAGCCCAAGCAGGGACTCCCTCAGATTGGATGCATTTAACTGTAAGACAACTTCTTCACAGTTGCCATGAAGAACTTTGGGCATGCCAGCTAGTACTACTCTGAGAATAACACTGAATATTGGGGACATCTTCAGGGGACTGTTGGCACAGAGATTATGACTGTACATTTGCAAGACACAATGACTATTTTGGACAGATGTTACTACACAGAATTTCACACTGATTTATCCTTCTACTGATGTACATGAGAATTCTGGTCACTGACTTAGAGATGGACGAGAAATTTTACCCTAACTAAACTTTGTTGAGCAGACCTTGTCAGCTGAGGCTTTGCAAGTTAAAAAAAAAAAAAGTATGATCTGCATTTAGAAATTCCATCATGTCCTTTTCCCTCATTCTAACCTTGTCTCAAAAGTTTCACAATCACATATCACAGCAAAGAGTTTGAGATCTCCAATAAGTCTAATCTTGTTATCTTCTCTTGCTCTTATCACGTCACACATTTCTTTGCCTTATCTATTTTGCCCTAGAGGTCTGTAGTATACCTACTTCTAGTAGCTTTATTTGTAAACCTTTTAGAAAAGCACTAACTTATTCTCTTAAACTTACTCTTCTTATATGAAAATCAGTCAACAATGCTCCCATTTATACTCCTTCATTATGCTTTCCATTTGCAAGCACATTGCATAGTAACATGTTCTAGACTTTTCTGTTATCCTGCAGCAGTAAGACTGTTTTTTATATATATATAAAATCTTTGTATCTCATAATTTTCTTCTGTCACCCATGCTGTGGATGGAGGTTTTGTTTCTAATACTACTAGCCTACAGGCACAGACACTCAATAACTTTCATTTCCTTTTCCTGTCTGACTTTGTCCAAATGTATCTGGATGATCATTTCTTGTGCTATTTTTCCCAAAACAGAAATATAGAAGTAAATAAAGGTACTGCCTTTCAATTTATTTTCCATTTATGTGGAAAACCTAGAAGCTTAACCCCCAAAAGCAAGCATTCTTAAATTTTTGTTCAAATCAATTCTCTTAGCCATCAGGCCCATCACTGTAACTTAGAAACCAGTCTTGTGATGGCAGGACTGTGCTGCTCAATCTTGCCTTCTCTTGGCCAGAGGCCCCAGTGCTAGTCAGATGTAGGAACCATCAGTTTCGGCCACTGTGGGTCAGAGAGAGCAGCTATCAGCCTGCTCCCCACCACTGCCTCCAGAGGAAGAGTCGGCAGGAAAGGGGCTACGAGTCACTCCTTCCTCAACAAAAAACTGCTCCACAGAAACAGGTCAATCAACAAGTCATGTTATTTATTCCATGGAAATCCAAGTAAGTAGAGGGGCTTCAATAAAGAATGTTATTTTCCTTTGTTTAACCTGGAGTTTCCTACCCCTTAATTTGAGAATATTTTTTTGTGTTGTGCATACATGTGAAAACTATTAGCACTTGGTGAATCAAACTTTAAGAAACAATCCTCTGGAAACCTTTAGATTAAGAACGAAGGCCAATTCTCATGCATCAAGATTAATCTCCTGTTGCTTTTCTCTTCAGACTTCTATATGACGTTCCATTTATTACATAAGTTTATATTTTTCGAGGTGCTTGCTCCATAAACTGCCTCATCCCTACCCCAAATTTGAGATTCTAAAGTCAGCAGATCAGTGTTTAAATCCCAACGCTGTTATTCACCAGCCATTGAGCAATTAATTTAATCCCCTTTAGCCTTAATTTGCTCCTCTGTGGAACTGAGAACAGGTTTCCCCTAATACTAGCACAGCCCAGGGCAAAAAGGACAAATGAGGGCCAAGAACCACATGTCTGAACACCTGGAAGTTACCAGATTAACTGTGCCCCCTACCTGGCCTAGTTTCCACTCAGTTTCCCCTCTCCCACCCGCAAGGCTACTCCTCTGGAATGTGCTCACTACCAAGAGGCCAGAGAGCCACCTTGCTCTCCCAGAGCCTGCCCTTGCCTGCTGCAAGCCTGGGTAGGAGTATAGATCTGCTGGGGCCAGGCAAGGCAGAGGCTCCCAGGCCTCCTGGATGGTGATCAGAGTGCCAGAGGGCTATCTTTCTGACTCAGGATTTACACACGGCTCTAAGCATCTATCAAAACTAGACTGGGGAGAGGGGGTGGAGTAGGGAGGAAGAGGATGCAGCTATGGAGGGACCCTGGTCTGCCTGGACACCAGCAGTGGTGATTCGGGTCAGCCAGATGAAAACAAGAGCACCAATTCTTCCTCTAGTTTCCCAGGGCAGAAGACATCCATGCACACACACGCACTCAGGTAGTACCCTCTGGCCTGGGGCATCCATTTTGGCTAATATATTTATTTCCCATAATTTTGTGTAGTATAATTCTAAACATAAAAAAAAGAGAAAATAAGACAAAAATCTTAGCTTGAAAAGGAAAAACTTTCCTTGGTTTCAGCATCTATGATTTGCAGTGTTCTCTGTGGCTCAGAGCACTGAGTGGGGGCCTCTCATACTCATGTCTAACGGCAGGAATGATTGTGATAATTGTACTTATTTCCTAGAATTGTGTGGGAGTTAAATATGATAATGCATGTGAACTACTATTATACCATTATCAAAATCAGGAGTAACTCTTCTCTAAGTTTGGCCTCTAATTCTTGTTGGGAAAAAAAGGCAATGAAGCTGTGTCTTTAGAAAATGAAAAAACCTGCAGACCAGTCAGTGCTATTCCACTGCTCAATCATCTCAGGACACTGAGACATTATAGCACTTTATTGGACACTGTGCTTTAAAGATGATCAGTTTTCTCCTTTATTCAAGAATAACAAAATACTCCAACTCTTTGAGAATAAGCACTATGGCTTACCTTCAATTGACTGCCTGCTTTAGGTAGTAGAAACAGACTTCTTATCATCTCTCTTAGAAGTGATAAGCAGAGATGACATTCAAGCAAACGTGATGGTCTCACATGGAATATTTTTGAGCAATAGTTCCCTCCCTGAACTTTCATACTAATTAAACAAGGAGGTTGGACTAATTTTTGGACAAAGAGTTTGCAAGAAACTTTATAAATATTACATGTTCCAATTGTAACAATGATATAAAATATATCTTTCTGAAACACAAGCACACAGATTTTGATGGGACTGACTTCAGGTACAATTTACTAATCTCACATAAGAGAAGAAAAACTCACTAGCTGTATTATGAGTATTGCAGGGCTTCAGGCCTCTGAAACAGATTTTGACCAAGGATATTCTGAGCAAATGGATAACATCTTATATAATATATAGGCTGTATTTACCTTACCTATTTGGTTCTTACACACAGTCTTCAATTCAGTCAGGCCATCTGCCCACTGAAGAGCCCATGTTTACTGCTGCCACTAAGCCCTCTAAACTTGTATCTGAACTTTGCCCTGAGAGTCTCCTCTGGACTCCTATTCTTACCACTCCTTTGGTTTCTAATTTTTTTTTTAACCTCACATGAGCATATTTTGCCTTGCTATTGAGATTATAACTTACCTGAGAGTGGAGAACACAAATCAATGGCTTTGTGTCCTACCCACCCACAACACAGACTGCCAGCACAGTGCTAATGGCTTCACCCCAACACAGAAGAGCTAGTTATTACATGGCGAACCTCAAAGGTCCACATAATTAGTTGGCATCCAGTCTTTTTTTTTTTTTTTAATTCTGGAAGTAAGATTAAACAATGCAGCAGGCTATTTGAGCTCTGCTTCATCCAACATGCTGTCAGACACCTGACAAATGCAGAGATATGAACTAGGTAACATGAACCCTTAACTAATTAAGGGATATAGTGTTTATGGTTTCTATAATGAATAATTAACAGGAAAATTTGAGAGACTCAGCCGCACTAATGTGGCAGGAGCTGCGGTTGGATTTGATTCCCCTTCTGTGTCTCCTTTGAAAGCATTCACACACCAGCCAGCATCCTTTACACTACATTTATAGGTATGTCATGTCTGGAGCCTCTCAGGTGGAAATTATGACAGTTGTTCTAGAAGCAGTGATAGAAGGGTAATTAAAAAATAATTAACAAGAATAATTAGCATGGGGCCAAGGGAGGAGAGCTTTATTTTATCAGCTAGATTGATGTGATTAAATGTGTGCTGAACACAGCTAGAAAAGTACCACCACACGGCAATATGGAAGAAACTACGATTTTTCATTTTTATTTTATTTTCCTGCTATTCCTTCCCCAACAAATGTCAGGAAGGAAACAGTCACTGGGATCCTCACTGCTTTTTGAAAAATTCCACTCAGCGTCTCTCACAGCATATCTCCATTTGAGCGAAGATCTAACTGCACAGCCCGGATGAACACAGTGGTGGAACTCCAGGACCTGTCGGCATGCTTCTGCTCGGGGCTGGGTAGTACGTGGTTACTTTGGCACTAGCCACGGAGGAAACAAAATGGCAAAGGCAGGAAGCAGTCATAGAATTTTTACTTGTTTTTGCTTATCATGTTTTACTTTCCTGAGAGCAAGACTAAACTCTGCTGGTAAAAGACAGAGGCATGAAGACTCACGTTTAGCCAGTAAGGTGTCCTCGGCACTGATTGTCTTATAATTGAACAAGACAGCATGCAATTTTATGCAGTACTTTCCCTGTTACAGGGAGGCTGTACACGCTCAGGAATGGTGCCCTGCTGAGAGAAAAGCCCTTCGTTAAACAAGTCAGGCAGGCAGGAAGAGCGCGCTGCGCAGACAGCCCCGGCTGAGATGCCGGCCCACGTCACACACTAGTACTAGTGGAGTGGCCTTCGGCAGAACACCTTCTCTCCCTGAACCAAAACTGTCTTTAAAATGGTGATCATCATGCCTACCTGGCCTTGCATTTGAATTATCATTTATTTGAATGCCCTTCTTTTGTCACAATATCTGTTTTTATTATCAGGTTGCTTAATTTCCTGGAACCTGAGGTCTACCCCTCTGCAAAATGTAGGTAATGTTTATCTTATAGGTTTAGGATGAGAATTAAATAAGGTCCCTAAGAAAATTATCTCCCCAAGCTATATCATTTATCAAAAAGTCATTGAGTGAAAAACTATGAAATATTAGAAGATAACAAATTTCTTGACTTACATTTACTGCTGGAAAAAATAATGAAAGGTATAATACGTGGACATCAGAACAATGGCTTTTGTGTTATTCCAAGGATCTGAATTAGTAGCACTCAGTAGGTTTATTTGTTTACTTGCTTTATGTTTTGTTCATTTGCTTATTTTTAACATTTGCAGGAAACCACGCTGTCTCCTAAGCACTAGATATATTGTTAAGGAATAAAATATAATTAACACATCATCACACAATTCTGTTTCTTCCAGAACTTGATAGCACTGGGGAATGAGGAAGCAGAGTAAATGAAGTGGGTGAAGCCTTTAACAGTGATTGTGATGGTAGGCAGGAAGTCATTTACAATGATTTGGATTCTTCCAATGAGTTTCACTGATGCAGTTTGCCTAGAGGACATTTGAGATGGAAACTGGAGAACGGGGTGGGGGCCAATCACATTAGAGGGTGTGAGAATGGCCGACCTGTCTGAAGCTCCCATCACAGACAGTTTCTAGTATTTCTGTTCATCATTTCAGGAACCTCACTCACCAGGAGCCATGGTTCCCCTGGGGTCACTGGATTTTAACAGAACCCATTCTTGGCTTGTAGAGCCTAGAAAGTTTTACTAGGCATATGTTATCTGCTAGCATGATTCATCCATTCCTGTAACAAATATTTTTTAGCTGATCCCTAAGCCAGTCATTGTCCTCTTGGACTTGATGCTGGTGGGAGAAGAGGCAGGAAGAGGCTCAAGTCTAGCTCAGATAAATAAATGTTAAGAGTTTCATATAGATTAAAACCCCTAATACTACACCCACCAAATCTCATAATTCACAGTAAAGGGATTTATGAGAGAAGGAGAGATTGAAAGTGCAAATGAGTCTTTTCCCTCCAAGCAGGAGATGTTTGCCCTTGTTGGTGTCATAGTTATCTTACTTTTCCTCGTGAGTTTTTGGCGCCTTGTTATACAGCAGGACCCATTGGCTTTGAAAAGCCCCAGGTACACCTGATTGCTACCAACATGTAAAACCAAGAATGATTCTCAAATTCTTCCATGTTCAGAAATGCTAAGACTAAACATTGCAGCTCAGGTGACTGAATTTTAATTACAGTATCTGTATCATATTCCAATATTTATTGACTGACTAAATGAACAACAGAAGGTTCTGAGATAGAAGAGAGTGGAGGAAGTTTGTGGATGATAAGGAAACATTTTCAGAAGAACAAAAGAAGGAATACAGAGTCTGGCAGTTTGGCTGCCTCCATAAACTGGGTGTTCCATATAGTTCATTCCAATTCTGCCTGAGACTCTCCCTTTCAAAACATCCGCAACTGTTCTGATAAAAGAGAGCTAACAGTTGGAGGACATTAAAGCTGATTACCAATAGATTGCATTAACATGCAAAGCAATTAGGAACCACTGAAGAGTATTAACATGATGGGCTGATGCTTTGTGTACCAATCATAATTCTGAAACTGTGAAAGTTAACTCCATCTGCAGCCAGCCTTAGGCACTGTGATTCAAGGCTTCAAAAGCTGTTATTTGTCAAGACCCTTTACCTGTGCCCTTTTCATATGACATAACTCCAGGCCTGTACCTGTCCAACCAAATGGCTGCCTCCTGCTTTCCTATGATTGCAAAGTGCTATCAGCAGAACAGTTTTTCTATTGAGTTCCCTATAAATTGATTTTAGGTGATGCTTTAACACCGCCAAATAATCCTGTTTCTGTCTGTCCACATTTATCTCTAGCTCCCATTTTCCTCAACCATTAGTCCAAAATCTCATTTAAGCATGGTCAGCTGTTACCTCCTTTATCATTCCCAGATGACTATATGGCTACCTCGTTCACAAATTAAGTAAAGCCCATGAGAATTGTCTCAGTTTCATTTGCTCATTTCGATATCATAGATACCTCCTCACTTCTCCCCTCCTTTGTTCCCACCTAGCACTGAAGTACTCCTGGTTCTGTCCCTGCTAATCCTTCAGCTGGCATCCTATCCCCCGGTAAACCATTCCATCAATTATTCCGTCTCTCTCCTATAGTTCAGCCTTTTCATGTTTGGTAGTTTACATAAGTATGTTCAAATCTCTCCTACTTAAAGAAACAAAGGCTCAGTCCTGTAATCCTTTAATTATCTTATTACATAGTATAAAAATTGCTTTCTAGATATACTATGGCATTTTAAGAATGAGTTTTCTTTACTATAAAACTGACAATACTAATTGGCTTAAAATTAGTCAATTGATCTTACTGAATAAAACATAACTTCTCTAATATAGTACACCAGGT